>NC_041715.1:21814298-22414298 GCF_900700375.1 Denticeps clupeoides
CTGTGAAACACTTAAGAACATCATTCTAGCAGTATCCTTAAAGAAAATTCGAAGTTTCGTTTGTTTTTAGCTTTGTTTATGTTTGACCTTGAACGGAGTGCTTTAAAGTGATTTTCAGCGCGTGTAAGGACAAAACATGAAAAGTTGATTCCGGACAGCGAATTCTAATCTTTTTCCAACGATTTCTTTCTTACAACTTAGAAACTTCATTTCCAATACAGAAAGTTGAAGATTTCAGCATGTCTCACTTGTTTTCAGCTTGTTTTGTGCAAAAACACGTTTGACCTTGAAAAAGTTACAATCTTTTTCATAAATCACTTTCCCTTCAACATTTTCAACATCTAACACTTTGGAATACATAAGAACATCCCAAACTAAAAGGAGAAATAAAGAGAATTTGAAATTTCATGTGTTTTAGGCCTCTTTGTGTAAAACTATGTTTGACCTTGAAAAACACACTTTCTCCTAAAACTACACTTTTCCATCAAAATTTTGCATGTCCAACACTGTGAAAGACTTAAGAACATCATTTCTAGCAGTATCCTTAAGAAAATTCGAAGTTTCGTTTGTTTTTAGCTTTGTTTATGTTTGACCTTGAACGGAGTGCTTTAAAGTGATTTTCAGCGCGTGTAAGGCCAAAACATGAAAAAGTTGATTCCGGACAGCGAATTCTAATCTTTTTACAACGTTCTCTCTCTTACAACTTATAAACTTCATTTCCAATACAGAAAGTTGAAGATTTAGCATGTCTCACTTGTTTTCAGCTTGTTTTGTGCAAAAACACGTTTGACCTTGAAAAAGTGACAATCTTTGATAAATCACTTTCCCTTCAACATTTTCAACATCTAACACTTTGAAATACATAAGAACACCAAACTAAAAGGAGAAATAAAGAGAATTTGAAATTTCATGTGTTTTAGGCCTCTTTTGTGTAAAACTATGTTTGACCTTGAAAAACACACTTTCTCCTAAAACTACACTTTTCCATCAAAATTTTGCATGTCCAACACTGTGAAAGACTTAAGAACATCATCTCTAGATGTATCCTTAAAGAAAATTCGAAGTTTCTTTTGTTTTTAGCTTTGTTTATGTTTGACCTTGAACTGAGTGCTTTTCAGCTGAGTGATTTTCAGCGCGTGTAAGGCCAAAACATGAAAAAGTTGATTCCGGACAGCCAATTCTAATCTTTTTACAATGTTCTCTCTCTTACAACTTAGAAACTTCATTTCCAATACAGAAAGTTGAAGATTTCAGCTTGTCTCACTTGTTTTCAGCTTGTTTTGTGCAAAAACACGTTTGACCTTGAAAAACTGACAATCTTTTGATAAATAACTTTGCCTTCAACATTTTCAACATCTAACACTTTGAAATACATAAGAACATCCCAAACTAAAAGGAGAAATAAAGAGAATTGGACATTTCATGTGTTTAGGCCTCTTTTGTGTAAAACTATGTTTGACCTTGAAAAACACACTTTCTCCTAAAACTACACTTTTCCATCAAAATTTTGCATGTCCAACACTGTGAAACACTTAAGAACATCATTTCTAGCAGTATCCTTAAAGAAAATGTGAAGTTTCATTTGTTTTTAGCTTTGTTTATGTTTGACTTGAACGGAGTGCTTTAAAGTGATTTTCAGCGCGTGTAAGGCCAAAACATGAAAAAGTTCATTCCGGAGAGCGAATTCTAATCTTTTTACAACGTTCTCTCTCTTACAACTTAGAAACTTCATTTCCAATACAGAAAGTTAAAGATTTCAGCATGTCTCACTTGTTTTCAGCTTGTTTTGTGCAAAAACACGTTTGACCTTGAAAAAGTGACAATCTTTTGATAAATCACTTTCCCTTCAACATTTTCAACATCTAACACTTTGAAATACATAAGAACCACCCAAACTAAAAGGAGAAATAAAGAGAATTTGAAATTTCATGTGTTTTCGGCCTCTTTTGTTTAAAACTATGTTTGACCTTGAAAAACACACTTTCTCCTAAAACTACGCTTTTCCATCAAAATTTTGCATGTCCAACACTGTGAAACACTTAAGAACATCATTTCTAGCAGTATCCTTAAAGAAAATTCGAAGTTTCGTTTGTTTTTAGCTTTGTTTATGTTTGACCTTGAACGGAGTGCTTTAAAGTGATTTTCAGCGCGTGTAAGGCCAAAACATGAAAAAGTTGATTCCGGACAGCGAATTCTAATCTTTTTACAACGATTCTCTTCTTACAACTTAGAAACTTCATTTCCAATACAGAAAGTTGAAGATTTCAGCATGTCTCACTTGTTTTCAGCTTGTTTTGTGCAAAAACACGTTTGACCTTGAAAAAGTTACAATCTTTTGATAAATCACTTTCCCTTCAACATTTTCAACATCTAACACTTTGAATACATAAGAACATCCCAAACTAAAAGGAGAAATAAAGAGAATTTGAAATTTCATGTGTTTTAGGCCTCTTTTGTGTAAAACTATGTTTGACCTTGAAAAACACACTTTCTCCTAAAACTACACTTTTCCATCAAAATTTTGCATGTCCAACACTGTGAAACACTTAAGAACATCATTTCTAGCAGTATCCTTAAAGAAAATGTGAAGTTTCATTTGTTTTTAGCTTTGTTTATGGTTGACTTGAACGGAGTGCTTTAAAGTGATTTTCAGCGCGTGTAAGGCCAAAACATGAAAAAGTTGATTCCGGAGAGCGAATTCTAATCTTTTTACAACGTTCTCTCTCTTACAACTTAGAAACTTCATTTCCAATACAGAAAGTTAAAGATTTCAGCATGTCTCACTTGTTTTCAGCTTGTTTTGTGCAAAAACACGTTTGACCTTGAAAAAGTGACAATCTTTTGATAAATCACTTTCCCTTCAACATTTTCAACATCTAACACTTTGAAATACATAAGAACCACCCAAACTAAAAGGAGAAATAAAGAGAATTTGAAATTTCATGTGTTTTCGGCCTCTTTTGTGTAAAACTATGTTTGACCTTGAAAAACACACTTTCTCCTAAAACTACACTTTTCCATCAAAATTTTGCATGTCCAACACTGTGAAACACTTAAGAACATCATTTCTAGCAGTATCCTTAAAGAAAATTCGAAGTTTCGTTTGTTTTTAGCTTTGTTTATGTTTGACCTTGAACGGAGTGCTTTAAAGTGATTTTCAGCGCGTGTAAGGCCAAAACATGAAAAAGTTGATTCCGGACAGCGAATTCTAATCTTTTTACAACGTTCTCTCTCTTACAACTTAGAAACTTCATTTCCAATACAGAAAGTTGAAGATTTCAGCATGTCTCACTTGTTTTCAGCTTGTTTTGTGCAAAAACACGTTTGACCTTGAAAAAGTGACAATCTTTTGATAAATCACTTTCCCTTCAACATTTTCAACATCTAACACTTTGAAATACATAAGAACATCCCAAACTAAAAGGAGAAATAAAGAGAATTTGAAATTTCATGTGTTTTCGGCCTCTTTTGTGTAAAACTATGTTTGACCTTGAAAAACACACTTTCTCCTAAAACTACACTTTTCCATCAAAATTTTGCATGTCCAACACTGTGAAACACTTAAGAACATCATTTCTAGCAGTATCCTTAAAGAAAATTCGAAGTTTCTTTTGTTTTTAGCTTTGTTTATGTTTGACCTTGAACTGAGTGCTTTAAAGTGATTTTCAGCGCGTGTAAGGCCAAAACATGAAAAAGTTGATTCCGGACAGCGAATTCTAATCTTTTTACAACGTTCTCTCTCTTACAACTTAGAAACTTCATTTCCAATACAGAAAGTTGAAGATTTCAGCATGTCTCACTTGTTTTCAGCTTGTTTTGTGCAAAAACACGTTTGACCTTGAAAAAGTGACAATCTTTTGATAAATCACTTTCCCTTCAACATTTTCAACATCTAACACTTTGAAATACATAAGAACATCCCAAACTAAAAGGAGAAATAAAGAGAATTTGAAATTTCATGTGTTTTAGGCCTCTTTTGTGTAAAACTATGTTTGACCTTGAAAAACACACTTTCTCCTAAAACTACACTTTTCCATCAAAATTTTGCATGTCCAACACTGTGAAACACTTAAGAACATCATTTCTAGCAGTATCCTTAAAGAAAATTCGAAGTTTCGTTTGTTTTTAGCTTTGTTTATGTTTGACCTTGAACGGAGTGCTTTAAAGTGATTTTCAGCGCGTGTAAGGCCAAAACATGAAAAAGTTGATTCCGGACAGCGAATTCTAATCTTTTTACAACGTTCTCTCTCTTACAACTTAGAAACTTCATTTCCAATACAGAAAGTTGAAGATTTCAGCATTGTCTCACTTGTTTTCAGCTTGTTTTGTGCAAAAACACGTTTGACCTTGAAAAAGTGACAATCTTTTGATAAATCACTTTCCCTTCAACATTTTCAACATCTAACACTTTGAAATACATAAGAACATCCCAAACTAAAAGGAGAAATAAAGAGAATTTGAAATTTCATGTGTTTTAGGCCTCTTTTGTGTAAAACTATGTTTGACCTTGAAAAACACACTTTCTCCTAAAACTACACTTTTCCATCAAAATTTTGCATGTCCAACACTGTGAAACACTTAAGAACATCATTTCTAGCAGTATCCTTAAAGAAAATTCGAAGTTTCATTTGTTTTTAGCTTTGTTTATGTTTGACCTTGAACGGAGTGCTTTAAAGTGATTTTCAGCGCGTGTAAGGCCAAAACATGAAAAAGTTGATTCCGGACAGCGAATTCTAATCTTTTTACAACGTTCTCTCTCTTACAACTTAGAAACTTCATTTCCAATACAGAAAGTTGAAGATTTCAGCATGTCTCACTTGTTTTCAGCTTGTTTTGTGCAAAAACACGTTTGACCTTGAAAAAGTGACAATCTTTTGATAAATCACTTTCCCTTCAACATTTTCAACATCTAACACTTTGAAATACATAAGAACATCCCAAACTAAAAGGAGAAATAAAGAGAATTTGAAATTTCATGTGTTTTAGGCCTCTTTTGTGTAAAACTATGTTTGACCTTGAAAAACACACTTTCTCCTAAAACTACACTTTTCCATCAAAATTTTGCATGTCCAACACTGTGAAACACTTAAGAACATCATTTCTAGCAGTATCCTTAAAGAAAATTCGAAGTTTCGTTTGTTTTTAGCTTTGTTTATGTTTGACCTTGAACGGAGTGCTTTAAAGTGATTTTCAGCGCGTGTAAGGCCAAAACATGAAAAAGTTGATTCCGGACAGCGAATTCTAATCTTTTTACAACGTTCTCTTTCTTACAACTTAGAAACTTCATTTCCAATACAGAAAGTTGAAGATTTCAGCATGTCTCACTTGTTTTCAGCTTGTTTTGTGCAAAAACACGTTTGACCTTGAAAAAGTGACAATCTTTTGATAAATCACTTTCCCTTCAACATTTTCAACATCTAACACTTTGAAATACATAAGAACATCCCAAACTAAAAGGAGAAATAAAGAGAATTTGAAATTTCATGTGTTTTCGGCCTCTTTTGTGTAAAACTATGTTTGACCTTGAAAAACACACTTTCTCCTAAAACTACACTTTTCCATCAAAATTTTGCATGTCCAACACTGTGAAACACTTAAGAACATCATTTCTAGCAGTATCCTTAAAGAAAATTCGAAGTTTCATTTGTTTTTAGCTTTGTTTATGTTTGACCTTGAACGGAGTGCTTTAAAGTGATTTTCAGCGCGTGTAAGGCCAAAACATGAAAAAGTTGATTCCGGACAGCGAATTCTAATCTTTTTACAACGTTCTCTCTCTTACAACTTAGAAACTTCATTTCCAATACAGAAAGTTGAAGATTTCAGCATGTCTCACTTGTTTTCAGCTTGTTTTGTGCAAAAACACGTTTGACCTTGAAAAAGTGACAATCTTTTGATAAATCACTTTCCCTTCAACATTTTCAACATCTAACACTTTGAAATACATAAGAACATCCCAAACTAAAAGGAGAAATAAAGAGAATTGGAAATTTCATGTGTTTTAGGCCTCTTTTGTGTAAAACTATGTTTGACCTTGAAAAACACACTTTCTCCTAAAACTACACTCTTCCATCAAAATTTTGCATGTCCAACACTGTGAAAGACTTAAGAACATCATCTCTAGAAGTATCCTTAAAGAAAATTCGAAGTTTCGTTTGTTTTTAGCTTTGTTTATGTTTGACCTTGAACTGAGTGCTTTAAAGTGATTTTCAGCGCGTGTAAGGCCAAAACATGAAAAAGTTGATTCCGGACAGCCAATTCTAATCTTTTTACAACGTTCTCTCTCTTACAACTTAGAAACTTCATTTCCAATACAGAAAGTTGAAGATTTCAGCATGTCTCACTTGTTTTCAGCTTGTTTTGTGCAAAAACACGTTTGACCTTGAAAAAGTGACAATCTTTTGATAAATCACTTTCCCTTCAACATTTTCAACATCTAACACTTTGAAATACATAAGAACATCCCAAACTAAAAGGAGAAATAAAGAGAATTGGAAATTTCATGTGTTTTAGGCCTCTTTTGTGTAAAACTATGTTTGACCTTGAAAAACACACTTTCTCCTAAAACTACACTTTTCCATCAAAATTTTGCATGTCCAACACTGTGAAACACTTAAGAACATCATTTCTAGCAGTATCCTTAAAGAAAATTCGAAGTTTCATTTGTTTTTAGCTTTGTTTATGTTTGACCTTGAACGGAGTGCTTTAAAGTGATTTTCAGCGCGTGTAAGGCCAAAACATGAAAAAGTTGATTCCGGACAGCGAATTCTAATCTTTTTACAACGTTCTCTCTCTTACAACTTAGAAACTTCATTTCCAATACAGAAAGTTGAAGATTTCAGCATGTCTCACTTGTTTTCAGCTTGTTTTGTGCAAAAACACGTTTGACCTTGAAAAAGTGACAATCTTTTGATAAATCACTTTCCCTTCAACATTTTCAACATCTAACACTTTGAAATACATAAGAAACATCCCAAACTAAAAGGTGAAATAAAGAGAATTTGAAATTTCATGTGTTTTAGGCCTCTTTTGTGTAAAACTATGTTTGACCTTGAAAAACACACTTTCTCCTAAAACTACACTTTTCCATCAAAATTTTGCATGTCCAACACTGTGAAACACTTAAGAACATCATTTCTAGCAGTATCCTTAAAGAAAATTCGAAGTTTCGTTTGTTTTTAGCTTTGTTTATGTTTGACCTTGAACGGAGTGCTTTAAAGTGATTTTCAGCGCGTGTAAGGCCAAAACATGAAAAAGTTGATTCCGGACAGCGAATTCTAATCTTTTTACAACGTTCTCTCTCTTACAACTTAGAAACTTCATTTCCAATACAGAAAGTTGAAGATTTCAGCATGTCTCACTTGTTTTCAGCTTGTTTTGTGCAAAAACACGTTTGACCTTGAAAAAGTGACAATCTTTTGATAAATCACTTTCCCTTCAACATTTTCAACATCTAACACTTTGAAATACATAAGAACATCCCAAACTAAAAGGAGAAATAAAGAGAATTTGAAATTTCATGTGTTTTAGGCCTCTTTTGTGTAAAACTATGTTTGACCTTGAAAAACACACTTTCTCCTAAAACTACACTTTTCCATCAAAATTTTGCATGTCCAACACTGTGAAACACTTAAGAACATCATTTCTAGCAGTATCCTTAAAGAAAATTCGAAGTTTCGTTTGTTTTTAGCTTTGTTTATGTTTGACCTTGAACGGAGTGCTTTAAAGTGATTTTCAGCGCGTGTAAGGCCAAAACATGAAAAAGTTGATTCCGGACAGCGAATTCTAATCTTTTTACAACGTTCTCTCTCTTACAACTTATAAACTTCATTTCCAATACAGAAAGTTGAAGATTTTAGCATGTCTCACTTGTTTTCAGCTTGTTTTGTGCAAAAACACGTTTGACCTTGAAAAAGTGACAATCCTTTGATAAATCACTTTCCCTTCAACATTTTCAACATCTAACACTTTGAAATACATAAGAACCACCCAAACTAAAAGGAGAAATAAAGAGAATTTGAAATTTCATGTGTTTTAGGCCTCTTTTGTGTAAAACTATGTTTGACCTTGAAAAACACACTTTCTCCTAAAACTACACTTTTCCATCAAAATTTTGCATGTCCAACACTGTGAAAGACTTAAGAACATCATCTCTAGATGTATCCTTAAAGAAAATTCGAAGTTTCTTTTGTTTTTAGCTTTGTTTATGTTTGACCTTGAACTGAGTGCTTTAAAGTGATTTTCAGCGCGTGTAAGGCCAAAACATGAAAAAGTTGATTCCGGACAGCGAATTCTAATCTTTTTACAACGTTCTCTCTCTTACAACTTAGAAACTTCATTTCCAATACAGAAAGTTGAAGATTTCAGCATGTCTCACTTGTTTTCAGCTTGTTTTGTGCAAAAACACGTTTGACCTTGAAAAAGTGACAATCTTTTGATAAATCACTTTCCCTTCAACATTTTCAACATCTAACACTTTGAAATACATAAGAACATCCCAAACTAAAAGGAGAAATAAAGAGAATTTGAAATTTCATGTGTTTTAGGCCTCTTTTGTGTAAAACTATGTTTGACCTTGAAAAACACACTTTCTCCTAAAACTACACTTTTCCATCAAAATTTTGCATGTCCAACACTGTGAAACACTTAAGAACATCATTTCTAGCAGTATCCTTAAAGAAAATTTGAAGTTTCGTTTGTTTTTAGCTTTGTTTATGTTTGACCTTGAACGGAGTGCTTTAAAGTGATTTTCAGCGCGTGTAAGGCCAAAACATGAAAAAGTTGATTCCGGACAGCGAATTCTAATCTTTTTACAACGTTCTCTCTCTTACAACTTAGAAACTTCATTTCCAATACAGAAAGTTGAAGATTTCAGCATGTCTCACTTGTTTTCAGCTTGTTTTGTGCAAAAACACGTTTGACCTTGAAAAAGTGACAATCTTTTGATAAATCACTTTCCCTTCAACATTTTCAACATCTAACACTTTGAAATACATAAGAACATCCCAAACTAAAAGGAGAAATAAAGAGAATTTGAAATTTCATGTGTTTTAGGCCTCTTTTGTGTAAAACTATGTTTGACCTTGAAAAACACACTTTCTCCTAAAACTACACTTTTCCATCAAAATTTTGCATGTCCAACACTGTGAAAGACTTAAGAACATCATCTCTAGAAGTATCCTTAAAGAAAATTCGAAGTTTCTTTGTTTTTAGCTTTGTTTATGTTTGACCTTGAACTGAGTGCTTTAAAGTGATTTTCAGCGCGTGTAAGGCCAAAACATGAAAAAGTTGATTCCGGACAGCGAATTCTAATCTTTTTACAACGTTCTCTCTCTTACAACTTAGAAACTTCATTTCCAATACAGAAAGTTGAAGATTTCAGCATGTCTCACTTGTTTTCAGCTTGTTTTGTGCAAAAACACGTTTGACCTTGAAAAAGTGACAATCTTTTGATAAATCACTTTCCCTTCAACATTTTCAACATCTAACACTTTGAAATACATAAGAACATCCCAAACTAAAAGGAGAAATAAAGAGAATTTGAAATTTCATGTGTTTTAGGCCTCTTTTGTGTAAAACTATGTTTGACCTTGAAAAACACACTTTCTCCTAAAACTACACTTTTCCATCAAAATTTTGCATGTCCAACACTGTGAAACACTTAAGAACATCATTTCTAGCAGTATCCTTAAAGAAAATTCGAAGTTTCGTTTGTTTTTAGCTTTGTTTATGTTTGACCTTGAACGGAGTGCTTTAAAGTGATTTTCAGCGCGTGTAAGGCCAAAACATGAAAAAGTTGATTCCGGACAGCCAATTCTAATCTTTTTACAACGTTCTCTCTCTTACAACTTAGAAACTTCATTTCCAATACAGAAAGTTGAAGATTTCAGCATGTCTCACTTGTTTTCAGCTTGTTTTGTGCAAAAACACGTTTGACCTTGAAAAAGTGACAATCTTTTGATAAATCACTTTCCCTTCAACATTTTCAACATCTAACACTTTGAAATACATAAGAACATCCCAAACTAAAAGGAGAAATAAAGAGAATTTGAAATTTCATGTGTTTTCGGCCTCTTTTGTGTAAAACTATGTTTGACCTTGAAAAACACACTTTCTCCTAAAACTACACTTTTCCATCAAAATTTTGCATGTCCAACACTGTGAAACACTTAAGAACATCATTCTAGCAGTATCCTTAAAGAAAATTCGAAGTTTCGTTTGTTTTTAGCTTTGTTTATGTTTGACCTTGAACGGAGTGCTTTAAAGTGATTTTCAGCGCGTGTAAGGCCAAAACATGAAAAAGTTGATTCCGGACAGCGAATTCTAATCTTTTTACAACGTTCTCTTCTCTTACAACTTAGAAACTTCATTTCCAATACAGAAAGTTGAAGATTTCAGCATGTCTCACTTGTTTTCAGCTTGTTTTGTGCAAAAACACGTTTGACCTTGAAAAAGTGACAATCTTTTGATAAATCACTTTCCCTTCAACATTTTCAACATCTAACACTTTGAAATACATAAGAACATCCCAAACTAAAAGGAGAAATAAAGAGAATTTGAAATTTCATGTGTTTTAGGCCTCTTTTGTGTAAAACTATGTTTGACCTTGAAAAACACACTTTCTCCTAAAACTACACTTTTCCATCAAAATTTTGCATGTCCAACACTGTGAAACACTTAAGAACATCATTTCTAGCAGTATCCTTAAAGAAAATTCGAAGTTTCGTTTGTTTTTAGCTTTGTTTATGTTTGACCTTGAACGGAGTGCTTTAAAGTGATTTTCAGCGCGTGTAAGGCCAAAACATGAAAAAGTTGATTCCGGACAGCGAATTCTAATCTTTTTACAACGTTCTCTTTCTTACAACTTAGAAACTTCATTTCCAATACAGAAAGTTGAAGATTTCAGCATGTCTCACTTGTTTTCAGCTTGTTTTGTGCAAAAACACGTTTGACCTTGAAAAAGTGACAATCTTTGATAAATCACTTTCCCTTCAACATTTTCAACATCTAACACTTTGAAATACATAAGAACATCCCAAACTAAAAGGAGAAATAAAGAGAATTTGAAATTTCATGTGTTTTAGGCCTCTTTTGTGTAAAACTATGTTTGACCTTGAAAAACACACTTTCTCCTAAAACTACACTTTTCCATCAAAATTTTGCATGTCCAACACTGTGAAAGACTTAAGAACATCATTTCTAGCAGTATCCTTAAAGAAAATTCGAAGTTTCGTTTGTTTTTAGCTTTGTTTATGTTTGACCTTGAACGGAGTGCTTTAAAGTGATTTTCAGCGCGTGTAAGGCCAAAACATGAAAAAGTTGATTCCGGACAGCGAATTCTAATCTTTTTACAACGTTCTCTCTCTTACAACTTATAAACTTCATTTCCAATACAGAAAGTTGAAGATTTTAGCATGTCTCACTTGTTTTCAGCTTGTTTTGTGCAAAAACACGTTTGACCTTGAAAAAGTGACAATCTTTTGATAAATCACTTTCCCTTCAACATTTTCAACATCTAACACTTTGAAATACATAAGAACATCCCAAACTAAAAGGAGAAATAAAGAGAATTTGAAATTTCATGTGTTTTAGGCCTCTTTTGTGTAAAACTATGTTTGACCTTGAAAAACACACTTTCTCCTAAAACTACACTTTTCCATCAAAATTTTGCATGTCCAACACTGTGAAACACTTAAGAACATCATCTCTAGCAGTATCCTTAAAGAAAATTCGAAGTTTCGTTTGTTTTTAGCTTTGTTTATGTTTGACCTTGAACGGAGTGCTTTAAAGTGATTTTCAGCGCGTGTAAGGCCAAAACATGAAAAAGTTGATTCCGGACAGCCAATTCTAATCTTTTTACAACGTTCTCTCTCTTACAACTTAGAAACTTCATTTCCAATACAGAAAGTTGAAGATTTCAGCATGTCTCACTTGTTTTCAGCTTGTTTTGTGCAAAAACACGTTTGACCTTGAAAAAGTGACAATCTTTTGATAAATCACTTTGCCCTTCAACATTTTCAACATCTAACACTTTGAAATACATAAGAACATCCCAAACTAAAAGGAGAAATAAAGAGAATTGGACATTTCATGTGTTTTAGGCCTCTTTTGTGTAAAACTATGTTTGACCTTGAAAAACACACTTTCTCCTAAAACTACACTTTTCCATCAAAATTTTGCATGTCCAACACTGTGAAACACTTAAGAACATCATTTCTAGCAGTATCCTTAAAGAAAATTCGAAGTTTCGTTTGTTTTTAGCTTTGTTTATGTTTGACCTTGAACGGAGTGCTTTAAAGTGATTTTCAGCGCGTGTAAGGACAAAACATGAAAAAGTTGATTCCGGACAGCGAATTCTAATCTTTTTACAACGATTTCTTTCTTACAACTTAGAAACTTCATTTCCAATACAGAAAGTTGAAGATTTCAGCATGTCTCACTTGTTTTCAGCTTGTTTTGTGCAAAAACACGTTTGACCTTGAAAAAGTTACAATCTTTTGATAAATCACTTTCCCTTCAACATTTTCAACATCTAACACTTTGAAATACATAAGAACATCCCAAACTAAAAGGAGAAATAAAGAGAATTTGAAATTTCATGTGTTTTAGGCCTCTTTTGTGTAAAACTATGTTTGACCTTGAAAAACACACTTTCTCCTAAAACTACACTTTTCCATCAAAATTTTGCATGTCCAACACTGTGAAAGACTTAAGAACATCATCTCTAGAAGTATCCTTAAAGAAAATTCGAAGTTTCTTTTGTTTTTAGCTTTGTTTATGTTTGACCTTGAACGGAGTGCTTTAAAGTGATTTTCAGCGCGTGTAAGGCCAAAACATGAAAAAGTTGATTCCGGACAGCGAATTCTAATCTTTTTACAACGTTCTCTCTCTTACAACTTAGAAACTTCATTTCCAATACAGAAAGTTGAAGATTTCAGCATGTCTCACTTGTTTTCAGCTTGTTTTGTGCAAAAACACGTTTGACCTTGAAAAAGTGACAATCTTTTGATAAATCACTTTCCCTTCAACATTTTCAACATCTAACACTTTGAAATACATAAGAACATCCCAAACTAAAGGAGAAATAAAGAGAATTTGAAATTTCATGTGTTTTCGGCCTCTTTTCTGTAAAACTATGTTTGACCTTGAAAAACACACTTTCTGCTAAAACTACACTTTTCCATCAAAATTTTGCATGTCCAACACTGTGAAACACTTAAGAACATCATCTCTAGCAGTATCCTTAAAGAAAATTCGAAGTTTCTTTTGTTTTTAGCTTTGTTTATGTTTGACCTTGAACGGAGTGCTTTAAAGTGATTTTCAACGCGTGTAAGGCCAAAACATGAAAAAGGTGATTCCGGACAGCGAATTCTAATCTTTTTACAACGTTCTCTTTCTTACAACTTAGAAACTACATTTCCAATACAGAAAGTTGAAGATTTCAGCATGTCTCACTTGTTTTAAGCTTGTTTTGTGTAAAAACACGTTTGACCTTGAAAAAGTGACAATCTTTTGATAAATCACTTTCCCTTCAACATTTTCAACATCTAACACTTTGAAATACATAAGAACATCCCAAACTAAAAGGAGAAATAAAGAGAATTGGACATTTCATGTGTTTTAGGCCTCTTTTGTGTAAAACTACGTTTGACCTTGAAAAACACACTTTCTCCTAAAACTACACTTTTCCATCAAAATTTTGCATGTCCAACACTGTGAAACACTTAAGAACATCATTTCTAGCAGTATCCTTAAAGAAAATTCGAAGTTTCATTTGTTTTTAGCTTAGTTTATGTTTGACCTTGAACGGAGTGCTTTAAAGTGATTTTCAGTGCGTGTAAGGCCAAAACATGAAAAAGTTGATTCCGGACAGCGAATTCTAATCTTTTTAAAACATTCTCTTTCTTACAACTTAGAAACTTCATTTCCAATACAGAAAGTTGAAGATTTCAGCATGCTTTTCAAGTGATTTTCAGCGTGTGTAAGGCCAAAACATGAAAAAGTTGATTCCGGACAGCGAATTCTAATCTATTTACAACGTTCTCTTTCTTACAGAAAGTTTTAGATTTCAGCATGTCTTACTTGTTTTCAGCTTGTTTTGTGCAAAAACACGTTTGACCTTGAAAAAGTGACAATTTTTTGATAAATCACTTTCCCTTCAACATTTTCAACATCTAACACTTTGAAATACATAAGAACATCCCAAACTAAAAGGAGAAATGAAGAGAATTTGAAATTTCATGTGTTTTAGGCCTTTTGTAAGTAAAACTATGTTTGACCTTGAAAAACACATTTTCTCCTAAAACTACACTTTTCCATCAACATTTTGCAAGTCCAACACTGTGAAACTTTTAAGAACATCATTTCTAGCAGTATCCTTAAAGTTTCATTTGTTTTTAGCTTTTTTTATGTAAAATTATGTTTGACCTTGAACGCAGTGCTTTAAAGTGATTTTCAGCGCGTGTAAGGTCCAAAAATGAAAAAGTTGATTCCAGACAGCACATTCTAATCTTTTTACAACTTTTTCCTTCTTACAACATAGAAACTTCATTTCCAATACAGAAAGTTGCAAAAAACAGCATGTCTTATGTGTTTTTAGCTTTTTTAGTGCAAAATTATGTTTAAGTGACTTTCTTTTATTAAAACACTTACATAATAAATACATAAGAACATCATAAAAAGTTTCTTTGAAGAAATTCAGAAATTTCATGTGTTTTTTCAGCTTTGTTTCTGTGAAACTATGTTTCACCTTGAGAAACACAATTTGTCTTGGAACAACACTTTCCCATGAAAACATTACATTTCTAACACTGTGCAACACTTAAGAACATAATTTCTTTTAAAACTGTTTCACAGCGTATGACATGTAACAGTTTGATGGGAAAGTGTTGTTCCAAGAGAAAGTGTGTTTTTCAAGGTCAAAGTTTTACAGAAACAAAGCTGAAAACACATGAAATTTTGCATTTTCTTTAAGGATACTATTAGTTTTTTGCTGTTCTAATAGTATTCTTTACATCACGTTCAACATTTCAACGTTCAACAGTTTTTTTTAAAGAAAGATAAAACTTGTGTTTGCAGAAAACAATCTGAAAACAGTGACACTTTCAGGTGAGTATGAGATTAGAAACTTAAAATGAATTCACCTAAGCCCAGTTTGTGCTGTTTATCATAGCAATTAGCAGCTAAGCACATAACGTTAGTTATGCAGCTCCTCGTCCAGGCAATGGTCATCTCCAAACTCGACTACTGTAACTCTCTCCTGGCTGGAGCCTCTGCAGTCACCATAAAACCACTCCAGATTATCCAAAATATGGCAGCCCGTCTCATTTTCAACCAGCCAAAATACACCCATGTTACACCTCTTCTTACCTCCCTCCACTGGCTCCCGGTAGCTTCTCGCATTGAGTTCAAATCCTTGATGCTTGCCTACAGGGCTGTAAATGGAACTGAGCCCTCCTACATCAACACACTACTACCTAGCTACACCCCTGCACGCTCTCTCAGATCTGCAAACGAAAGGAGACTAAAAATTCCTTCTTCACTGGGTCTCCGATTCCAATCTTCTCTGTTCTCCGTTGTTGTCCCTGGCTGGTGGAACAACCTGCCCTCCTCCACACGACTAGCCGAGACTATCACCACTTTTAAGAAGCAGGTGAAAACCCTCTTGTTCAAAAAATATTACAGACAAATCTAACACTTACACACGCACATGCGTACACATTGCACAAACAATACAAAAATGTATAAATATAAACAATCTCTGAGCATGCTCTTCATTGACAAGTCTGAGCCTTATCAGGGCTCTTAGTTTGTAAACTCAATATTATATAGAAATCAAACGAGAATTGCTGGTGTCTTCCTCTTGTAAGTCGCTTTGGATAAAAGCGTCTGCTAAATAAAGTAAAGTAAAGTAAAAGTAAAGTTAGTCATTTCATTATATGGCTATCAATATTTCATTATTAATTTTCATATTTGACAATTTTTTCATAGTTTAGACATCAGTTATAAAGAGCTTGCTTGCAGAGTTTTAACTGATTGAGGTTTTAAGCATTAGGCCTATGTGTATTTATATTTAGGTAATGACCATGATCCCATGGTTGTAACAAATAAACTGATGGAAGTTTTTCTCATGTTATTGTGCTTAAGCTGGTTCTCTATCCTCTACCTATAGCTGTCTTTTCCCTCCCTGATCAGACAGGGAGTGAATCAGCTGATTCAGCTCCCATGCACCCTTTTCAGCTCCTCGTCTCCAGATTTGGAGGCCCTCCTCTTCTGCTTGAGGACTGCTTTTATTTATGGGCTATTCCGGGGTTTGTTGTTGGAGAAGCAACGCATAGTCCTGGTGGGTACGGTGTTATTCACACAGAAGTTAATCTAGTTCATGATAAAGGTGACAGGGCTGTGGATGTCCTTCCTGTGGTCATCACAAAGCATGTCCCACACAGTAGGCTCAAAACAGTCCTTAAGTGCCATTTCTTTACTGTGCGGGTGACAAGGTGCACTAGGTTGTGATCTGATTTTCCCAGAGGAGAAAGGGGTGATGAACACTATGCCTTTTTTACTATGCCTTTTTTGTGTTGTCATTCAGTAATGTTTTATTGTCTCTGTTGGAGCATGTCACATACTGGGTGAAGGTGGGTAGTGTGGAGTCCCGTGATGCATGATTAAAAACACCCAATATTAAAAGAGGGATCTTAGTGCTATTAGCCAGGTCTCCATTAGCATCATGATGCTACACTGCCGGTACTCCATCTGGTATCGGGTTATCTCGTCCATCTTAGTAGTGAGAGATCTTACACTACAGAAAAGACAGATGGTCTGTAACGTCTCCTTCTTGTACGATGGTGCTCCTTCTCTTCCTCCTCAGCTTGCTGTGGATGTCGGGTCTGTCCTCCAGCAGCACCACTGCAGGCCGCAGAGCAAACAGCTGATGTAAACAAAGAAGCCACACGTCATGTCACCAAACATAGATGAGAAAAGTAAAAAATGTCAGATAAAAATGACCAGTAATAGTAAAAGACAGTGGTGTATGGTGTTAAAATAAGTTATTGAGACATGAATAAAAAAAGTTACAGAGAAAAAGAGGAAAATAAAAACTCAAAAATGAGTAGAGCTACCGTAACAGGCAGCCACACACAAATGCGCCGGACGTAATAATAGTAATAATAGTAGAAATAATAATAATAATATGAATAATATGAAGTATGAATTGTAGTAATCAATGGACTAAATCTGAGGAAACAAACGATCTTATATATGCCTATTATATTTGACTTGTTAGATCAAAACTAAGATACAGAGCTGCAATAGTCCAGTTTGCCAGACCTTTGCCATGGCCTTATTTGAGAGATTTTTTCAAAGTTTTAGAAAAAAAAATATGGATGCTTTCACTTTCAAATGCCTTTTGTGCCTGTCTCAGTATTATACGATTTTGTCTTTCAAGAATTTGCTAGAGAGGTCGGGAAAAGGCCGATACCCATAATGGCAGTAGCAGGTTAAATCTTTTTAATCCATTCCTGTTTGAAGGCTGTGTTGTTTCAGTGTATTTTATAATGGCATGTTTTTCAGTGTTGCCAGATCCTAAAGGTTGAAGTATGGTTCGATCATCTTAAAATTATCCTATTTTCATTCTATCGTACACACGCAATTTCCATTCTGATGTTGCTCAGAAAATCTCCTTTATTAACACATATTATAGTGTATAATGCAACTTTTAAGTGAAAGTTGTCACGTCCATGCGGGCATGACGCGGCGGGTGAACGGAGAGGAGGACGTGGAGTGACGAGGAATGACGAGGAATGAAGGACGCTTTCACCTGACATCACTGAACAGGGGTTTAATGGTGGACATCCCCCGCTCGTCCATCTGGAATAACGGACCATTCATTCATTCAGTAATTTATCATTCCTCCCTGTTCATCATCTTTTCTCTCCTGGAGTCGATTCCGTTCCACTCGAACCATTCAGACTGTGTATGGACTTTTCCCCCTTCCTTCATGGACTGCTCCATCTGGCCCGCCAGGTGTCGTGCCATAAAAGGGGGGATTCTGTCAGGATCCAGTCCAAAATGGGGGTTACAACAGTTTCATTGTTGTCATGTGTAATGTCCCCTAATCGTTTTCACCTGTATTAATTGTATAAAGCTGCCCTGTTCGTTTCTGTCCGCTGTCAGGTCTTTGAAGTTATGTTCCGTGTTCACTAGTGTCTTCGTCTCGGATGTCTCCCCTGTCCTGTGATTCACCATTAAACCCCTGTTCCGTGATGTCAGGTGAAAGCGTCCTCTATTCCTCGTCATTCCTCGTCACTCTTCGTCCTCCTCTCCGTTCACCCACCGCGTCATGCCCGCATGGACGTGACAAAAGTGAAGTGATCATTGTGTTATTGTGATACACAGCAAGCACAGTTTGTACACACACACACGGTGCACACAACAAAATGTGTATGTTTACTTGTTTTAATGACATCTTTCTGCAAATGAAATGAATTTACATTTAATGTAGAATAAAGCTATCACCAAAAATAATTGTATACTGGAACAAGCAAAACAGATGTCTGAGGCAGTAATATGCTCTGGTCCCAATTTATTATAGATTATTGCCATTAATAGCTGACTATCTGATTGGTGCCAAAAACAATGTGGGCTTTATTACTAATTGACCAAGTTTCTGGGCAAAAGCTTGGACTTTTTAGACATAATGGCATCCATTATGGGTGTTGCAAATAATCAAATTAATACTTGCATCACCCTTAGTGAGCAGTGGGCAGCCATGACAGGTGCCTGGGGAGCAGTGTGTGGGGAAGGTGCTTTGGCTCATGGGCACATCAGTGGCACATTGGCGGATCTGGATTCAGACTGCCAAACTTCTGATTACGAGGCCGCTTCCTTAACCGCTAGGCCACCACTGCCCCCTAATGTTTACCAGCAGAATCAGGATCAGGATTACTCTAACAACAGATCTGAAGACGCACATGATAGTGATGACATTACAGTAAGTCATTTTAACCAGACAATTATTTCACATATGATTTTTGTGTCTTCAATCTTAACCTACTTTGCTGTCCTAGCTTTAATTAACCAAAGCCTTATTTTTAACCTGTACAGATTTTTTTTTTTGCAAGAAATGGCAAATTTTTAATAATGTTTCAGTGCAAATTGTCAAAAAGTATTCTAATACTCAAAGCTTGGTAAAGCCCATTGAGACATAAGTGTTGTCGCATTGTCATATGAGCTTCACCTGTGACTAATAATGGATCAATTAGGTCTCAGGTGTGTATAAAAAACCCCAGTACACTAGACGTTCACATTAACTGCAACATGCAAACTAGTGGCGGCGACATTTTGGTGAACCGACTTTCTTTTGTAGACTCTGCAACTTATGTGTGTAGTTTGAATTCTGACAATCAGTTCTCCCCTTCTCGCCTTAGTTCTCCCCTTTATTGTCCCTGTTTTCGGCCATCGCACCATGTTTATTTGTATTTATTAATAAATCATTGTTTTCAGAATGTCCCGTCTCTGCGCTTACTTATCAGCTCGCCAACGTGACAACAGCACAGGAATTTGTAGATGTGGGAAACTCAGTCCTTTGTCTTGATGTAATCTTATGGAACTCTACAGTGTGTTTTTGAAGGATGCACATTTAAGACAAACGAATATGGTAGATTTGTTACACACAAAAGCAGAGAGCATATCCTCTTTCAGTCTTTAAACAGCAGTAACTTTCTACAAAACATCAGGTGATGACTGATTACAATTGGCAGACAAATTTCCCCAAGCCTGCCCTGGTAATCAGTAAAGTGTCCTCTTTGCCTTTGGAAGTACTACTTGTGGAAATCCAGTAGTCTGTACAGAAACAGTTTCCTCAAGTGTACAGATGTCAAACTCTATGACATACCATGGAATAGGTTATTCAGCTGGAATGATCTTGCCATATGGATCCACAGCAGGCCTACCAGACTTCATAGAGATCATATACATGTTGATCTTGGAAGGCAGTGTTTACTTAATTGCTAAGAAATTCAGTGCTTGGTAAGAGGAGCCGGTAAGTGTCTCTACTCCGGCGCCAGTACCAGTAGTGCCCTCTGGAGAGCAGGATAGTTGGGTGACGGCTTGGCATAAATCACAGAAGCAAGCTACTTGGGCCAACTGCCAAGCTCCCCCACCACCAGGTCGCCACTCACTGGTTCACTTTAAGAACCGCTTCTCCCCCCTCAGAGAGTTTAAAAATTTTACTTTACTTTACTTTGCAGATGCTTTTATCCAAAGCGACTTACAAGAGGAAGACACCAGCAATTCTTGTTAGATTTCTATAGATTTTGAGAGCCCTGATAAGGCCTAACTTGTCAGAAAAAGAACATGCTCGGAAAGTGCTAGACGAGGAACATTTTTTAATTTTGTGCAGTGTGTGTGCTTGTTTGTGTAAGTGTTCATTTAAAATACTTTTTGAATAAGTGGGTTTTCAACTGCTTCTTAAAGGTGGTAGTAGTCTCGGCTAGTCGAATGGAGCCGGGCAAGTTGTTCCACCAGCCAGGGACAACAAAGGAGTTGATTGGAAACAGAGACCCCGTGAAGAGGGAATGTTCAGTCTCATTTTATTTACAGATCTGAGAGCGTGTGTCGGAGTGTAGCTAGCTTGTAGTGTATTGATATAAGATTGATATAAATATAGAAGACAGTCACTCTTCCACAATCTGAAATAATCATTTCCTTATTGCTTTTAAAATATGTCTTATATGATTTATCAGCACTGATCAACTCACTGTAAGACCCCGCTGAATTTAACCAAGCGACCAAATGTCTAGAATTAACACTGATGTAACGAATTCGCTCAAAAGGAAATACCTATAATTAATTATAACTGGTTATAATTAATAATAAACATTTAGATTAGATTTTGGGATAAGCTGTAGCAGAATTAATGTTACAATTACTTGATCTGTCAGTCCACGGAGCAGATAATATAATTATTTATCAATTCTGGGAACGATTATCCCCCCTTTTGCCAGGAAAGGTAGCTTTCCCACTCTGCGTGCTAGCAGTAATTTAGCATGTAGCTTAAAAGGTCAACGTTCAGTGATTCAGCTGTGAGCAGCACACAGAAACAAACGATTGTGAATTTAAAGAATTTAATAAACACGGCTATAGCTAACATACAACAATTAGACAAACATATACATACAGGGTAAAGGAAAGTGATGAAAAGAGAATGGCAGTATTACACATCAATTAACCACAGCCTAATGAGAATCGTCAGAGAATCAAAGTTCACCTTAAAAAGGGGTTCAAACGTGCATCTAAATAGTTATAGACGTTACTTGCATTGGTCTTTGTTTCATGCAAAAGAGTCCTGATGCAGTAGGGTCACGATCCTCGATCCTTAGGTCTTGAGCTGGAGGTCTTCCTTGAAGGTAAACTTTCCAAAGAGTAAGCCCAAGAGGTGAGCTTAACAAAGTGTTGAAAAAAATCACATGAATGGCCAATCACAAGTGTGAATTTAATAGAGTAATAGAGTGAAGTGATTGTCACATGTGATACAGCACAGCACATGGTGCACACAGTGAAATTTGTCCTCTGCATTTAACCCATCACCCTGAGTGAGCAGTGGGCAGCCATGACTGGCGCCCGGGGAGCAGTGTGTGGGGACGGTGCTTTGCTCAGTGGCACCTCAGTGGCACCTTGGCGGATCGGGATTCGAACCGGCAACCTTCTGATTACGGGGCCGCTTCCTTAACCGCTAGGCCACCACTGCCTCCTGGCGGGAGACGTTTCCTTTGTCTGGGTTTACGACTGATTGGAATTTTTATGGCTGGCCCAGAGAGAAACTGTAGCTCGTTGCAGTTACCATTTTTACCTTATAGAAATTGTATGATGCATTTTGTGATCACGTAGTATGCATCACTGTTTCAGTAATAAGGAGAAGTTCCTTCTGACACCAAGAAAGGGACCTTTAGGAGGTAGGAAAGTAGAGATACACTTATACACTTAATTATAGGTAATTTGAGTTTACCTAATGCAAAATAGAAAGTTGTAACTAGTATAATTCATACAAGGGAACGTACACACAACGCGTGCATATACGGGATCCACTTATAATCGCATATTCCTAGCACAAGATACAGACAATGTGTTTAAGTGTGTGCGTGATTGTGTATTGCAAAGGTGGGACCAGGCAGGAGGTCTTTATGGAATGCTTTGAAGCTTGGAACCCCAATGAGCAGTTTGCAGACCCAGTCTGTTTAGCATCATGTTTGTGACAGTGGGGTAAGGCTGAGGGTCCAGGTTTGTAATTTATATGTAAATAACAACAACATTTATTTCTTATATAGCCCAAAATCACATACAGTATGTCTCAATGGGCTTTGACAGGCCCTACAGTTGACACCCCCCACACTTGACCCTTCTGCACACAAGGAAAAACTCCACACAAAAAAAACTCTAGGAGAGAGAAAAAAAGAAAGGAAGAAACCTTGGGAAGGAGTGATACAGAGAGGGACCCCCTTCCAGGGTAGAGTTTTGTAAATGTCAAAGGTTAAAAGGTTCTTTGAAGATCGACCATCTGTGATCCTACGCAGACGCTACACTGAGTTGTACATTAGATAATGTTGATCCCCTCAAAAGGAAGAAAGTAAGAGATAAAAACTGAATTAAGACCACCCGGAAATTAGAACGTAAATGGCGTCGAAGTAAATTGAATGTGTTCCAAATAGCATGGAAGGAGAGCCTCCTTAATTATAGGAAGGCTCTTAGCGCGATCTCTCCTCGTTAATAGACAAGAACAAAAATAATCCCAGACTCTTGTTTAACACTATAGCCAAGCTAAACAGGAATAAGACAGAAACCGATATTACCACTCAATATCATCATAGTAGCAACGATTTTATGAATTTCTTTAATACTAAAATTGTTATGAATAGAGATAATATTAAAAGCACAATAAACAGCTCTGTTGATATTACTATGGAAAATAATCTTCAAATAGCTGACCACCGATTAGTTTCTACAAGCTGACCACCGCATGAAGTTTCTACAAGTTTCCTTAAACAAGTAGAACCCAATTTTATAAATCCTATCCTTAAAATGTTTAACACTTTGCTTAGCACAAGCCCAGCAGCTGAGCGCTATATCCATTAAGTATATCAATCAGGATTTAGTGATGGTCGTGGTGGCAGTGGTGACCTAGCGATTAAGGAAGTGGCCCCGTAATCAGAAGGTTGCCGGTTTGAATCCCTGGAGTTTAGCTGGATGTGGATCGCTATTCTCTACGTTAGAGAATGTTGTTGGGGAATAGCCCTTGTACGGTTCAGATCATATGTGACTAATCGGTATCAGTTTGTGGACATCAATGTTGATTCATCTTCACATAGTAAAGTACAGTTTGGTGTTCCACAAGGTTCTGTCCTAGGCCCGTTACTATTTTCCTTATACATGTTAGCTCTAGGTGAAGTCACTCGAAAACACAGTATTAGTCTTCATTGCTACGCTGATGACACACAGTTGTATTTATCAGCAATGCCAGATAAGAGGCAGCAGCTGAACAGAATAGAGAATTGTCTGAAGGACATTAGACAGTGGATGCTCACCAACTTTCTTCTGTTAATCCCTGATAAGACAGAAGCTCTTGTACTTTGCTCTCAAGCAGCCAGACATAATATATCATAACTTTGGATAGCCTTTCTATCTCACCAAGTATTGAAGTAAAGGATCTAGGTGTCCTTATTCTGCCCTAACGATGTGTCCCAACAATGTATAGGCAGATAGCAAACGGTTTGAATGAAGCCCAAGCACACTTGTTCAGTTGACTTTTCACTTTATATTTTGTTTGTTCCAACAAGTTATGACTTCACACAGATGTCTTTCATCCCACCGTAAAACTAAAGAAACACAAAAACAATCTTTCACTACATAGAGTAAACAGCTATATACATTAAGCAAAACTTCTGCTTTTACATGCTAGTACGTTAACAAACGTGAATCCACATCAGGCTAGTAATGCTAACATGAAAAAGAACACTGTTTAACATTATCAAACGTAACATTTTCCAAACCCATACATTTCTTAAAGCTACATAAGCGTACTATTCTGCCTTGTGCAGGCAGTAAGTTGGCCTATAGCTCCCTCTAGCGGCTGTCTCGTAATATTATTTTTGGTTACTCTGAAAACAGGGCAATAAGAATCCAGATGGCGGAACATAGTGCCGAAGCATTCCCGTATTGAGCAAGAATGTTGTTGCTTTGGACAAGATTTGTCTTTTTTTGATGGTCATAGAGAAGGCAATGGTCAGAGGCCATTCTTCAATAAATCAGCACAGAAAAGCAAATACAAGTCTGTTTATTGGAGCATCGTTATCTCGCTGTCTAGCTGGTGGAGACTAGAAAACCCAGAGCGAGGGCAGCATAGTAAAAAGACAACTAGCGCAACGAGCACAACCAGGAGGTGATATCCAGCACACCAACCATGAGCCTTCGATCGGGGAATCAATATGGCTTGGCTCTTCTAGAAGAGGAAAAAATACAAGACCAAATGGAAACAGAACAATTGGATAACACTGAGAACAAGGATAACGCGAGTTACACAGACACACAGTCAAGGTCTTCTCGCTCGCATGCATCCAAACGTTCCACAACAAGTTCTGCAGCACTAAAAGCACGGGCAAAGGCAGTAGCTGCACGTGCGCAGTTAGCATATTCAGAAAAAGAAGCAGCCATAATGAAACAGAAAACGGAACTTGAGGCTCATTTACATGTTTTGAGTTGTGAAAAAGCTGTTGCAGTTGCTGAAGCTGAGGCTGCAGTTTATGAAGAGGAGGAGGCTCTCTCAAAGCGTACTGAGTCAGGATATAGAGGGAACACCTGTCGGTCCAGTACAACGCACAGCAGAGTACGTACAAAAACATTCAGACATTTGCTATGAAGGATTCGCATTGCAAGTTGATCCATCCGCCCATCACAAAGCTGCACATGAGCAAACTGAAAAGGATATGTACACAGTAATGAAAAATAACAGCTCTCACAAGGCAGAGAAGGTCGGGATCAAAGTGGACGACCAAACACAGCAGAAAGGGAGACTGAATCCCCCCAAACTGTATCCGTACGACACTTTTCACACATCAGCAGAGACACAGGGTGTACAGGACATTACAAGGTACTTGACATGGAGAGAAATGTTAAGTACAGGACCCTTGCAGTTTGATGACCAACCAGAGAACTACTGGGCATGGAAGGCGTCATTTCAAAATGCTATTAAAGATTTGCAGGTTACACCTCAAGAAGAGTTAGATGTAATGATTAAGTGGCTTGGAGTTGAGTCTGGTCAGCAGGCCAAAAGAGTTCGCTCAGCACACGTGTTCAACCCAGCAGCAGCTCTCGAACTTGTGTGGCAAAGACTCGAAGAATGTTATGGATCTCCTGAGGTAGTGGAAAATGCACTGCTAAAAAAGATTGATCAGTTTCCTAAACTCAACAGCAAAGACAACACAAAGTTAAGAGAGTTGGGTGATGTTTTGCAGGAAATTGAATGTGCAAAAGATGGAGGATACCTACCGGGACTTTCGTATTTGGACACGGCTCGCGGAGTCAACCCCATTGTGGACAAATTACCCTATGGATTACAGGAAAAATGGATTGCAACAGGAGCAAAGTACAAGGAGGAATACAGAGTCGCCTTTCCCCCTTTCAGCACCTTTTCAAAGTTTGTAAGACAACAAGCCAAAATAAGAAACGACCCAAGTTTTGTCATCATACCTCCTGCTAACACCAACTTCAGAAGAGAGAAAAGCTTTAAAGACAGCAACAGGCAAGTGGTTAATGTACACAAAACAGACATCCCTACGGAAGCTAGTGGAGCTCAAAATAGGTACAGTGTGCTTACAGAGAGTCCAGACAAGTTGTGCCCTATACATAAGAAGCCTCATCCACTTAAGAAGTGTAAAAGCTTCAGAGCAAAACCCATGGACGAGCGTAAGACATTTTTAAAGGACAACAGAATTTGTTTTAAATGTTGTGGCTCTACTCAGCATTTAGCAAGGGATTGCAGGGTGCAAATAAAATGCACAGAGTGTGGCAGCGACAGACACTTGGCAGTGCTGCATCCAGGTCCACCCCCTGCTCCAGCTGAGAGTACTGAGGCCGATAAAGAGGATGGTGGGGAGACACAGGATAATTTGAATGTCTCAGTCGTTTCTAAATGCACAGAAATCTGTGGTGATGCAGATAGACCACATTCCTGCTCAAAAATAAGCCCTGTGTTAGTCTATCCAGACGGCAAAAGAGAACAGGCAAAAAAGATGTACGCAGTGCTTGATGAACAAAGTAACAAGTCACTAGCTAAGTCTCAGTTTTTTGAGCTTTTCAATATGAAGACATACTCAAGCACCTACAAACTCAGAACATGCTCAGGAATGTTGGATAATGTTGGAAGAACAGCATCTAACTTTATGATTGAGTCAGTAGACGGCAGAGTTAAGCTCCCACTTCCAAATCTGATCGAACGTGACATGATTCCAGATGACAGAACAGAGATCCCATCTCCACAAGTTGCTATGAAGTTTCCACACTTGCAGAAGATAGCTGAAAAGGTACCTCCTGTAGAAGAACAAGTACCTATTCTATTGCTCTTGGGAAGAGACATTATACAGGTACACAAGGTGAGAGAGAAAATCAATGGGCCACACAACATGCCTTACGCACAGCGTCTAGATTTAGGCTGGGTTATAGTTGGGGAAGTCTGCATGGGGAAGATGCATAAACCAACTAATGTGAAGGTTCTCAAAACACATGTTCTTCAGAACGGCCGTGCTTCTTATCTCTGCCCATACCCCAACACGTTCCAGATCAAGGAGTCAGGTGGTTACAACTACCAGTGTAATACCACATCTACCCCTCAAAACAACGCTAACCAACTTGGAGAAATGGTTTTTCACACAACAACAGATGATGACAAACCGGCTCTGTCAGCGGACGACAAGGACTTCATTGATATTATGGAAAAGGAAGTGTATCAAAACGAAGGAAATAGCTGGGTGGCACCTTTGCCATTTCGCTGTCCGAGACCACAGCTTCCAAGTAACAGAATGCAAGCACTTAAACGCCTCCAGTGCCTCAGAAAAACACTGGATCGCAACCCAGAAATGATAAGACAGTACATAGAGTTCATACAAAACATGCTGGACAATGACCATGCGGAGCTCGCACCTCCTTTGGACTCAGACAAAGAACACTGGTACTTACCATCCTTCGGTGTGTACCACCCTCAGAAACCAGACCAGTTGAGAGTTGTGTTTGACTCAAGTGCAGAGTTTGAAGGACATTCCCTTAACAAGGTATTGTTAAGTGGACCCGACTTAAACAATACACTACTAGGTGTCCTTATGCGTTTCAAGAAGGAGCCTGTAGCGTTTTCAGCTGATGTACAGCAAATGTTTTATTGTTTTGAAGTGAGAAAGGATCATAGGGACTATTTAAGATTCCTTTGGTATGAAGACAATGATCCTAAGAAAGGCATTTGTGACTATAGGATGAAGGTTCATGTGTTTGGAAACAGTCCCTCTCCAGCTCTAGCTATTCACTGCATGAGGCGTGCTGCAGTCGAGGGAGAAAAGGAGCATGGACATGATGCAAAGCAGTTTGTCATGAGACACTTTTATGTGGATGATGGCCTTGCGTCCACAGAAACAGCAGAAGAAGCTATCAAGGTCCTCACAAGTGCGCAAAGCATGCTGGCGCAATCAAACCTAAAGCTACACAAAATAGCTTCTAATGACCATAAAGTAGTGGAAGCATTTCCTGCTGCAGAGAGAGCAAAGGATCTAAAAGACTTGGATTTAGAAAAGGACAACATACCCTTGCAAAGGAGTTTAGGGGTACTGTGGAACCTTGAAAATGACTGCTTTACCTTCCACGTCACTACTGAACAAAAACCATTCATCAGGAGAGGTGTCTTGGCCATTGTGAACAGCTTATACGATCCTCTAGGTTTCGTGTCACCCATCACAATGCAGGGAAAAGCTCTTCTCCGTGAACTATCTACAGGGCAAGAGGACTGGGATGAACCACTTCCTGTGGATAGAGAAGAGGAATGGAACAAATGGAGGGACTCATTGAAGGATCTTGAGCAGCTACAGATACCAAGGTGTTATCTTCCATTCTCACAGGCTACTGCAGTGAAAAAGGAGCTGTGCATATTTTCAGATGCCTCCACCATGGCCATAGGAGCAGTGGCATATCTGAGAGCTCTCGAAAGTGAAGGAAGCTTTGCACCTCCAGACCTCTACACAAAGCAATGGAAGCAAGTGCAGTGTCTGGCAGACTCTTTTTGGAAACAGTCAAAAGTGAATACCTTTTGACTCTACAGCAAAGAAGAAAATGGACTGATGATAAGCCAAACATAAATGTTGGTGACATTGTGTTATTGAAAGATGCTCTCACACATAGAAATGACTGGTCTATGGGAAAGGTTGTGAGAACCTTTGAGAGCAAGGACAATAAGGTTCGAAAAGCAGAAGTGAAAATTGTAAAAGACGGCAATGTAAAAGTGTTTTTGAGACCCATTGCTGATATGGTTTTGCTTTTATCAGATGATAAATAAGGTTACTAGGCCTGTACACTGTTTTAACTGTTCAAATGTTCATGTAGAAGGTTACATGTAATTAGCACAATTATATTGTACTAGGTGGGGAGTATTCTGCCTTGTGCAGGCAGTAAGTTGGCCTATAGCTCCCTCTAGTGGCTGTCTCGTAATATTATTTTTGGTTACTCTGAAAACGGGGCAATAAGAATCCAGATGGCGGAACATAGTGCCGAAGCATTCCCGTATTGAGCAAGAATGTTGTTGCTTTGGACAAGATTTGTCTTTTTTTGATGGTCATAGAGAAGGCAATGGTCAGAGGCCATTCTTCAATAAATCAGCACAGAAAAGCAAATACAAGTCTGTTTATTGGAGCATCGTTATCTCGCTGTCTAGCTGGTGGAGACTAGAAAACCCAGAGCGAGGGCAGCATACGTACATATAAGTGTCGGTAAACAGATATCACTTACAGACGTATCTACTCTGAGGGTTTCTAGCGCAAGAAACTGCACCGTACACACTTCAACAAGCAAGGGCAAACCTCCGTCTGTCTTTGAGAAAACCAACTCTGAAATTTCCAGTACCAAATCTGTCCAGTAGATGTCACTCACGTACCGTCTACTGTGCTGGCGAGTAATACAAGACGATGAGACAGAAAATATATTACAAATTAAACAAACAGAACGAGCTGAGAAATTACACTGCTCAGCCAGAACAGTCCTCATTGATGCAGGTCTCTCAATCGATTTACATGTAGATAATATCACTAGGATAGCATTCTTTCACCTTCGAAATATTGCAAAAATAAGAAACATCTCAATGCACAAGGCAGAAAAGTTGGTCCACTCCTTCTAACTAGAACTAGGAAATTTGACCACATCGCCCCAGTCTTCAGCCCCAACCCATCAAATTTAGGATTGACTACAAAATTTTACTTTTGACCTATAAAGCTCTAAATAGTCTTATTAATGGGTGTGGGGTCACTACTGGTACCCAAAGAACAGAATGTCACAGCTGGGAGCAGTTAGGTTAGGTTACTGGGCCACTGTTGCACAAATATTCCACTATAACCACATATTTCAGTATTAGTCATACAATGCCACTGTCTGCCACTGCTTCTGCTTGTTCTCTCTGAGACACTGAATCAAGCGCACAGACTACTGGCAAGAACTCCAGTGACTCCAGTGAAGAAATCAGCAGATAAATCCAGGTTCCTGAAAACTGCTAAATGACGACTTAGCATGAAACAAACCAGAGGGTCACCACAGCCACCACAACCGTAACAACTACAGCTTCAGGGATCTTCAAATGGACCAGTAGCATCATAATGGACACCATGACACTGGACTTCTCCACTTCTACAACTGTAGGTTGTTTTCTCTTATTGGACAAATCATCACAAACCCTGCACTGACACCATTTGCAGGCTCACTCTACACTGGAAGGGAGTCCCTCTTTGTATCACTCCTTCCCAAGGTTTCTTTCTTTCATTTTTCTCTCTCCTAGAGTTTTTCCTTGTGTGCAGAAGGGTCAAGTGTGGCGGGTGTCAACTGTAGGGCCTGTCAAAGCCCATTGAAACATAATGTATGTGATTTTGTGAATAAAACATTTAAAAAGGCATCTCTTTTTCTCAGAGGGTAATAATGCTTAATGGATGTATCACATTAGTGGTGTTGTGATTTTTGAAGAATTTTTTCACTAGGCCACTTAACATGGATTCAACAGTGATCAGGGTGATCTTTGGTCACATAATAGAGAAACTGGTTCATTCCATCTGGAATACCATCACACAATGACATATACAGTGAAGGTGTCATATCAGAGCAATCCCTTGATGCAACCTCCACAAGTGACACTGAACAAGCCTCCCTTGATTCATGTAGTTCATCTGCAAGCTCAGTTAGCCAAGAGAAGAATCCACTGAATCCTACTGAATTCATAATTCCACGATTCTCTGTTGAAATTGAAATGATTCTTGAGAGAGCCAACGAAGTTTACAGAAAGACGGCGCATTGCTAAGTATTCCAAATATCAAGATAGACATTCTTGATAAACTAGCCAAGTCAATTTATACATACACTGCTTACCCATCTGCCCTGTGAGTTCTATCTGTAGCAGAAGCACTTATCAGGACACACTCATGTCTGAATAATAGTGGGAGCTCCTCAGACATGAGTGGATGGCAGACTAGCTTTAAATACAAAATGGCAAACTATAGAACAAAGCTAAGATGCTTTGGTATTCCAGAGGTTACATGGAATGCACTGAAAGATAAACACCATAATGACAAGAAGGCTGCCAAAAATAAAAAATGGCAAGAAGAGCAGAGGTCAATTACCTCCCACCCTACCCATCTGGAGAAGATGAGCACAGCTTGGAGAAAGTAAGGGAAGAGCTTATCACTGATTCCAAGAAAAAGAACAATGAAAAAATGGTCAGGGACAAAATGAGCCAAACTTCATTAATTCATCAATCAGTGTCCAACTGTTCAAACCAAGATGGACCGTAGACCTGCCCTGTTTGAACCTGTTCAGATGAGTTTTTGTATTTAAGGAATTGCTCTCCGGGTGCCTGTCATGGCTGCCCACTGCTGGGTTAAAAGAAGTGGACAAATTACGTTGAGTGCACTGTGTACTGTGCTGTGCATCACGATGCCAATCACTTCACTTTCATTTCATTCCAGTTAAGAAATTAGCATATCTGAAAATTAACTATAATTACATGTTAATGTACAAAGTCTAATTTTAAATGGATTCAATGTTAACCTCTTAAACATCTGTTTTGAACTAATGGGATATATTTTGTAATTTGTTGCCTTTATGGTTCAGGTCAATGAAGAATTTAAGAGAATAACCACAGTTAATTTGGAGCCCAAATTTATGGCATCACTGGATCTTCACATTCACAAGCTACTGACACTATTTCATGCTAAAGGTGGAGCACTTGGACAAAGACTGAAAATGATAATGGACCTGCTGGAGGTACAATAGATACAAAAACTATACTATGGGTCTATACTACGCAAGCTATTGTACACTAGATTTATAAGTATATTTCTTCTTTCTTGTGTCTTTTAGTTTCTTATTTCCTAAAGACCTTTATTTTTTATACCTAGCGCGGATGTATACCTAGCGGATGTATACCTGCACTGTAGGGGGCGAAAACGAGTCTTCGAAGGATTCGGTTCAATGGAGACCTCAGATTCGTGACTCATGAGTCATTTAAAGGATCCGGGCAATTAACCCGGGTGAGTCATGAATCGCACAGCTCTAGAAATTACCACATCACGTGGAAAATTTATTTATTATTTTATCTAGATTAATCTAGTGTGAATGTTTTCTGTGTGAAACATTATTTCAATACACGTTATACTGTGTATACTGTTGTAATGACAATAAACCAATCTTGAATCTTGAATCGAAGCAGTGGTTACCTAGCAGGTAAAGAAACAGACCCGTAATCAAATCCCGAGCCACCAAGGTGCCACTGAAGTGCCACTGAGCAAAGCACCATCTCCACACACTTCTCCTCGGGCACCTGTCATGGCTGTCAATCATGACAATCACTTCACTTTAATTTAATTTCAAAACAGTAAAGCTGTTTGTCACAGATAAATCTATTTATTTATTTATTTATTAAATGATTTGTATCCAAGACTCTGCATGTTTTTCTGTTTCGCAGACCAGATGTTGTCCTTCGGTGCCTTATTGAATACCTAGGAGAACATGGAGAACATCTCATGAAAGAATTCAGCGTATGTAAACTTAATTTATGTTTAACCTAATTTACAAATCTTAAATATTAGAACATTTTGGTCAGGTAGAAGTGATTTGTTTGAATGATGTGATGCCCTGCCATGTCCTTCAAGAACAGCCTTTTGATTTTGTTCATAAATCCATAATACATTTAATATTTCAGTGATATAAGGATAGCACTTAGATGTAAATGAGATGTCTAAATAAGTGATATCATTGGTCGTTGCTTTGCTTGCGCACACCAAGATAACAGTACAAGCCTGGTAGACTATGGAAAATATATTGAATATTTCCACTATTACACAGTATCACAACAACTATTTCTCTGGTAAGCAGGATAAGCAGACATTCAAGCTGATGTAAATGGATCCGGTGAAGAGAAGTGGGAGTGTTATACTCAAGCCTTTTGATTTTAGCTTAGTCAGTTATCAGCAGCATGGGCTGTTGAGAAGTGCTATGACTAATAACAACTTAATGTTGCAGTACACTGAGAACATGGAGTAATGTGGACTCATGATGGCAATTGCTGTGGTCAAAAAGGCTGGACTTTTCAATTGTTATTGAGGGCATGGAAAGGGGTTCAAGGTGTTGCCAGGGCCTGCTCTCTTCTGATACACAAAAAAAAAAAATTTATTATTTGACATACAAAATGTATTATTTTTTATTTGTCCTGTTTACAGATTTAAAGATTTCAGTTAGTTAAACACAATATGTTTGTTTAAATTGTTTTCTATTGGAATCTACACATGTTTAATGAGTAACTGTAGTATATTTAATGAATAATTATAGTATGTGTAATTTAATGAAAAGAAATAAAAATCAAACATAATTATATTTTATTAATATTATTGCAAGTAATGTGCTTGCCTTCATTTTATTGAGTAATTGTAGTGTATGTTTACTACAGTGTACAATTTACACAATTTGACTTTTTCTGAGCTGATCGATCAACAATACAACACAGTGCCAAGGTTACTGGAAACACACGTACAGTAGCTTACCCCTCTACCAACACACATGGAAAAAGTTCACTTTCTGCTCCGTGCAAGCAATGTGCCTGTTGGACAGCTGATGGAACCACCCTCTGTTGGCCTCGCCGGTCCTGCATGGTGCTGTTCCCGAACCTGGTTGAGATGTTTCCCGTCAGGATGCTCTCTATGGTGCAGGAGTAGAAGTTCCTAAGCACCTTGGAGGGCAGTCTAAAGTCTCTCAGGCGTCTGAGGTGGTAGAGACGCTGATGGACCTTTTTCAACACGGTGTTGATGTGACAGGACCATGACAGGTCCTGCGTGATGTGAAGGTATCGGAAGCTGTCCACTCTATCCACTGGGCTCCTTTTACAAGTAACAGAATCAAGCAAAGAATTCCAGGATTCCTTTTCATTGGTTGTTGTGTTGCATTTTTACCAAGATACAATATTGCTATATTCGAATTGGCTATTGTCTAGTTTCTTTCTTTTTTTGATTGGCTGGTAATAACAGGTTCTAGGACATAGTGGAGAGGCTTGTTTCATAGTGAGGCGCTACAGTGCCACATTCTGAGAGATAGTGGGCATATTAGGCATATTTTTCTTCCTCATGAGAAAAACAACGTGTGATGGGAGTGCGTGACAAAAGACTAGTGAGTGTCACGCTCAATACGTGACACTTGAGTGGCCTATAGATGAAGGAGGGAAGCGGCATGGAGGGGGAGCGCTGCGACTAATTGAAAAGTTATGTATCATTATTATTACTGTTAATATTTAATACATTTTAAGAAGGTAAATACATGTTAGCTTGTTGTCTTCATATTAATATAATTAATAAATAATGAATATAAATATAATTTTGGTGATATATTTTATGAAAATTACGTGTTCAGTGACAGATTTGTCCACCTCTCGTGTCTTGCTGACTTATTCGCTGCCTTATAACCCGCAGTGAAGTATGAATTGTTGCGCGTTGTCGCCTCAGCTCTGGCGCATATCTAAGAAATGCGGTCACTGTCCGGATGAGCGTGTGTGCGGCAGCCTCCTCCAGCAGGCAGAACTGCAGCTGCGCCAGGATGGAGAGGGCGCAGCGCTGGAGATGACGCAAATCAGCCCGCTCTCCCAAAAAGTGCTTCAGCGCGAACATGGCGGCAACTTAGCCCAGCACCAACATGACCGTGGCAGTCGAGCACCGATCCGGCCAGAATCGGACGAGGACACGGGAGGCTCTCGCCATCTCCTAACCAGACCCGTGAAGCGGCGGAGAGAGGTGCGAGGAGAAAAGGGGATGCTGGCGCTGAGGACAACCATGGGGACTGGGAATGTGACGGTGCACGGCTTCACCGCTGCGGACGCGCTAACGGGATCGTAATAACGACGCGTCTAGTGGCAAAAGAGCCGCCACGGTGGAGTCGGCCAGTGCTGCGCTGCGCTGAAATATGACCAGGGGCGCTCGGACGTGTCGGCAGCTAGACGACGGCTTAAACTCACGGAGCGCACCCCGACACAGCCACAAGCCATTGACTTACACAGAGAGGGCCCGGAGATGGCGCCTGTCTTTAGCGTCCCTCCTCTTCCTTACCCTGCTGCTCTCTGACCGTCTGCGATCCTGCGCCGAGGCCACGCTGACCAGTGCAAAAGAGCAGCACCCCTCAGACCAGCGTCTCCCCCAAATCAGCCCTATCACAGACGGGGATCTAGTTTTTATAGGCGACTCTACCCAGCCCGTGTGGCGCCTGGAAAGCTGCCACCCCGACAGCCTCTCCAAACACTGCTACACCTTCGCGGCCCCGGAGGGTGTGTGCGGGGAGCTCTCCGAGTGGAACTTGAGCGATCTGTATCTGTCCTTTTGTGACACATATTCCCTGTTGGATCTTTTTTACGGGTTTCGGGGTGCAGGGTTGAACTGCAGTCTGGAGGCCACTGCGGATGCAGCGGGGTGCCGCCGCTGCGTGCAAGCTTTCCAGCGTCGCGACCGGCGCGCTGAGCGGGAGTACCGCGAGTTCGAGGTGCTGAGCCAGAAATACGAGCAGGAGCCCTACTCCGTGCGGAGCTGCATGCAGGAGTGCAAGGTAGGCCCGGAAACAGACCAAAAGCATAAGACGGGAACTCGATATCGTTTCGGGTTTAGCCACGTGACGGAACCCCGTATACCATCCAGGCGTTGATTAGTAGGTGCGGTTTAGAAAGAAATCGTATAAATATGGTATATTTTCCTGCCTGAAACGCACTCGAGCTTCTTGTCCGTGGAACGCATTTATTTCTTCCCACTTTCATGGCGGATGTCCGCGTCGTCATGGAAACCGTATCAGGCGCTCGGCCGCTTGCTGATGATATAGGATATGTTGTGTTGGGCACGCGAGCTGTCCCACGCTGGAGCCGGGCGTCACTTGGCCACTTTGCGCGCACTAATGGACCGTTTTTTCCTTGGATTTGCTGTTAGCGACGGCTGTCTGGTTTGTGAGGAGGGGTTCGAGATATCCAGTGCAGATAGAGGATGGAGGAGAGGACGGAGTATAGATATGGAGCAGCGAAATTTCAATAACGTTAATTTCACTGTAATTATTCGTGGTCCAGATTTTTGCCACCTGTCTATACTGTAAAGATGGGTGATGATGGAGAAAAGACAATGTCAATGCATTTTCATTGTTTGCCAGTATTGTAATTGTAAACAGCACACTTCCATATATATTATGTTAAATATGACTCTCTACTGTTTATAGCGTCCAAAAACCTTAAAATGTTCCTCCACTGCAGAACTGGCTCAAAGTTGAATTTGAAATCTCTTTTTTGATTCAGATGATTTACAAACAGGTCACAAACAGGTGGAGTCTCACGTCGTGACCCCACCGCTTACATTTGATCATTAATTTAACTGACCATTTTTGTTTTGTATGATAAATATACAGTATGTTTTTGGTTAATGTGATATATATTATTGTCACTGGCCGAGTTCGGGGGCGCATTCGCAGGCATGCTTGGAGCGGGTGGAGTAGTCGTCATACTGGGAGAGGAGGACCGGAGGAGCTTGGCCGGTGATAAGGCGGCCGGAGGTGATCTGGGACGGGAGTGTGGCCGTGGAAGCGACACAGCGCGGTCGGTGGGGGGGGGGGGGGGGGGGGGGGGTGTAGGGGGGACTCTGGCTCCGTGGGGGGTAACAGGGAAGATCGTATTAGCTAAAGGGGGCAGGCAAACTCAAGGTCAATGGTGGGCGAAGGTCATGGTCACACTGGAGAATCCGATTAGAGATCGTCGTCACAAGAGGGGCAGGCAAAGTTCTAGGTCGGGGACAGGCAAAGGTCGTGGTCATGGATATCAATCAGTCCGGCGTGGGAAAAATAAGGCTGGCGTTTATGGAAGTATATTCAACTCAAAATTCGCTCTCGTTTCCGCTTCCGGGTCGCCGTCTCTCTGTCTGGTCTGGTGCTCTCTGGTGGGCTGGAGGTGTATTGGCTGTGACAATTATCCTTGCTTGCATGGGGGCTATTTCTGTCTGTCATGCTGCATACAAATGTGTCTCCATTGTTTGTGATGTCTCAAATTTTCCACATTTAGAATTATCAGTGCATCAGAAAGTACATCAGAAATGATCACAGTGATAATGTGACAGATGATACCAGTTGTCATTTTATAGCTGTGTGATTAATTTAATAAGGGCATTTTAACGTTTTCCCATGTTCACTTTTTACCTGAATGATTCATGCATGCATTTATGGCTACAAATTATTTCCACAGAATAACCATCCACCAAGGTGAAGATTTACACTTTTAAATATATCTCAATACTCTCTGAATGAACACAAGACTGTGGATAAGGAAACAAAAAAGCTGCAGTAGAGAACCTTTTTCACTTCTAATTATCTTACAGTTCTCCAAGCTCTGCTTGTTAAAATGCAGCAAAATGCTCAGCTGAATGCTAGACTCAAGTCTTCAAGCAAAATACATAATCGCCCATCTGGCGTTCTTGAAAAATGGTGTATGTGTTTGTTTTAGATATTTGGAGAGACATGTTCAGTGATATGACCCCTTTGGCTCTTGATTTTTTTTTAATGGAAAATTATGGTGAACTGAATAGAAGCCTGAGCTGTGTACAGCATGTCTGAGTGTGTGTTTGCTGTTCAGTCATCCTGCCTTTTTCTCAAATGAAACGTCTGCAGACCAGACTTTGGCCTAATGTAATAAAAATCTAGATTTGGGTTGTCAGCAGCCTTTAACACAATCTAAATATCTCATTGTGTTTGGACGCTTTCACAACTACAGGCTTAAGTGTGCTTCATTCAAACTCAACAAACTTGTTTCCCCCTTGGTTCGGTTTGTTTCGTCCGGTGTGAACACTGGTGTAATCGCACTTTAGAGCACACCAAAACAACTGCTCTGAGACCCACAAAAAGAGGTGGTCTCGATTCTAATCAAATCGCCAACTCTGGTGCGGTCCAGCTGATGAGAACATAAACAAACAAAAAAAAACAGCCAGCCTTTGTACATTTACTTTCACCATATCCCTCCAAAAGCAGATAATTATTTTTCTGAAAGATGGCATGTTTGTGAGGCAGGTTCTGTCATACTGGCATTGCCCTAACCCGTTATTGACTGCCTTTGGAGATGGAGGTGTGAGACCTCAAGGGATGTTAAATATGAATGTGGCTGTGTAGTCTCACATGCGCCCACTGGAACTGTGTTTTCAGTGAAAGCTAATGAGGCTGAACGACTGCTGCTCCTGTCCCCATCCATCCCCCAACCCCTGTTCCTTCTCAGACTTGCCTAAACACAAAGCTTTTTGTCTTATCTTCTGTGTAGAAAGTACAGCCATGCAGTTAGCAAAAGTGACTAGTGATCAAATGTTTTAAGGATTGATTCACGGTTTTGGGCACAGCATGATAAAAACTGTAACAATCTTTGATGAGGAAAAATATTTTTAGAGAGATATGCACACACACACACACACATACACATACACAACCCTTGCTCTATTGTAGTCATCTTGTTTGATATTTTAACTGTATTATTAAAAACAAGTCATGCAGTTTTACACATATTTGTATTATTGGTTCTATATATCCATGACTATTTAACTGGGCATATTTTTGTGTTATAATATTATTCATTATTTTATTGGAACAGTATGTATGTACAGATTATGTCCCAATTATCAGAACATAATTTATCTTAACCAGGTGTGCTATTTCCATCTTGCTGAACAGACATGTCAGGTCCTTCTTGCTTGTTTATTTTATTCACATGATGTGGATAAGTTGATACATGTTGTTATACAAGTGAGGATTTTTGCTTCACATTTTCATATACACATGTAGATAATACTCAATATATCACATTCATTTCATATTTCATTTATGCCAATTCTTAAAAACAGTACTTAACAAATTCACCTTAATTTGGTTTTACTAAGAAATATAGTCTCAGTCCCAATCAAGACTCTCATTTGGACTGAGATTTTCCTTGGAGGTCTTTTGTTGATGGTGATAATGGCAGGAGGAGGAGGGTACTTTCTGTGTTCTTTTATGGCTCAGAGGGCTAAATCTGGGCCACAGCTCCACTCTACTCAGGGGTCCCTGGAGCCGCCTTATCATCGTCATCCATGGAGCCGTTTGACACAGCCCCAGAAACCCGCAGAAGAGCCAAGGCCAACCATTAAGGGCCTATATGGGACACATATAGACATGTATATTTTTATAAATATTTCATACTTTACTTTTTATATCATTTTTGATTTTATTTATTTCTGCTGCTCTTGCAACTAATAAAGGGTAATGTTATCACATTTGAGACCATAAGATTGTGTACAACACATCCACAATTTTATTGGTGTGGGTGTTGAAAAAAAAAACGGAAATACGGATGTGAAGTCACTGTCTTGGCTATAATATTGCAAGGAAAACAATATGACCACCGTTCATAAATTAGGAACAGGGCTGAAAAGAAAAACAAATAGACATAACAGAAAAGAGGTAACATATTAAATGAGAGTTAGAGGAGGTGTGAAAGACAGTGAGAAGAGTGCTTGACCTGCATTAGACTTGCATTTGTGCGTGTGTACATAGTTGTATGTTTGTACCAGCCACAGCTTTTAACCTGAACTGGAAGGGGGAGCTGCACACAGATAAACACAGAGATAACTGCACAGAACCTTTGTCCCACATACATAAACATTTATAGACACAGTAAAAAAAAAAACAACATCCTTGTGTTTATTCACCTGTTGGAACAAATGACTTGCCTTCACCTTTTTTCTTTGGCTTACCATTTGAGATAAGCACAGGGTGACTGATACCAGCGTTATGTATCATGTGGTGAACAGCCTCTAAATCATACTAATATAGTATGCAATTTACTAATCTTTAGGTATTTTTGAAACTATGGGTATAAAATCAATACAGTAAGTTGATAGTTATAATATTGTTCAATGGATATTTAGAGATTATTTTACTTATTTCCTTTGTTGGTCTAATCACTTTACGTGCTGTGAATACACACACACACACACACACACACACACACACACACACACACAGCTCCTCTACATTATTTTGTATTACTCCTGTGAGTGCTGTTTCCTTATGCAGGTCCAGACCTGGCCTTCCCTTCTAGCATAATTCAATTTGTGCACTCATAATTCTCTGTGCCTGGATAAACTGAGCGCGGTATGATAGGTCACACTGGGAGATTCAGCACAAAGACACAGGTTAGTCTATCGCTCACTCACTGTCTTTAACTGTCCTTTCTAGTCCTGTTATTCAGGAGCCCATCCATGGTCCTTGTGGGTGCAAGCTGGACTGTAAATGTCTCAGAACGAATGGGATCAGGGGAATCAGGATGCACCTGCACTTTTTCAACTTCATGGCAAATGCTTGTGTACATGTACTTTCTCAGTTTTGTTATTTTTAATATATATTTGCCTAAACCAAGTAAACTTTTTTTATTGTCATTATAGGGTGTTGTGTTTACAATTCTACAATAATTTAATCTATTTTTAGAATAAGGGGTGGTGGTAGTCTAGTGGCAAGACACTTAAGAGCAAGACACTTAACCCTAAATTGCTCCAGGGTGACTGTCTCTGCAACTTACTGATTGTAAGTCGCTCTGGATAAGGGCGTCTGATAAATGCCATAAATGTAAATGTAAATAAGGCTGTAACATAACACAATGTGGAGAAAATGATGCGCTGTGAATACTTACTGGATGCATTGTAGCTGTTAAGTGTAGGTTAAAATATTTTTGGAACAATATTTGCTGGGACTGCTCTGCACTGGGACTATAAGTGCTGTTTTTTACCTGTGTCTTGTAGGTGTTAATTAAGATGTGGACGTTGGTGAATTATGAAGGTAAAACAGAGTCTCTTTAGTTAGTACTGTGGGGAGAAATGGAAGGGGGGAATTTTCAACATTAATCTCTCTCCATGCCACACAATGCTCACACACATGTAGGAAGCTCATCAATACATTATGGCTCAAAGGCAAAATCCTGTCAGTTGTAGAGAGGGTTTGTGGTGCCATTTCTAAAATTATTCTAGATTCTCTTGCACATGTCGTAGCTTAGGTCCATCAGCTGCCCAGGCAACCTGCAATTACTTAATTTGGTGGTGTGGACCTGCAAGGTTGTGGAGAGAACCAGCTACCAGCATGTTGCTGCTTTTTCCAGCAGGGCGAATAGACATATGTTACTGTCACTGCCTGTTATACGCTTTAAGTTCCTCTTTTTTTGGACTTGATTTATTCCTTGTTGCTTTTATTGACCAGCCACCCCACCACTTCTGTCCAACTTTTTTTAATTTTGTCTCAGAGGTGCAGTCTGATTTAATTACAGGTCTGTCATTTTTCCTTGGACAAACACAATGTCCGCCATGGGAACTCCATATCATAAGGCTTTGTACCCAGTATTTTGTTAATGCGGTGACTACATTATTCCCGGCCAATGCAGCTCTGCTGTTTTCTTTAGGCTACCACGGACAAGAACCAGCAGACTTAGGAACAGCTTTTTTCCCAGAGCTGTCTCCTTGCTGAACTCCTCTGCCCCCCCAATACACTCCTGATAATCACTTACTACCCATTTTTGCAGAACTACCCATTTTTTGCACATAATCATTGCACTTTTTTAATAAATATTTTCAAACTTATTTTCCATCTCTTGCACGTATCACTTTATGTATATACATAACTTATTTGACCTGTATCCCGCACTTGCTGCTTATTGCAATTCTGGTTTGACCTAAACTACATTTCGTTGCCATGTACTTGTACATGTGTAATGACAATAAAGTTTAATCTTATCTAATCTAATCTAATCTAATCTAAACATTATTGCATGTAGCACCTTTACAGTGACAACTAAGGGTAAATTCAGTCAGAAAGAATCATCAATCATGGACAGGATGGCACTGCATTATAGTGGCAACAAACACACATATGCAAGCTCTATTGTTTAAATGATTTTATTATACTCTACATTACTATGTTGCTGATTTTGGGCTTGGCAATATATAATATTCAGGGCTAAACACCTTAGCACTAAAGAATTGAGAATTTCTTTTATTTTAATTAATTTAAATGTATTTAAGTTATTTAAATTAGGTCACCATATCTGCACATATTAAATCTATATTCTATCTATAAATCTATATTCTGCTATTTACATGAGTGCTTTTCCTATTTCCTCTGAAATTGAATGAAATAAGCAAGTTCCCTTTGATATTACTAATACTGTATGAGGAAAAAACACCATTTTCATTAGTTTAATATTAATTACCCCCCAAATTTTGACAATAACAGGGATAGCCCCAAATAACAAAAATTGACAATGTCAATCCACAATGACAGCTTGACAGTGACATTTCATGCTCCTCACTAGCCTCATGATGCTGTTCTGAGGCAATGCATTCCACTCTTCCACAAGTGCTACACATAGTTCTTTGACTGAGCCATGTGCAATAACCAAATCTGTTTTGCGCTGACATGTGATGCCTGCCCAGACTGTTGCACCTCGGACTTGCACCCTTGACTTGCACGTGACACTCATCAGTGAACAGGACGGTAGACCATGGTGCACTGCTGCATTGTCCAGGTCACAGGGTCTTGTGCCAACTGCAAATATTCATGGCGGTGTCTTGCTGTCAGTGGACTCACCTGCAACAGTCGTCTAGCATTCAAGCCAAAGCGGTGTAGTCGGTTGCGAATGGTTTGTCTGGAAACCCTAGTACCCCTCGCATCTTGTAAATGGGCCAGTTGCATAACGATGTCTGAGTGCATGCAGTCTGTCACTCTGGGGCTTCACTCCATGAGTGAATGAGACCATTACATGGAAAAAACAAAATGAGGTGTGTCTATCACCCCAATACAATTGCCTCCCTATGTCAAAAATGTCAGAAGTGAAACATACACCACATGTATGACATCCACTAAGTCTCTCACAATATCTCTAACTTATAGTGAGTAGAGTATGTTAACTTTGTTTTTACAGCAGCATGCTTCTTCTGCTTCATGACCACTCATCGCCCTTCATTTCTGATCAAATGTATTAATTTATTTATTTTCTGACATGTTCTAAATGGCATGTCAAATTGATTATGAGATCTGAATGGGATTAAGACAATCTTCGGTGGGAGTATGACTGGCCATTATACTGAGGTCAATGCTGAATGTCTATTTGATGCTATTTGCATACTGTGAGGAAGAATGGAGAGATTTGGCTTTGATAATATGTAAACAGCCACTGTATGAGTCTACTGTACAGCAAGCAATTTCTATTTCTTTCTGTCACTCAGTACAATTCACTACATTAATGCAGTAATGATTGCTGAAGGTAAGGGTTAACATATTGCAAACAAACCAGCAACTCTGTTATGATTCATTATGAGATTACAACCAATTACAAATTTACTTGTTGAGGGGTGGTGGGCAAGGCCATAACTGTGTCGAACACTTAAAGAAATGGAAATCACAGTGCTGTGTGCTCAGAAAGATTGTTGACTAATTTTACTCAGAATTGTGGAGATGCAATTATTTTCAATTTCCCATGAAGGATTTTATGTAATTGATCTAAATAGTTCGCCAAGGTGCCACTGAGCAAAAGCACTGTCTTCACACACTGCTCCCTGGGTGCCTGTCATGGCACCCCACTGGTCACTAAGGGTGATGGGTTAAAAGCAGAGGACACATTTTGTTGTGTGCACCGTGTGCTGTGCTGCAGTGTATTTGCTCCTAGTGAGCAAACCAAAGGCAACAATGGCAAGGAAAAAGGTAGAAACCTTGAGAGGAATCAAGGCTCAGCAAGCAGGAGCTATCCTGTGGCAGGATTACCCTGGGATATTTGTGTAATTAAGAAAGTATTCTTGTCTTTATTAAGTTAGTATATGAATAGGCCACATATTGTTATTAAATAATAAAAAGAGTGTTTGACTGGTGATGAGAGTAAGGGACTATCTATGGCAATATATTGTCTTCAGTATCTAAACACCCATCAGGCTTGACCCAACTGTGTGAACTGCATCATTTTAATCTTGATATCAAAACATTTCACGCTACAAAGCACAGTAGATTCTTCTCGTTTCATTATTATAATGGAACACAAACACAGGTTGATCTTGCTGTGGGTTTTCCAGGTTGAGCCAGTTTCTGCCCATTTGAATACATTGTCACAAGTTAGTTGTTGAAGAGTTCATTAACATTACAGCTCATTAGCTCAATTTTATTGCCCAAAAACACTGCTGCACTGACGGTTCAATTATAAATTGCTTAAAATAAGCTTGAAGCTTGCCAAAATACATTCTCTGTATTTAATTGGCTCACCACCTGCCACAGAAGAACACCAGTCCAGAACATGGCAGGAACCAGAATGTGTCAGGAACCGGTCTCATTTTAGTCAGTTGGTAAACTTTGACTGAATGACAAAATATATTGTTGCTTCAGTCCATGTACTCATAAATGTGCTTTTGGGCACACTTATACTTCCACTGTGTGCACTGTTGAGAGTGATATATCTGTTTCTTTTAATGACAGACTGGCTTCATTTGAGCAGCCCTTTTGGGTCACAGCTTCAAATAGCAAGCAAATGTTTCAGTGAATACATGACAGGCCTAGATTTATTTTGCTAGCCTGTTTTAATTTTAGTCAGAAGTGGGTAGAGTAGTGTATAAACACTGTATTCAACCACTCCAATTTGATGTTACCTGGCAGAAAGAGGCATGGCACAATAGAGGTTAAAAATGAACAGTTTCTAATGTATTAACACCGGTAAATCATTATTGTAGTTACATGTGAATATTGAATGTAAAAAGGTATCAATGTTACAGAGAAAACAGAAATAAGAAGAAAGAGTAAAGAGGGAGAGAGAGAGAGAGAGAGAGAGGGGGAGAGGGAAAGAAAAAGCCATGAGAAAAAATGGGAGAAGAGAAAAAGACTCAGAAGCCTTCCGGCTTCCAATGGAAAAACCCCTGAGCAAGAAAGCTCAGTCCCCTTTTCCATATGTTAGCAGACCTTTATATCCCTGGCCTACAGGAAGTTGTCACTGGCCTACAGGAAGTTGTCATTGGCCTACAGGAAGTTGTCACTGGCCTACAGGAAGTTGTCACAGACCAATCAGAACCTGTTGTTTCTGATGTCACGCCCCCGGTGCCTCCCATCTGGGGAAGACAAAGAGAGTGGGTGGTCTTGACGGCCAACACTTCACACGTTGCTGTCAGACAAAAGGCATGAAAAACAGAGGTGTTGAATCTTCATGTACAACAATTGGGACAAGAATGTCACATTTCTTCTTGTAGACAGCTGCTATGCAAGAAAAAAGAATGGTCCTGCGACACCCAATCTTACAGTAGCCAAAACATTTACTCAAGTATAAGTAGTGTTACTCCAAAATAACATTACTGAAATACAAGTAAAAAGTTGTCAGTAAGAGTAAACAGAGTACAAAATAATGTAGTAATAAGACTACTCAAGTACTGATTAACTGTTGAATTGCAATATTTTATTTATTTTTTGGAAACAATTTATTCAGACAAAAAGAACAAAATGTCTGTCAGGTTCCTGACTTTGAGGGGGCACTCTGGTCCTGTATTTCAGACCAGAGTTTGCATTGTGTTTTCCATGTGTGTCCCCCTGATTGCTTGAGTGTGTTCACCTATTTTGTCTATAATAAAAGCATTCTGTCACTGCCTGGTCATTGTATGTATCCTTTTGTCCATGTTGCAATGTACTTGTGCTGTGTTGCTGCTATGCGTTGGCATTCTACTTTGTGATGTATTAAATCCATGGTCTTGTCATGGGAAGGTGTCCTCCATTTGCAACCCATGTCAATTCACTTTCACTTTCGGTGCAGGCTTTATACATATCACCATTTTAAGCGACAGCAGGACCATAGAGAGGCTAGGGGATGTCGTATTAATGGTAAACAACCTCACACAGCCAAGATATCAAAGGAACTCTGTGAATGTCATTGAGTAGCCCAGCCAGAGCTCAGACTTGAATCTGTTTTACCATCTCTGGAGAGATCTTAAAATGGCTTTGTACCGACGCCTCCCATCCAAACTGATGGAGCTTGAATGGTGCTGCCAAGAGGAATGGGCCAAACTGGCCAAGGATAGGTGTGCCAAGCTTGTGGCATCATATTCAAAAATAATTTTGTCTGTAATTGCATCAACAAAGTATTGACAAAGTATTAAGTAAATTATATACATGTGATCTGTCGTTTTTTTTTATTTTAAATACATTTGCCAAAACCTCAAGTGAACTTTTTTATGTTGTCATTCATACATTTTTGAATAACTCTGCAACAAGCAAAATGTGGAAAAACTGATTCACTATGAATACTTTTCAGATGCACTGTATAGGATGTTCTACTTACTACCACATGCTTTCATGCTGCAGGCTGTAAAAGTTTAGGCTACAGAAATTCAACATTGAAAAACTGTTACTAATTATCTGGGCAACATTCTCTAACAGCAGTCAAGTTGTTGTTTGTGTCAAACAAATAGTGAATTTGTTAGAACATTAAAACAATAGTATCTTTTCATCGGTTGCATTTTGCCCAGATACAATACTACTATTTTGTGATTGGCCATTGTGTAGGCCTTTTTTTTTTTTGATTGGCTGGTAATCGATCAGCTCTAGGTCCCAGAGGAGGTGCTTTGTTTCATAGTAAGGAGGTACTCTTCACAGTCTGTGAAATATGCTGTGTGCGAACCTGTGCAATTATAGTTCAGGCTTGATTTTTTTTCTTCTGCATTTAATTTTTTACCATGTAATGTTTTTTTTCCAATGTAACGAAGTAAAAAACTTGGGTATGTACCTCAGTAAAAGTACATTTACCTACTTCAAAAACAACTTAAAAATTACAAATTACTCACAAAAACTACTCAATTACAGTAATGTGAGAAAATGTAATTTCTTACTTTCCACCTTTGAAGTGGACTAACCGAAATATTGTTCATTTATACACGCTTATAGACCTATGTACATTCATACATATATTTCTATTACATATATATATTTATAAACAGTATAAACATATTATACAACAAATAACACATACACACATCCTTAAACATTGTTTTTGTTTTTTTATAGTTGCTGTTTTCTTCTACACTGTACTTGAGAGACACCATCTACCAGAATCAAATGCTTGCACATTCTTAGCCAATAAACACGATTCTGACTCTGATTGCACATACAGAGAAAACCACAGTTACTGTGTGTTGAATAGCCTGATGGCACTGGGGTAGAAACCCTGTTCCTGAATCATGTTGTGCGTGTGTGAATTCACAGTCGATGTGGATGTTGTTGGTCATATTGGGCCTGACAGGCTGACAGGACCCACCTGCGGGCACCTGGTGCGCGAAGATGGCCGGTTGGAAAATGTAGCAGACCTCAAAAGGACTGTGATCTTTAGCCGAGAAAACCTGCAGGTTATGGGCCAGCTTCGCCCAAAGGAGGTAACCGGGCCAGGTGTGCTAATGGTCTGAAGCGAAGCACCACAGGTATCGTTCCAGCTATTGGTTGGTTCTCTCCACCTGGTCGTTGGTCTGAGGGTTGTAGCCAGAGGAGAGACTGCAGGTGGAATTTATGAGATGGCAGAAAGACTTCCACACAGCTGAGACAAATTGGGTCCACAATTGGAGACAATGTCCTGGGGGAACCCATGAACATGGAGCACAAGGTCAGCAGTTGTGGCAGAGAAAGGTAGGTCGGGCAGGGTGACCAAGTGGGCCGTCTTGGAGAAGTGATCCACTATGGTCAGGATGGTGGTCATTCCATTGGCCTCGGGAACACCAGTGATGAAGTCCAAAGTGAGATGGGTCCAAGGACAACAAGGAATTGGAAGAGGGCGCAGGGGACAGCATGGGAGTCTTGCGACAGACGTTGCAGGCGGCCATATAGACCTGTACATCCTGCTTGTTAAAAACTGTTGAAAAAAGATTGCCCACCTCACCTGACAGGGAGTTGTTTAGTAGCCTTGATTGTGATGAGGTTTTGATGAACTTCCAGACCAAAAATGCTCCTTGAGCGCCCTCTTGACCGCTAGCAGCTCACGGTCCAACAACAACATTTATTTCTTATATAGCCCAAAATCACACACTCAATTGGCTCACAGTCTCAATGGGCTTAGACAGGCCCTACAGTTGACACCCCCTCACACTTGACCCTTCTGCGCACAAGGAAAAACTCTACACAAAAAAACTCTAGGAGAGAGAAAAAAGAAAGGAAGAAACCTTGGGAAGGAATGATACAAAGAGAGACCCCCTTTCAGGGTAGAGTGAGTCTGCAAGTGATGTCAGTGCAGGGTTTGTGACTGTCCAATAAGAGAGAAAAGCCTACAGTTGTAGAGGTGGATAAATCCAAAATGTAGTCCAGTGTCATGGTGTACAATACGTGTCCATTATAATGCTACTGGTCCATTTGAAAATCCCTGATGGTGACCCTCTGTGGTGACCCTCTGGTTCATTTCATGCTACGTCCTTGTTTAGCACTAGGCAGGAACCAGAATTTATCAGCTGGTCTCTTCACTGGAGTCTAGGGCTGCAACTAATGATTATTTTATTAATCGATCAATCTGTCGATTATTTTTTTGATTCATCGTAGAATCTGATAAAAAAATAAAACCAGAAAAGCATTAATTTCCAACCCTTTATTCAAAAACAGAACCAAAATCTTTAGAAAGTGCACAAACATGTTGCTCCTTGACCTGTACATCCCGCTTGTTAAAAACTGTTGAAAAAAGATTGCCCACCTCACCTGACAGGGAGTTGTTTAGTAGCCTTGATTGTGATGAGGTTTTGATGAACTTCCAGACCAAAAATGCTCCTTGAGCGCCCACTTGACCGCTAGCAGCTCACGGTCCAACAACAACATTTATTTCTTATATAGCCCAAAATCACACACTCAATTGGCTCACAGTCTCAATGGGCTTAGACAGGCCCTACAGTTGACACCCCCTCACACTTGACCCTTCTGCGCACAAGGAAAAACTCTACACAAAAAAACTCTAGGAGAGAGAAAAAAGAAAGGAAGAAACCTTGGGAAGGAATGATACAAAGAGAGACCCCCTTTCAGGGTAGAGTGAGTCTGCAAGTGATGTCAGTGCAGGGTTTGTGACTGTCCAATAAGAGAGAAAAGCCTACAGTTGTAGAGGTGGATAAATCCAAAATGTAGTCCAGTGTCATGGTGTACAATACGTGTCCATTATAATGCTACTGGTCCATTTGAAAATCCCTGATGGTGACCCTCTGTGGTGACCCTCTGGTTCATTTCATGCTACGTCCTTGTTTAGCACTAGGCAGGAACCAGAATTTATCAGCTGGTCTCTTCACTGGAGTCTAGGGCTGCAACTAATGATTATTTTATTAATCAATCAATCTGTCGATTATTTTTTTGATTCATCGTAGAATCTGATAAAGAATAAAACCAGAAAAGCATTCATTTCCAACCCTTTATTCAAAAACAGAACCAAAATCTTTAGAAAGTGCACAAACATGTTGCTCCTTGAGCTGTTATAATAATAATAAAATAAAAACAGACTAACACAAAAAATACACATGTATGCTTTACATCTGCCAAATATAGACTTTTTTTAAAAAAAATTAAGTGCCACCTGAGCTGCCAGAACGATAAATAATTTATAAAAAAGAACAATACAAATCATAAGATTTAACAGGATTTGTCAGAACTTGTTCTCTACACTACACTGCAGATGCACACACTCACAAACTCTCACACTGAGACACACACACGCACACACTTACTCTCTCTCTCTCAAGCTCACTTGGAGCTTATTCATTAAATTATTACCATCAATGTAATAAGTGCAAGGTTCATTTATACACCACATTTAAACACATCTTAAGATGACCATGTGCTATAAAATAACTTTAAAATTAAATTAAAAAGTACAACACACAAATATATTTGTCAATAATAACCTATATGGGACAAAGCACAGAATATACACTGCAAAAAATGCTTTTCTAAACTTTTCCTGTTTTCAGTCCAAATATGTAAAAAATCTTAAATCAAGATACATTCATTAGACACATGAAATAGCATAAGAAATTGTCTTGTTTTCTGAAAAAACATCTAAAAATTAAGTGATTGCTTAAAACAAGCAAAATTATCTGCCAATGGGGTAAGAAAACAAATTTTTAAAGTTTTAAGCATCACTTAATTTTCTCATGGAATATTTCTTGTCTAGTAATCTTGATTTAAGATTTTTTAGATATTTGGACTGGAAACGCGCTCAAATAATTTATATATTTTTTTATAATCAAATGTCTCTGCGTCGTGCGACACAACGAATCGATTAAATAGATTTTTAGCGATTTAATCGATTCGTTGTTGCAGCCCTACTGGAGTCTGCCAGTAGTCTGTGTGCTTGAGTGTCTCGGAGAAAATAAACAGAAGCAGCGGCAAACAGTGTTATATTGGTGCTTCAGTGGTCCGGTACCCTAACTAGGACAACCTAACACAGTCCCCCTGTGCTTAACAGGGCAGAGAAAACAGATTTTTCAGTTCAGTGTTTTCAGTTTAGATTTAAATACTGACACTGTGAGTCCCGAACACTGACCGACAAGCTGTTCCACAACTGCGGAGCTCTATAGGAGAAGGATCTGCTCCCAGCTCTGACCTTCTGTACTTTTGGTACAACAACAACAACATTTATTTCTTATATAGCCCAAAATCACATACAGTATGTCTCAATGGGTCAATGGGGTCAACGGGTGACTCCACACCAGTTGATCGCAGGGGGCGTGGCGGGTGGTAAATAAGTTCACTCAGAAACTGCGGGACAAGACTATTTAGACCATTTAGCATTCTGACTTTACTCATGCACCTACTTCAGCATCCAGACAGTAGTGCGTTGCAGTAATCTAACCTTGATTTAATAAAGGCATGGATCAACTTTTTTGCATCGTGCATTGAGATGAATGCTATCCTAGTGATGTGAATTGTATGAGAGACCTGCATCAATCAGGACACCTAGATACTTTACTTCAGTACTTCAGTTATGATGTAGTCCGCCATCTTATGTCTGGCTGCTTGAAACCCAAGTACAAGAGCTTCTGTCTTAATGTCCAAAAACTGATACCGATCGGTCAGATATGATCTGAACCATACAAGGGCTATTCCCTTAATCCCAACAACATTTTCTAACCTGGCAAGGAGAATAGCGTGATCACTAGTGTCAAACGCTGCACTCAGGACAAGCATGGATATTGTTGCTGTCGAGGTACGCGGTCAGCTGCTGGGCTATGTCTTTTTCTAAGATTTTGAGTAATTTCATTAACAATGAGTGTTTTAGGTGTGAGAGATCTAACATTTAATAATCCTATTCTTATATCGGAGGTGCTGTTAGTAGGAATGATAGTAACAGGTAATAAATTGCTGAATCAGACACCCCGTCCAGCCCGGGGAACAAACATAGTGTCAGCATATTTATGAGTTTTATTATTACTCTTAATGTTTCTATTAGAATCTCCTGTTTTAATAGAGCGAGGTAAGGACACAGTGTCAATAGTGTACACGCTGGGTGGCGATCTACGCAAATGCCAGACACTTTGTTTAGCCAGTCTGTCTGCTACCTGATCTTGGCTCTGGTGAGTCAGGTTTGTTTTTTGGTTCTAAGACTATGAGCCAGATTTTTAGATTACTGAGTGGCGCCCGCCCAGTTTGGGTGGATGCCATCTCGCCCAAAAAGACCAGGCTTCCCCTGAAATGTTGGCCAGTTATTAGTAAAGCCCACTTAATTTTTGGGCACCACTCTGACAACCAGCGATTTATATCGAGGAGCAGCTACAGGTCTCATCGCTACGCCGAAACTGCGGTAATGGGCCAGAGCAGATTACTTTATCTGACATCGTTTTAGCCAATTCAAGCATCTTTATAAAATTAGTTATTTCCGACTGGCATAGCCGGATGTCGTTAGCGCAACATGAATAATACTAGAATATCTACGGTTATTTTTTGCCAGCGCTTTTAAATTTGCATGGATGTTGGCCGCTCTGGCTCCAGGAAAACACCAGATTTTATTTGCTGTCCTCACGGTTTTAACTGTGGCGTCGCCAATGACTAGAGCCAGTGGTTTGTAGGACTCCGCGTATGCCTCGCTGAGTGGGGAGAAGCATTTCTGAACGTGAATCAAGGAGTGGTGCCCAGGTGGTGTGGGAGCTTGGTGGGTCGCCCCGGTAGCTCACTTGTGTGATTTATGTCATGCCGTCACCCAACTGCCCTGCTGTCTGGAGGGCGCTACTGGTACTGGTGCTGGAATAGAGACACTTACCGGCTGAATGGGCTTGTGCACATTCGGGGCTAGAAATTAGTGTATTAAAACTTCTGAATTAAATGTACATTTTGGATGTGCTCTTCTAGCTCGGCTATTTTCTCAGTCATTTCAGCTAGTCTTTTACACTTTGTCTTGCTCAGGGACACAATGGAAGTAAGTGGTGATTAAATAACATGATTAAACGCAAGGAAATAATGAAAATTGTCAACGAAAATTAAGAAACTTTTAATTTTTATTTATAGCATATTTAGTCTTGTTATTATTCGTCAACAGTATTACATTAAATATTTTGTTATAGTAATAATCACGTGGTAACTAATGCAGTTTGGAAAATTCCTTCCATTCTGCCTTGTCTGCAGCTGCATAAGTACTAATTTTACAAAGACGACACCGCTCAGAGCTATAGGATAACCTGGTTACTTTAACTTGTGATTGTACAAATCTGTCATGGCCAACGCGCCTCCAGCCCGCTAGAGGGCGCCTCACCAGCCTGGGAGACGACGACGAAGAGGAAATGGAAGCGGGCAGTGGCAAGTATAAAAGTGAGGTATCCCCAAGGAGACAGGCCCGCTCTTTGTATGAGTTTACTCGCCAGAGACGCTAGCTCTCTCACCCACGACCTAAGATCATTGTGATCCCTGAAATACGACCTTTGCCTGCCCACGACTTCGAGAATTGCCTGATCCCCTGGAAACCACGAAAAGAACCCCGACCGGAACTTCCTGGCTACAACCTCTGCCTGCCCCTGACCTTGAACCTACCTGGCCCATCGGTTAAGACGGGATTCCATGCTCCCCTACCTTCCTGCCGCCCAAGACCTACTCCCGTCCAGTCCAGTAAATTGCACATTCAAAAGAACTAGCATAATCATTTCAAGTGATGTGTGTGACGTTTGGGTGGCAGTAGCCTAGCCTGTAACACACTCGCCTATGAACCAGAAGACCCAGGTTCAAATCCCACTTACTACCATTGTGTCCCTGAGCAAGACACTTAACCCTAAGTTGCTCCAGGGAGACTGTCCCTGTAACTACTGATTGTAAGTCGCTCTGGATAAGGGCGTCTCATAAAATGCCATAAATGTAAATTTAAGGGTGTCTGATGAATGCTGTAAATGTAAATTCATGTGATTAGAGCCACTCTAAACCCATAACATCTTCACCACAGACCTTTGTTGTCATGTTCACTGCTTTGCATTACATGGTTGACCATTGCAACTACAAGCAGCATTTGCTAGTTGTAACTAGTTGTAACTTTTCATTATGATCTATAGCATACCAAAAGTTCATATTTTGTCCGTTCTACCATAAACTACGCAACGCTTTCAAAGATCATAACCTGTATAGTTGGTATATTAAACGAATAATTTTTTGTATAGCTCAATCACAAGCTTTATGTCTCTGTGGGCTTTACAACCACTACAACCCTCATACTTAGACCCTCTCTGGAGACAAGGAGCGACTCTGTCACGATCCGGTCCGAAATGGGGGTTACTTGTTTTCCTGTGTAATGTTCCCTAATCGTTTTCACCTGTGTTAATTGTATAAAGCTGCCCTGTTCGTTTCTGTTCGCGGTCAGGTCTTTAAAGTTATGTTCCGTGTTCACCAGTGTCTACGTCTCGGATGTCTCCCCTGTCCTGTGATTCACCATTAAACCCCTGTTCCGTGATGTCAGGTGAAAGCGCCCTTCATTCCTCGTCATTCCTCGTCACTCTTCGTCCTGCTCTCCGTTCACCCGCCGCGTCATGCCCGCATGGACGTGACAGAAAGACCTGACCCACATTTGGACGCCACCTGATGCAGCCCCGCTGAGATCGGAGGACGCCGCCAGCTTCCTTGTCCCTGGCCTTCCATGGCTTCATGTTCAGCAGGGTCCCGACCCCTGCCTCTCAGTCCCGTGTCTGGCGGCGTTGAAGGTGAGGAACGGCCATTCAGCGGGGCGAGCGGAGACTGACAGGGAGCGGCGGACGCATGCGGATGGCGGACGAGGTGCCGGTACCACACTGGCCCGAAGCCGTCTGCGCTGGAGAACCGCCGCTCGTCCATCTGGAATACCGGACTATTCATTCATTCAGTCATTTATCATTCTGCTCTGTTCATCTCATCTTTTCTGGTTTTCGAATCGATTCCGTTCGATTCCTCCTGTCCACTCGGACCATTTAAGACTGTGTTTTGGACTTGGAATCCAAAACACTCCCTCCTTCATGGACTGCTTCGTCTGGCCCGCCAGGCGTCGTGCCATAGGAGGGGGGATTCTGTCACGATCCGGTCCGAAATGGGGGTTACTTGTTGTCCTGTGTAATGTTCCCTAATCGTTTTCACCTGTGTGCACTGGTCACATTTGTTATCTTCTTATGCTTATGGATTCCTAATTAGTGCAGATTACTCTTTTCTTTTTGTGTGTGTGTGTGTGAGTGAGAGAGAGATGAGATGAAAATGGCTTCCCATGTACTACACATTTACTTTTACCTTATATTCAGAATTGGTAACCATGCTGAACCTCACCATTTCTGACACTTTCATTGTGACTGTGCCATAGTTGGGTCAGATGTATATTTGTTTTTGTGGTCTGTTTAAGTCTAATCTTTCCATCAAGTGGTCATTTGGGGCAGTGGTAGCCTAGCGGTTAAGTAAGCAGCCCCGTAATCAGAGGGTTGCCGGTTCGAATCCAGATCTGCCAAAGGTGATGGGTTAAAAGCAGAGGATACATTCCATTGTGTGCTGTGCTGCAGTGTATTACAATCACTTCACTTTTACTTTCAGTTTAATTTACATGTAAAGTGAAAGTGAAGTGAATGTTATTGTGAAACCCAGCACCCTAAGTGAGCAGTGGGCAGACATGAAGCATTGTGTGGGGACGGTGCTTTGCTCAGTGGGACCTTGGCAGTTCGTGATTCCCCAACCTTCTGATTATGGGTCCGTTTACTTACCCACTAGGCCAACCACTGCCACTGTTAAACTGAGCATGCCACTGAGCATTTTAGTCTTGTTTTAGTCAGAATTATTCATGACTATTTTAGGTTGACTTCATGGGAGGAGTTGAAGCCTACCAGCTCCATCTATCATCTGCCTGTTGGTCACCTCCGCCTATATATTGTTACTTTAGATTTAGGTTTTATTTTGGGAGGTCCCCAGGGTCCACGGAGATCTGCAAGGAGCTCCGTTGGGGATTTCATTTGTGTGTGTTATTGCTTTGTGTGATAGGCCCTTTTTTGTTAGCCTGTAAATAACAGCACTGCTTGTATGCTTTGTTTGGTTGTTTGTATAACATTGGGCTTCCTCCATTCCACACCCTTGTCATGTTTCTTAGCCCCCTAGTACTTAGGAACGTGATACTGAGCATGTAATTCTTTTTTCACATTACGTCAAAATTACTGGTGAAGTTTAGGGGTGTGTGTTTTTGTTTTCTGTTTTTATGATATTGACGGGATAATTTGTATATTGTTTTGAGTGTTGCTTTGATACAGGAGGAGGGTCTACAGGTGGGGTAACCCTATATTATGCTCGAGGGATCATTGAGCCAGGGAGGGAGACAGTGCTGCCAGAGACACAAACTTTTTCCTATTCTGTATTGGTGCGACCAGGTTGGGTTAGCCTGCCATATTTTAGTGTTTCATGTCATTTGTTTTTGCTCTTTTCGTGTTTGATTTATTTTCGTAGCAAACTTCTGTTTTGTTTACCTGTACATATTTGCATTTTTTTAAATCACTTTTGGGGAAAAAAAGAATAAAAAATAAAGCAAGAGCACTTTTTTATAAAGTTTTATACAGTCATACACAGGCCCCGTAATCAGAAGGTTGCTGGTTCGAATTCCGATCTGCCAAGGTGCCACTGAGGTGTCACTGAGCAAAGCACCGTCCCCACGCACTTCTCTCTGGGTGCCTGTCATGGCTGCCCACTGCTCACTCAGGGTGATGTGTTAACACTAGAAGTCCCAGAGAGCAACCATTTGGCTTTTCTACCTATAAAACCCCCAGGACAGTCAATTGACTGGAAGACTTTTAACTAATATCCTTAATCACCTGTGAACAGATGCTTTTGTCATGAAAACAAGGGGGGGGGCATGCTGAGCCACTTCAAGGACACTTGTGTTTCACTTTGATATCTTAGGGAGAAATTAACACACATTGGTTTTTTTCCTTTGTTGAAGAGATTTATTGATAAAAACAGTACAAAATAAAATAAACAACAAACCAATCATTTGTACAAATATTTAGAAATAATAATAAAAACTGAGTGAGTACATTTCAGCAATCACTCACAATCTTGGCACTGCCATGGCATCTCCCGTCTGCATTTACCACATGTGTATCTGTAGCAGTGAACACATCGCACAGTGGCATGATTGTTCTTGCACTGGTGTTTGACCTGGCACGTGGCTCTTTTTCCAGGGCTAGGTGTGGAGGGTTGTGTCCGAAGCAATTGTTCATTTCTTGCCTTCTTCGCAGCCATATGAGAGCTAGCCAACTCTCGTGCAAGCTCCACCAGGAAGTCCACCCGTCTTTCTTGCTTCCCGGTGCATGCTTGATATAGCACATGTGCATTCAATGCTGCCATGTCAATCATATTATAGAACACGGCAACTGGCCAGCGCTGTGTTCCTCCGCGGACAGTGTACTCCCGCACCATCTGGTCCATCACATCCACACCACACTTTGTGGTGTTGTAAAGGGTGACAGTGTTTGGCTTCCTTTTGGTGGTATTATCAGTCTGAACCACGCTGTGCATGCTGCTAAGAACATAGACAGTCTTCTTCCGTTCTTCAGTGTGGCAGCAATGGTTGAAAAAAGAAATTGTTATTATCATAGCACTTTTACACACAAGGACACACTTGGAGCTGTTGATTCTAAAAACCACAAAAGACCTGCAACATTCCTGAGTGGTGAATTCACTGCGATCTGTTTGTCTGGCGGATTGAGGAATTTCCCGGCGAATTGTTGACTGTGCCGAGGATGGTGATTTTCTAAGCAGTTTTTGTGCAAGTGACAGCGATGTGAAGAAATTGTCCATGGTAACATTTCTGCCCTTGTCTAGGAATGGTTCCATTAGCCTCATCACTACATCTTCAGACAGTCTCTCCCCACTGGGACGAGTGGGGTCCTTGCCAAGATATGGGAGGACATTGCAAATGTACTTGGATTTTAGGTCGCAAGCCACCCAAAACTTGATCCCAAACTTATCAGGTTTAGTTGCAATATACTGCAGGAAACAGCAGCGAGTTGACGGGAAGAGCTGTTCATCAACGGTGATATGTAGACCAGGGTTGTAGGACGTGATGCAGTTGGTGACAAATGATCCCCACACACTGGAAATTGCAGCGAACTTCTGTCTTTGCTCGATCACTGCGGGTGGACATATCATCAAAGCGTAGGTGTCGCATGATGTCATGGAAGCAGTTTCGCGGCATAGTTCCAATGATCTGTGGGTTTCCCAGGTTTGCTGACCAGCAGTCACATAGTGATGGAACCTTGGTAAGCCCCCGCAAGATGACAATTGTGATAAATGCCATTAGTTCAGGGAGGGCCATGAACCAATGAGCATGCTCCGTTTGCTGTGCATGTTGGATAGTCCATTCTTGAATACTACGAAGCATGTCAAGAGTGATGAAACACAGGATGCTCTGAAGGCGACTCAAGATACTTCTGGCCTTAGCCATTGGCTCTCCATCTGTGGCATACGCTTCTACTGGGGTGAAAGGGAGACGCGTCTCCACCTGTTCTTCACGCCACAGTGTGCCATCTTTCGCTGTCTCTGTCAGGTCAGTCCCCAAACGAGCTCTCTTTTTAGGTTGAGAAGCAGTCTCCTCATCTGCAGTATGAACAAATTCAAATTGTGAGCAATGGGCAAGTCGAATGATATCACAAATGCATGCATAGATATTAATAATAATTCTGAAATATCTTCCTAAATAAAAAGATACAACTAAAGCAGAAAAATGTCTTGCACTTCAGATGACAGTGAATGTCTGCTAAGGTGCACAAACAAAAAAGTTACTGGCAGCCAGATTTGACAGCATTATACTGTTAGGTCACAGTGCAATTACAACAGTTTATTATTGTAAAATATTACAGTACTGTGAAGGGTTACAGAATTGTTGGCTGTTTACTGTTCTATTAGAGTTCCTACTGTAATCTTCATAACATATTTATTACTGTTAATTTATTGCTGATAGGACACCCCAGAAAGTCCATATCAGACAAATAAATCAGACAATAAAATTAGGCCTTTATTAAGATTAACATAAACATGCATCCACTATAAACAAATCAACAAACTTAACTGTAAACAGTTATAAACACTTAACTATGACAAATGAGATGCTATATATACTTTTTTAAAGCCAATGACCTAAATGCTAAAACTAAATTTAGATTAACAAAACAGCATTACAACAAGAACTTTATCTAGTACAGCATGTGTTGTCAGTTGCCTGTTAGTAAAAGTAGATAACCCTTTTAATTATTAATTCATATTTAATAATAAATGGAAAGTGCTGCAGTGTAGCTGAAACCTTTCAATAAACAAAAAAATCTACCAAAACACAGTCCACTGTACAAAAAGAAAAAACTGATTCTGTATCTTCTGAATCTGTATCTAGCAAAAAAATATATTTTTTTTATAAAAAAATATTTATAAAAAATAAATCTGAAAATTTTATTTTCTTCCATTATACACAGATATTAGGTAGCAAATATGTGCAGATTTCTACCAAGCCTATCCAAATTTTATCTTTAGGTTCAATCTAAAACGGATGAAATTTCATGCAATTTCAGACATAAACGTGAATCTTTAACATAAACCTGAAGTTTAATTTGAAATTGAAGTTGAGCTTGATTGTCATTTCATCTACATACATGTTAGACAGTACATAGTGAAACCTGAAACCGGAACCTGGTGCTTCATGTAACATTTGAACAATTAAACAAAGTTACAAACTGACATAAAGAGCATTGTGTGACACAGACAAACTGGGCTACATAAAGTGCAAAAAGGGGACACCGGCAGTGCAAGAGTAACTTTTAACAAAAAAACATGTAGAACAATATGACAGATGGTGAAACTAGTTAAATTAATAATTAATGTGCAAAATAGTGCAAATGCTGCCGTGCAAGATGGAACGGTGCATTAATAGATTATATTACAGATAGATAATATTACTCAATATAACAAAAAGACCGATACGTATAACTTTGCTGGGTGGTAGTAGCCTAGTTGGTTACATACTCGCCTATAAACCAGAAGACCCAGGTTCAAATCCCACTCACTACCATTGTGTCCCTGAGCAAGACACTTAACCCTAAGTTGCTCCAGGGGGGCTGTCCCTGTAACTACTGATTGTAAATTGCTCTGGATATGTTTTAAATGTTTGCTCATCAACAGGATTATTACCTAAAACGTTCTGTCTCATCTGATTGATGTCATTGTCAAAGTAATCCATGAAAGTGCAGTTTTAGCAGAGGAAAGAGCTTTTCAATACTTGATGACACTGTCTTTCCAGGCTAGTATGAACACTTCCAGTTATAATTATCGCTTTAAACCTCGTTCACCATCTTGAATGCTCACCTGCTCAACACTAGTGGTTTAACCCGGTGTTGCTGCAAGCTAAATAAAATACTCTTAGAATTACCAAGACCGAAAAAACACCTTTGCCTTTTGGATTGCCCCCTTTGTCTGTTTGCTTTCCCATTGCTGACCTCTGCCTGAACCTGACTGACCTGCCTGAACTCCCTCTGGTACTGTGTCTGAATCTGCCTTATCTGGCAGATAAGGTTCTAAAAGAAACATTAATAATAAATATGCTGACACTGTATCTGTTCCCCGGGCTGGATGGGGTGTCTGTTTCAGTAATTTATTACCCGTTACCATCGTTCTTACTGAACGTACCACCAGTACCTCCGATATAAGAATAGGATTATTAAATGTTAGATCTCTCACACCTAAAACGCTCATTGATCAGGGGTTTGATGTACTGTGCCTGACCGAAACTTGGTTAAAAGAAAACACATTTGTAGCATTAAATAAGTCTAGTCCCTGGATACAGCTATGTACACCAAGCTTGCTTAACTGGAAGAGGAGGTGGCATCACAGTAATTTATAATGATAACCTTGGTATTACTCATAAACATGGACATGGATTTAACTCTTTTGAGATTCTCTATACCAACATAACCAAAGTAGTCTCACAAAATAAAAATCATAAGTTAATTCCATTGATTATTATTTATAGATCCCCTGTACCTTACTCTGAGTTCCTTAGTGAATTTACAGAATTTGTTTCCAACTTGGTTGTATCTGTGGATAAAGCCCTAATTGGCGACTTTAACATTGACTGTGATAAATTAGAAAACTTAATTCCTATATATACTAGACTCAGTTGGAGTTAAACAAAATTTAATAGGACCTACTCATGAAGGTGGTCACACACTCGATCTTGTACTGACCTTCACCTTAAATATAGATGAAATAGTTATTCTTCTGCAATAATCTCAGATAATTTTCTCATCGCTTTTAAAATATATCTTCAACCCACAAATTCAACTCCCCTCGGTATAGAGACAAATGGACAATTACATCAAGTACAGCGCAGAGGTTTATCAATATCCTACCAGATTTATCAACGCTGATCAACTCACTGACAGACTCTGCTGAACTCGACCAAGCGACCAAATGTCTAGAATTAACAATGCGTAGTACGTTAGATAATGTCGCTCCCCTCAAAAGGAAGATAGTAAGAGATAAAAACTTAATTCCTTGGTATAATGATCAAACCCGCTCGCTTAAGAAGACCGCCTGGAAATTAGAACATAAATGGCGTCTAAGTAAATTGAATGAATACCAAATAGCATGGAAGGAGAGCCTCCTTAACTATAGTTAGGCTCTTAACACTAGTGTTTAACACTATAGCCAAGATAACCAGGAATAAGACAGAAACGGATACTACCACTCAATATCATCATAGAAGCAACGATTTTATGAATTTCTTTAATACTAAAATATTTACAAATAGAGAAAAGAAAGATTATAAGCACAACAAACAGCTCTGTCTGGAAAATAATCTTCAAATAGCTGACCACCAATTAGAATGCTTGAACCTTCTTTAAAAGCTTGAATTAATTAAACTAATCTCATCATCAAATCAATATACTTGTGCTTTGGATCCGCTTCCTACACGTTTCCTTAAACAAATAGCACCCAATGTTAGAAATTCTATCCTCAAAATTGTTAACTCGTCACTTTGCACCGGCCATATACCAAGTTCGTTCAAGGTAGCAGTCATTAGACCCCTGATTAAAAAGCCTGATCTTGACCGCAGTCAGTAAAGTCATAGCCCAGCAGCTGAGCGCATACCTAGACAGCAACAATATCCACGAAGTATATCAATTGGGATTTAGACCTCATCATAGCACTGAGAGAGCGCTGGTTAAAGTGGTTAAGGACCTGCTGTTGGCCTCTGATCAGGGACGCATCTCGCTGCTTGTCCTGCTGGACCTTAGTGCAGCGTTTGATACTATTGATCACGCTATTCTCCTTGCCAGGTTAGAGAATGTTGTTGGGATAAAGGGAACAGCCCTTATATGGTTCAGATCATATCTGTCCGATCGGTATCAGTTTGTGGACATCAATGGTGTTTCATCTTCACATAGTAAAGTAGAGTTTGGTGTTCCACAAGGTTCTGTCCTAGGTCCATTACTATTTTCCTTATACATGTTACCTTTAGGTGACGTCATTTGCAAACAAGGTATTAGCTTTCATTGCTACACTAACGACACACAGCTGTATCTGTCAGCTATGCCAGATGAGAGGCAGTAGCTGAACAGAATAGAGAATTATCTAAAGGACATTAGACAGTGGATGCTCACCAACTTTCTTCTGTTAAACCTTGATAAGACGGAAGCTCTCGTAATTGGGTCTCAAACAGCTAGACATAAGCTGGCTGACTACATCATAACTCTGGATAGCCTTTCTATTTCACCAAGTATTGAAGTAAAGGATCTAGGTGTAATCATTGATCTCTCATTCAATTCATATGTAGATGATGTCTGTAGAATAGTATTCTTTCACCTTAAAAATATTGCAAAAATAAGAAATATAATTTAAATGCACGATGCAGAAAAGTTGGTCCATGCCTTTATTACATCAAGGTTAGATTACTGCAATGCACTACTGTCTGAATGCTCTAGTAGGTGCATGAGTAAACTGCAGCTAGTACAGAATGCTGCAGCCAGAGTTGTGCCCTGTTGTGTCTGTTTGTTGTTGGGTCATTGACAATAGGAAATTTGACCACATCACCCCAGTCTTACAATCACTGCACTGCCTACCCATCAAATGTAGGATTGACTACAAAATCCTACTTTTGACCTATATAGCCCTAAATGGTCTCGCCCCACAGTACCTGAATGAACTTTTAGTTATTTACGACCCGCCAGACCCCCTTCGATCAACGGGTGTGGGGGCACTACTGGTCACAGCTGAGAGCAGTTCCTTCTCATATAGAGCGCCGCAGTTGTGGAACGGCTTGCTGATCAGTGTTCGGGACTCAAACACAGTCTCAGTGTTTAAATCGAACCTTAAAATCTGTTTTCTCTGGCTTTTTGTTAAAGTCCTAGACATTTCACTTCACTTTGATATAGTGTCAATTATAAAGTCCATTTTATCACAGTCCCCTGTTAGACACAGACAGTGTTAAATTCACTCAGTCAGGCTGTCCAAGTTAGGGTACAGGGCCACTGTAGCACCAATATACCACTATTACCACATATTTCAGTGTCAGTCATACAATGCCACCATCTGCCGCTGCTTCTGTTTGTTTTTTCTACGAGACACGGCATCAAGCTCCCAGACTACTGGCAGATTCCAGTAAAGAGACCAGCAGATAAATCCTGGTTCCTGACAACTGCTAAACGAGGACATAGCATGAAACGAACCAGAGGGTCACCACAGCCACCACCACCGTAACAACTACAGCTTCAGGGATCTTCAAATGGACCACTAACACCATAATGGACATGTAATTTAGACCATGACACGGGACTACATTCTGGACTTCTCCAACCCTAAAACTGTAGGACTTATTATTATTTTTTAATTCTTTCTTTCCTATTGGACAAATCATCACAAACCCTGCACTGACACCATTTGCAGGCTCACTCTACCCTGGAAGGGGGTCCCTCTCTGTATCACTCCTTCCCAAGGTTTCTTCCTTTCTTTTTCTCTCTCCTAGAGATTTTTTGTGTGGAGTTTTTCCTTGTGTGCAGAAGGGTCAAGTGTGGGGGGTGTCAACTGTAGGGCTTTGAGACATACTGTATGTTTTTTTGGGCTATATAAGAAATAAATGTTGTTGTAGAGGAGGGGTTACCTATGTCCACAATCTGTGGTTTGCTATTGAGGAAATCCAAAATTAAGTTGCATAGGTAAGGGTCCAGTCCCAGGTTGTTTTTGTTTTACAGCCAGTTTTATGGCTGGGGTGGTTAAAGGCGGATCATGTAGTTAATGAAGAGTATTCGCTCCAGGCTGAGAGCTCACCTGCAGCGTAGTTTGCTGTTGGTTGGTGTCCTTGTCGAATCGTGCAAAGAAGTTGAGGATAAAGTTTAGGATAGAGTCTGGATGGACAGGTGTTGTTACTTTTATAGTCCGTGATTGCCACGTGCATCTGGGGTCAGAAATATCAAAGTGCTCCTCAATCTTTACCTTGTAGGAGCACTTTGCTTTTCTGGTGCCTCTCTTTAGGTTTGCCCTGGTTGTTGACCAGGCCACCAGATCACCTGAGTGGAATACGTCATCACCCAGTTTTAGCAGGTATTAAACTCCCCTTTTTATCCATGACTTGCAATTGGGGAATGTCTGGATGTTCTTATGGGTATAGACGTTGTCCACACAAAAACTGATGTAGCCAAAAACAGAGAGGCATAGTTATCCAAGTCTGTCAGATTGTCTGTCAGAGAGGATTTCTGTTTAAACAGATCCCAGTCTGTATTCTCAAAACAGCTCTGCAGACTCGTGATAGAGGTTTATTTCTCCTGTGGAATCTGTGTCTTTGTGTATACTGGTAAGGAGCAGGACCACAGCATTAATGTTAGTTAATACTCCCCTACTTACATTTACATTTACATTTATAGCATTTATCAGACGCCCTTATCCAGAGCGACTTACAATCAGTAGTTACAGGGACAGTCCCCCTGGAGCAACTTAGGGTTAAGTGTCTTGCTCAGGGACACAATGGTAGTAAGCGGGATTTGAACCTGGGTCTTCTGGTTCATAGGCGAGTGTGTTACCCACTAGGCTACTACCACTTCAGTTCAGATGAAGGCACACATTTGTCTAATTTGGAACTTGGTTTTGGTTCTACACACTATGGTCATGTTTAGGTTAGTCTTGCTACTCAAAAGGTTGTAAGCATTAGGTGCAAATGGGAGAATCCGGTCACTTGGTGAAGAGCATCTTCTCAGCATTTCTGATTGGCTCTGATTGGGCATCAGGCTTGGATCTCAGAGAGCCACATAGAAGTATCTGCAATGTCTGTTTCCCCCGGAAATGTGAGCTGCGTTGTCTTGCTAGTATAGTTGTTTGTAGCGGCCTGTCTTAATTTTAGCTATAGTCTAGTCTTTGCGTCAAGCTTTAATTGTAGTTTTTATTAGTCTTAGTCACTTCCGTACTCATTTTAGTCTAGTCAAGTTTTGGTTGATTAAAGTCTGATCATTATAGTCTTATTTTAGTCAGAATTATCCATGACTATTTTAGTCTAGTTTTAGTTACATTTACATTTACGGCATTTATCCAGAGCGACTTACAACGTGCTTTCAAGTTACCATCGATGAAGAGATCAATTCCGGTTCACTAGGACTCCAACTATGAATACATCTTTTTATTCACTCTGTTGTAGGTTCTATACACAAGTTCGACAACAAGAAAGTTACAATTTAATCTAAATATTCTTTAAAGAGGAAGGTCTTGAGCTGTCATTTGACGGTGCTCAGTGACTGAGCTGTTCTGACCTCGAGGGGAAGTTCACCTCGAGGGGAACCAGTAGTTGGGTGGCCTGGGTTGACAGATAAGGGCGGATTCGTCTGATATTGTAGAGAAGGAATCTACATGAGCGGGAAAGATTGGTGATGTGAGTCGAGAAGGAGAGTTGGTTGTCTATTGTTACGCCAAGGTTGCGGGCTGTTGCAGAAGGAGAGAGCTGCGAGTTGTCCAGGTAAATAGCAAGATCCTGATGTGGTGAAGAATCTGCTGGAATGAATATTAGTTCAGTTTTGGTGGGATTGAGTTGGAGGTGATGGGCTGCCATCCAAGATGAGATGTCGGTTAGACATGCAGAGATTTTGGAAGCAGCATATAGGTCAGAGGGAGGAAAGGAAAAGAGGAGTTGTGTATCATCAGCATAGCAGTAGTAGGATAATCCATGTGAGGAAATGACCTCACCAAGTGATCTCGTGTAGAGGGAGAAAAGGAGTGGACCTAGCACTGAGCCTTGAGGGACACCAGTGGAGAGTCTACGTGAGGTAGAGGTGGATTCTTTCCAAGTCACTTGGTAAGATTGCTCATCAAGGTAGGAAGCAAACCACTGCCATGCTGAGCCCCGAATTCCAAGCCTCTTCAGGATTGACAAGAGAGCCTTGTGGTTAACGGTGTCAAATGCTGCAGAGAGGTCGAGGAGAATAAGAACCGATGACAGTTTTGCCGATCTGGCTGCATGTAGCTGCTCGGTAACCGCCAGAAGGGCAGTCTCAGTGGAATGAGCTGTTCTGAAGCCAGACTGCTAGAATCCAGGAGGTTGTTCTGTGATAGATGGAGTGATAGCTGGTTGTAGACACAGCGCTCAAGGATTTTGGATAGAAATGAGAGGAGGGAAACTGGTCTGTAATTGTTAATGTCTGCCGGATCAGCAGTGGGTTTCTTTAGGATTGGAAGAACCCTGGCTGTTTTAAAGGCGGATGGTACATGGCCAGATGAGATTCGAGCTGTTTATGATATAAGAAATGAAAGGGATGAGGTCAGGGGAGATGGTTTGAAACATTGCAGAAGGTATTGGATCTAGTGGACAGGTGGTTGGGTTGCCTGTAGATATAATTTGAATGATTTCATCTGATGTGAGCTTAGAAAATTGATTTAGAGTAGTTGTAGAATTTTCAGAAGGAAGAGTAGGATTAGTGGTGGAGAATGTCTCACAGATTTTTTCAATCTTCCCTGTGAAGAAGTTGGCAAAATCATCAGCTGTTAGGGAAGTTGGGGGAGGGGGAGGCGGAGGGTTGAGTAGTGATAAGAAGATGTTGTGGAGTTTTTGAGGGTTGTGGGCAGAGGCTTCTAGTTTTGCTTTGTAGAAAGCAGTTTTAGCAGCAGTGAGGTTAGTGGAAAATTTCTGGTAATACAGTAGGTCTGAGTCAAGTTGAGATTTCCTGTATTTTCTCTCCGCTGCTCGAAGAACTCTTCGATTGCTTCGCAATGTGTTGGAGAGCCAGGGTGCAGGGGGAGAAGTCTTTTTGGGTTTTGTTGACAGAGTTGATCCATGGAAAGGGAAAGTGAGGTGAGGAGAGAGTTAGTAGCGGTCTGTAGTGGTAAGGAGAAGAATGAGTCAGGGGTTGGGAGATGTGAAAGAATGCAGGAAGATACAGATGAAGGTGAGACAGTGTGAAGGTTGTGTCTAATGAAGGCTGGATGGGGGACAGTTGTGGATCCTGTAGGTACAGTGAGTGTGAAGGTCAGGAAGTGGTGGTCAGAGATGTGAAGGGGAGTGGAAGAAAGGTCAGAATTTGGAGAAGGACGACTGAAGACCAGGTCCAGGACATTCCCTCCTTTGTGTGTGGGAAAGATGTTGATGTTGGTCAAGGAAAAAGAGTAGAGAAGGGGAAGAAGGCAGGATGATTTGAGCTGGGCTGATGGAAGGTTGAAGTCACCAAGGAGAGTTAGGGGGGTTTCTAAAGAGAAAATGCTGAGGAGAGTGTCCAATTCATCTATAAAGGGCCCAAGTGGCCCTGGAGGGCGATATAAGACTATTAGAATGATGTTCACATGAGAGGAAACTGAGACTGCATGGAATTCGAAAGAAGAGTTGTTAAGATGTGTCAGAGGCATTGGTGTGAAGGACCAATTTCTTTATATTAAAAGGCCAGTACCCCCTCCTCTCCCAGTTTTTCCCAGTGTGGGAGAATGTGTAGGCAGAAGAGAGGGCAGCAGGTGTAGCCGTGTTCTGTGGGGATATCCAGGTCTCTGTTAGTGCCAGGAAGTTTAGGGAGTGGAGAGTGGTGAGACCAGAGATAAAGTCAGCTTTTTTAACAGCGGATTGACAGTTCCAGAGCCCACCTACCACACTTGTTTGAGAAGTAGATGACAGGGTGGGGTAGATGAGGTTGTTTGTAACAGAGCCTCTGCAGCGTGAATATGTTTTTCTGGGCCTGTAGGAGATGGTTACTGAAATAGTTTTCAGACACATGGTTACTGTGAAGAAGGCTAAATGGAGGTTTAAGGAAAGATGCCAGGTTTGAATTTGACAGCTGCTGCTTTTCCGCTACAGACATAGTCCAGCCCCCTAATTTACACCTCAGGGAACCCGAAACTATCAGTGATTGACCAGCTGAGTATGATAATGATGCCAATCACTTGGTGCTGCTTAAAACACAATCTACCTTTCAAATACACACCACACAATTGATACTTCTACACAGTCCTACAGCTGAGCTTACAAATAGACAGTAAACAAAATCTAGATCCTACCTTTCCAGAAGAGACAAATACAACAATGGACAAGAAGCACTCAGTTAATGAAAACTGATGACAGTTAGGTCTAGCTTAAGTCAATGAAGTATTTTGTATCTCTTTTTATAGTAATGCAATTCTATTTAACCTTGTCATTGTACAGTAGTACAAGTTCCTAGTAGAATAGACCAAAACAACATATACACACAATTCCAGGTGTGACATTGAAAAAATTTCCTATTAAAAAATGTTATTAATACTTTTGCACTTGACCTTATCAATAATGAAATTCTTTAGTTTCTCAGACAGATGTTTTTTCAACTTTTTAAACTTGCATTCTGCCTCAAGATGGGCAGATGTGTGAGAGTCATTCAGGGTGACATGATCTGCCATTTATGGTAGCATATCTGCCATATCTGTTGTCACCACAAACGTGAGGTGTGTTGAGTTGCTCGTATAGTTGTTAGTATTGATAAGTATAGTTGTAGTCTTGATAATGTTACTATTATTTTAGTCAGAATTATCCATGACTATTTTAGTCTAGTTTAAGTCAATTAGTTAAGTCTTTTTAAAGTAATACAATTCTATTTACCTACATTTACAGCAGACACCCTTATCCAGAGCAACTTACAATCAGTAGTTACAGGGACAGTTCCCCCTGGAGCAACTTAGGGTTAAGTGCCTTGCTCAGGGACACAATGGTAGTAGGTGGGGTTTGAACCTGGGTCTTCTGGTTCATAGGTGAGTGTGTTTCCCACTAGGCTATTACCAGGTAGGCTACGACCAAATACCATAATTTTATTTCATTTATTTCATTTCACTTCATATCATACCATGTATAACTGTGTATGTGACAAATTTGAATTTATTGATTTGTCTAATTTGAATTTGAATTTATTGAATTGTCTAAGCCAGTCAAATACTTTCTTTCCTAGACATTAATAATAACAACAACACTAAAAATAAAACCATTAATGAATAAAGGATTAGGTGCTGGTGGTACGTTTAGTAGGAATGATAGTAGCAGGTAATAAATCGCTGAAACAGACACTCCGTCCAGACACAGTGTCAGCATATTTATGAGTTTTATTATTAATCTTAATGTTTCTTGTAGGAGCTCTTGTTTTAATAGAGCAAGGTAAAGAGTGAGGTTAAGTCAATACTGTACATGCTGGATGCGGCTCTACACAATTGTCAGACGCTCGGTTTAGCCAGTCCGTCTCGGCTCTGGTGAGTCAGGTTAGTTTATGAGCCAGAGATAATGGATAATAATAAAGCCCACTTCATTTTTCGGACACCACTCAGGCAACCAGCAATTTATATTGAGGAGCCTGCTACAGGTCTCGTTGCTACGCCAAAATGGCAGTAATGGGCCAGAGCAGATTACTTTATCTGACATTGTTTTAGCCAGTTGAAGCATCTCTGTATAATTATTTTTAGTTATTTCTGACTGGCATTGCCAACGTGAATCGCTATAATAAAATATCTATGGTTATTTTTTGGCAGCGCGTTTATATTTACACGGATGTCGGGCGCTTTAGTTCCGGGAAAACACAAGATTTTATTCGCTGGTGCCGCTATCCTCACATTTCTAACTGCGGAGTCACCAATGACTAGAGCCGGTGGTTTGTAGGACTCAGCGGATGCCTCGCTTAGGGAGGAGAAGTGGCTCTGTTGGTGGGGGAGCTTGGTGGGTCGCCCCGGTAGCTTGCTTGTGTGATTCACGCCTAGCCGTCACCCAACTGCCCTGCTGTCCGGAGGGCGCTACTGGTACCAGCGTCGGGGTAGAGACATTTACTGGCTGACTGGGTTGGTGCGCATCCGGGGCTAGAAATGAGTCTAGAAAGACTTCTGATTCCCTAATTAAATTTTCTCTGTCATTTCGGCTAGTCTTTTACCAATCCTCACTACTGATAGAGTTAGACAAACTACACATTTCACAAACTGCACACCAAACACACCAAACAGTGCAGTGGAGGAGGGCATTGCTGCTTGATCTTAAGGATCTAGGAGTTGGCTGAAAATGAACAAGATCTGTTATGTAAGGTGGGGCCTGTCCATTTAGGGACATCAATATTTTTTTTTATTAAATTCGAAAATGAACCAGCAATCAGTGCTGTGATGCAAGAACTGGGGTAAATGGTTCTCTCTTTTGAGTACCTGTCAGCAAGTGCTCGGACCAGTGAAGCCGTGATAACAGTGACTGCGGGAGACCAAAATAGAGAGCTTTGCAGTAGTCAAGCTGCGATGTAATAAAAGCACGTATGGTCTTCTCAATATCATTAAAATTTAAAAAGGGCTTAACTTTAGCTAAAAGTCTCAGATGATAAAATCACCATCGTGACCATCGAGACGGCGGCGTCAGGGGGAAGTTCATACACGGAATCTTGGAACACCACCAGACATGGAACTATGGGGCAGGCATCCTCGACCATCGGGAAAACTCATCCGGCGCATCAGGACCCTGCAGAACATGAAGCAAACTCTGGTCAGGGACAAGGGGCAAACCACGGCTTCTTGGATGTCTGCGGGGCGTCATCGGCTGCATCCAAATCTGGTCGGGTCATTTTGTCACGATGACTGGACATGGCGAGGAAGGAGGACGCATATGCACGACATCGCGAAACAGGGGTTTAATACATAATACACAGGACAGGGGAAACATCACCAAACAATGACCCAACAACAAACACACACAACAGGGCAGCTTTATACACTCATATAATTATACACAGGTGAACATGATCAGAGAACATTGCACAAGAGTAACATGAAACTCCGTTCTGAACTCCGGACCCGGAGTAACCCCTGCCCGACCGGATCATGACAACACCAAAAATATGACTTTTATGGGGTTTTTCTTGCTGTGTGCACATCTTTGGCCTTTGATTTTCAATCCTTTTCTGAACTGGTGTTTTTATATTCCACCATTCCATCATTGCACCCTGTCCAGTGTGCTTTACTGGTACCAAAAGTACAGAAGGTCACAGCTGGGAGCAGATCCTTCTCCTATAGAGCTCCGCAGTTGTGGAACGGCTTGCCTGTCAGTGTCCGGGATTCAGACACAGTCTCAGTGTTTAAATCCAATCTCAAAACCTATCTGTTTTCTCTGGCTTTTTGCTAAAGTCCTAGACCCTCATTTCACTTGATTTTGACGCAGTGTCAATTATAAAGTCCAGTTTATCACAGAGTCACCCTGTTAGACACAGACAAAGTTAAATTCACCAGTTAGGCTGTCCTAGTTAGGGTACCGGGCCACTGTAGCACCAATATACCACTATAACCACAGATTTCAGTATCGGTCGTACAGTGCAACCGTCTGCCGCTGCTTCTGTTTGTTTTTCTCCGAGACACGGAATCAAGCACCCAGACTACTGGCAGACCCCAGTGAAGAGACAAGCAGATACATCCTGGTTCCTGACAACTGCTTTACAAGGACAAAACATAAAACAAACCAGAGGGTCACCACAGCCACCACCACCACTACAACTACAGCTTCAGGGATCTTCAAATGGACCAGTAACATCAATACGGACACGTAATCTAGACCATGACACTGAATACATCCTGGACTTCTCCAACCCTACAACTGTAGGACTCATTATATCATATCCAACCCTGCACTGACACCATTTGCAGGCTCACTCTACCCTGGAAGGGGGTCCCTCTCTGTATCACTCCTTCCCAAGGTTTCTTCCTTTCCTTTTTTCTCTCTCCTAGAGTTTTTTTTGTGTGGAGTTTTTCCTTGTGTGCAGAAGGGTCAAGTGTGGGGGGTGTCAACTGTAGGGCCTGTCAAAGCCCATTGAGACATACTGTATGTGATTTTGGGCTATATAAGAAATAAATGTTGTTGTTGTTGTTGTTGTTAACTGCTGCTGTCGTGTGCTAACATGGCTCTGAAATACTTATCCTTAATGTTTCAACTAATTCAAGCTGCCACACTTTGTTGCCATTCTCACAGTCTTCAAATGAAACTGGCTTCACTTCAATGTTGTAATAATGATAAAAAATAATTATGCAACTCTTTAATTATCATGTACCTTATTTGTAACATTGTTAATGTACATTGCAATGAACTAATTAATTACACTTTGCATTTATTTAAAACCTCTACATGTTAATCTTATGCCAGAGCATTATTATAGGTTTTAATGATGTCAGTTCTCATATCTTTGCACATTCCACATTGCTTTTCGGAGAATGGGAATATCACAACTTGCATTTGTCACAACCGTTTTTGTCTTTTTTTTAATCACCTGTATTGATTTTATAACTATAACCTGAAAATATCTAGTCCCTATGCCTGCATTGGTGCTGTCACCCAGTCAGTGTTCCCTGCTGGTTTCCTGTTCTGTCATTAAATCCCTGTTTTTGTTTTGAAATGTGCATTTGCATTGTCCCTGCCCTGCCCTGCCCTGCACCGCTGTGACACGATGCAGTCACCGTCCCAGGATGCAGCCACCATCCCAGGATGCAGCCGTCTCCCACCTTTTCCCCACTCTACAGGACCCTTTGGCAATCCCGCCCAGGCCTGGCTTTGGTCCTATGTTTTAAAGTTCTGGGCCGAGGTTGTGTACTATCCCTGTGGTGGTCGTGTACTATCCATAGGGGCTTTTATGGCTGCCCACTGCTCACCAAGAGTGATGGATTAAAAGCAGAGGACACATTTCGTTGTGTGCACCATGTGCTGTGCTCTATATCACAATGACAATTACTTGACTTTCACTTCACTTTCACCCATCAGATTCTGGCTAGGTCCCAAAACTTACTTTTTTAGTTTATGGTGGGGACGAGGATGGTGGCAGACTGCTCTGTCCAGTGGAGTTCTGTTTCAGGGAATGGTCGGAGACAACGTTGTGTGACACACCCCATATTTGACCCTTCTGAACCTAAGGAAAAACGCTACACAAAAAAAAACCCCTTCCAGGGTAGAGTGAGCCTGCAATTGGTGTCAGTGCAGGGTTGGTGATGATTTGTCCAGGAAGAGAAAAAGCCCTACAGTTGCAGTTGTAGTGGTGGAAAAGTCCAAAATGCAGTATAGACATGTGATGTCCAATGAAAAGTGCATTATGAGTGGCAGATTTAAGGTGATAAGCCCAGAACAACATTTTATTGATGCATAGGTACCCAGGTAAAAAATTGTTTGTTGGATAAACACATAAAATTAGATGCCTCTGAGAATGCGCTTTACACAGCTGCTTGTGTCCCAGACAGGACCTGAGCATTTCACAAGTTCACCGCTGCTACATGCAAAATCATTTACTGATCCAAAATCCTTACCTTCCTGTTCTTTCAACAATCCAAAGACTTTAAACTTCTTCTCTGGCAACCCCACAAGAGAACACAGGAAGCACATGTTGTTCAATCTGGCATATTTTAAGCCAAAACTGATTGATGTTTAAGATGGATGCTCTATGACTTGGATGGGAAATCAGGAAACAAATATCCTGATTTATTTTTATACCTTAGGAAGTTTGTCACCTTCATATTGAACAGTTTGATAACCAGGATGTCAACCCAGAGTTCTGCTAATAAATTGTGTTGTGTGTCTGAATACAGGCCGAGTGCATTCCTGTGAACCTGTAAAGAACATTGTGCACAGTGATGAATTTTGTTATTGTTATAGAAGCTGTGCGTGGTAACCTAGGTTGTAGTAGCCAGCCAGTTCTGCCTTCAGTAAAATTAAGGGAAAGTCGTTCAAATTGTTTTAGGCATCAAGCGTGGTTCACAATTCTCGATGCTGGTTTGCACCGATGGGTTCTATTCTATGGCTTACTAAACCATGTTGATAAATGAATATATATATTTGTACAGAGTGTTGTCTTTAATTTTGAAAGGTTAGATGTGCTGCCTGATTTGTTTCATGGGCTTTGGATTTCGTCCCAATAGCATCTTTCTGCTTGTTTTCTAGTAGCTAGTAGTTGTTAATTGTGTGTAATTATCTCTATGTATGTAAGGTGTATTTGCATAAATCTGATTTGTTGTTGTCAGGACAAAATGTGTTGTTGTTTGGCATTATCAAGGTAAGAATTGTTTATTTGAGGTAAGAACTGGCTAAAGGTGTTCAGGATGATGGAACTACGTCCACGTTCTGGAATGTGGGGGGACCACTCATTTGCTGGAGATTCCAGTCCAGTCACACAAATATGGTGGCCAGGGAGAATTAGGCTGCCACCTATAAACACTAGGGATGCACCGATACCGATACCGGTATCTGGAATCGGTCTCGATACCACATTTTCTAAAGTACTCGTACTCGTTAAAAGTCCCCCGATACCGGGGACCGATACCATGGTCTGAGAAATGTCTATGTTTGAGCGCGTGTAAGGGGTTAATCGCAGGCCCCAGTGCCCGCCCCTAGGCCCCGCCCTCAGCTCAGAGCGGGGAGAAGGCAAGGCGAGACATGTCAGCCGTGTGGAACTATTTCGAAGTGAATGAAGACGACAAAACAAAGGCGGTCTGCAAATTGTGCTCAGCGAAATTGTCCATAGGAGGCTCAAAAGGTAGCGCATTTAACACAAGTAATTTAATCAAGCACCTAAAATCCCAACACGACAACGAGTACAAAGAGTTTACCCACGCTTCTAAACCAACACAACCCACGCTGCAGCAAACTCTTGTAAGACGAGAGAAAATATCCAGAGACAATCCACGTGCTGTGAAAATAACGCAGGCAATTGTAGAGTACATTGCATTGAGTGACCAGCCACTCGCGAAGGTAGAAAATGTGGGATTCCTGCGTCTCCTCCATGTTCTGGAGCCCAGATATGATGTCCCAAGCCGCCGCTACATGACTGACACGGAGCTGCCTAAACTTCACGACTCCGTGAAAAAACATATCCACAGCCTACTGCAAGCCTCCTCTGCGTTTAGTTTCACCGCGGATATTTGGACAAGCAGTGTTAGCCCCGTGTCGCTAATTAGCCTAACCTCCCAGTGGATAGACGAGAGTTTCACGCCGCAACGAGCCATATTACATGCGAAACAATTCCGCGGCTCGCACACCAACCAGGCTATAGTGCATGTTTTTGAGGAAATGCTCCAGACATGGGGAATACCTAAAACATCAGTACATGTTGTTACAAAGCTTTTACCTGTAAATTTAAATCATGTTTTTATTGAGTACTCGGTATCGGCGAGTACTGAAATGCAAGTACTCATACTCATACTCGTTTTCCAAAAAAAGTAGTATCGGTGCATCCCTAATAAACACTACACTTTTTATTTTGGGGTGAGATTGCTGGGAGTTGAAAGAACTGAATCGTTGCTGGTTTTAACTAAAATGTTATTTTTATGGTGTGCATACGTTTGTATATATATGTTGTGAATTCTTTCTTTTGACGACAAAGTGTGTGAGTGTGTGTTTAGTTTTAAACAAAATAAATTGAATTTTCTTATTCTGTGGCCTCTACCCGTTCATTTAATTGAACAACCTTATGGGGATTTTGTGCCCTGATTAGACTGGTTGGGATGTCTTGCACAATACCAAAAAAGGGTGGCGCAGTTGAGTATAAGCCATACTGCCCTAATTAGCTACATATGACTTTATTCACACTTTCTACCATTGTGTCACTGAGCAGGACCCTGAGTTGCTCAGGGGTGGGTGGGACAGTCCCCCTGGAGCCACTTACTTTACTTTACTCTATTTAGCAGACGCTTTCATCCAAAGCGACTTACAAGAGGAAGACACCAGCAATTCTAGTTCGATTTCTATAGAATATTGAGTTTAAACTAAGAGCCCTGATAAGGCTCAACTTGTCAGCGAAGAGCATGCTCAGACTTAGGGATAAGTGTCTTGCTCAGGGACACAAGTGGGGTTTGAACCTTGGTCTTCTGGTTCATAGGTGAGTGTGTTACCCACTAGGCTACTAGTGGACTAGGCTACTACCACCCTAGCTAAGCCTAACTAAGGTGATTTGAACACTGTCTATGCTTTATTAGGTGACTGTGTATTAAAGTAGACTTAATTGTCACATTGTCTGTGATTTTTTTAACAGAAGGCCAGAAAGAAGTTCACACTGAGACTGTGTCTGAATCCTGAACACTGACTGGCAAAATTGCTCTATAAGAGAAAGATCTGCTCCCAGCTATGACCTTATGCACTTTGGGTAACAGCAGTGTCTGAATCCCACACCCTTAGAAAACAGTGGGCATGGCGGATTGTAAATAACAAAAAGTTCACTCAGGTACAGTGGGGCGAGACCATTAAGTGCTTTGTAGCTCAAAAGAAGGATTTTGTAGTCAATCCTGAATTTGATGGATAGCCAGTATCGGGCTGATGTGGTTGAATTTCCTGGTTCTAGTTAGCACTCACACTGTGGCATTCTGAACTGCAGTTTACTCATGCACCTACTAGAACATCCAGAAAGTAATGCATTGCAGTAATTTAACTTTGAAGTAATAAAGTCTTGAACTTTTCTGCATTGTGCATTGAGATCATATTTCTCATCTTATATTTCTAAGGTTATCTACTGCAATTGGTTTTTACTCACCTTCGTTACTTCTTCCTCTCTGTCTTCTCTATTATTTGTGACACTGCAGGAGGTCGTTATATCGTAGGCCATTATATAGTTGATTTTAGGCTAACACAACATGCACTTAACACAAAATGAATCTTTAATCCTTTTGGAAAACAACATCCTCTTGCATTGTAGATATGCAATATTGGTGTTGAATTTAATTTTATAATTACTGATTATCAGACATGACATGATCCTACTGATAATTGACTGAAATATTCCCAGATGTGTATGGGGACGGTGCTTTTCTCAGTGGCACCTTGGCAGTTCGGGATTTGAACTAGCAACCTTCTGAAGGGGCCACTTCCTTAATTGCTTGGCCACCACTGTCCCTGTCATGGCACAGCCCTGAAGGATTGTGCCTGTGGTATGTTGGTGCCAGCAAGATGGCACCAGTGTCAGCCTACAGTCTGCTCCATCTGCTGTTTGATGCTGTTCTATTGTTTTTTGTGTGTTTTTGGTACATATCTGCCATCTATCTCTATGATCTTCAAACGCTCTTGGACATTCGAAATTCCTGTGTGGTGTTGCAGATGCCACAAGATGTCCATTTCCATAATTCTTCAAAATTCCTGCTCATTTTCGACTTGCCACTTGCAGGCAGATCTGGAAAAGTCACTTTCGTGTCGCTACAAGTGTCGCTGCCTTTGATGATGGTCATTGAAGTTGATGTACTACTAGGGTCGCTGGCTTCGCCTCATTGCTGCAGATTCATCAACAGTGATTGAGGAACTGCAAGTTGCTGTGGAACACCTGTGCTCGACCCTCCCACGACACTCGCGCCAAAATGCAGCTATGGAGGCTTAACTCAACCGGTCCTGTCCTTTTTGTAGTCGTGTTTCGTCTCCCTAAATTTAATAAGGATTTTATCATGGACTTTGCTGAGTTTTCATTAGGGAAGATATGATTGCTTTTTAATAGCTAAGGATTTTAATATTCATGTCTGTTGTCAGACTAAGCCTATGGCAAATGATTTTCTAAATCTTATTGACTCATTTAATGTTGTTCAGTCTGAGGTTGGCTGAACTCATTCCTGCATGCCAGATACACAGAATAACCCCACAGACACAAACACTTTTTGTTCAATAAACACATTTTGAATTGAGAATGAAAATTCTACCTCTAGTACTGAGATGGTTCAAGTACAAATGTTATGGACTCTGTTGCACCACTCAGACTCAAGCGTACTAAAACGCTGTCCAACAGGTCCTTATAACAGAGCCCTGCTGTCAAGCTGATTAGTGTCAGCTTTCCCCAGCTGAACCCAGCTGTGACAAACACTGTCTGGTTTGATCTTTTTAATTCCCTTGTGAACCTGGATAATAGTCCCCCTGTGCTGTTATCACCCTCACTCTGTGCTGATTTTCTCAAATTATTTACTGAGAATCACCTCTCTTAGACCAAACTCTGTAAACCGTGAGTCCTGTATTAACTTGTCTATGCTCAGCTGTCTTGGATCAGTTTGAGCTGGTATCTGTCTCTCAGTTATTAGCAATAGTTAATAAGCTACAACCAATGTACTGTTCCTCTGACATAATTCCAACACGTCTCCTCAAGGAAATTTTTAATACAGTCGGGCCATCAATATCTGCCATAATTATTGACAGTCTTAATTCAGGATGTGACAGTCTTAATTCCATCTGCTTTTAAGCATACCATAGTTGAACCTCTTAATATAAAGAAAGGAAATGATCCTTCAATTTTATCAAATTTTAGACCAATTACAAAGCTACCATTTCTATCAACATTTTTTTTATCAAGTAGTTTTCAACCAGCTATCTTTTTAGCAGTGAAATATTACTTATGATAAATTCCAGTCTGTTTTTTTTACCTCATCATTGCACCTAAACCTCACTTCTACTAGTTACCAATGACCTTAGGTTGGGCTTTGCTTTTGATACTGTGAACCATGGGATTTTGCTGTCATGTCAAGAGCACTTTGTAGGCATTAGAGGTACAGCCTTTGCTTGGTTCCGATCATACCTAACTGGTCAGAGTTTTGCTATTCATGTAGGGGATTCCACCTCAGGTACTACTCCCCTCACATCTGGAGTTCCTAAGGCTTAGGCCCCATTTTTTTTTACTTTACTGCTGCTGGGGTCACTATTCAAATAACACAACATTGCTTTTCATTGCTACACAGATGATGTCCATGATGTCAACATGGCATTAAAAGTTATTAGTAAGATTCTATCTGGCCCCTTTTTTGGGTCCCTTGTCCCAATATCTCAAGCCATCTGTACGAAATATTGGTGTGACCTTCGATAGTGCTTGTCAAAGGATATTCACCACCTTGAGACCTGGAGTGGGTAATCCATGCATCAATCACCGCATGGCTGAATTTGGTATTCATCAGTCTTTAACCCAGCAGCTCCTGTGAAGTTTTAGATACAGTTTAAGGTTTTGCTAATTGTTTTTAAAGCTCTTAATCGGTCAGCACTGCAGTACCTCTGTGACCTTCTCCACATCTACAGCCCATGTTACCATGTTACTCCAGTATTGTCACTGTTTAGGATCAAGTTTTTAGGTCTTAGTCTTCTCTTTTTTAGTGATTATGTATATATATTATCTTTTTCCACATCCCTCTTTTTTGCACATTGCACAGTCCAAAGACAGATTAAGTAAGCCGCCATGTGCATGGCGCAATCTGTAACTCAAAATAAGTTAATGTGTAGCAACATGCGTTAAGTAAAAATTAATTGATTGTCATTGTTATACAGTGCAGCACAGCACAGCACATGGTGACATGGTCATGGGAATGGTCATCTTGACAAAGGAGTATTAAAAATAAACAACTACATGATTATGAAAATGTGGTCTAACTGCATCATAACTGATGAGTTCTTCAAGAGGATCAATGGCATTTTGTCATGTTGTAATAGTTTAACACTGCATTTCCTGTCAACTAATTTATGTTTTTATCTCCCTTTCACTGTCAGATTTACCACCAAACACATGGAAATGTGATTGAAATTCAGCTCTAGGAATGAGTCACATGTGGCAGCAAATGCTCTAGTTTTGTTCCCTGCATTAAATAGCTGAAAGAGTCTGCCAGCATTGTTTGCAACTATTTTAAGTAGATTAAGACCTTAAAATTCTTGTAATTACACAGCACATATATGTAATTAATGCAGCAATAATAAGGCATATAATAATATTTTTACCGATTGGTACTAAGAACTTGTTTAAAACATTTTTTGCCTCATGATTAAGATAGTAAAATATCCATATTCCTGAATTACAAAAACATAAGTTATGGCTCCCTCACTTATCCCCTGTGCAGTTTGTGAAATGTACAGGTTGTCGAACTCCATCAGTAGTGAGGATTTTACCTGTGGAAAGTGTAGAAGACTAGCCGAAATGACGGAGAAAATAGCCGGGCGAGAAGAGAGCATCCGAATTTATATTTAGTTAGGGATTCAGACAATTTAATAGACACATTTCTAGCCCCGGATGCACACAAGCCCAGTCAGCTGGTACCAGTAGCGCTCTCCGGACAGCAGGGCAGTTGGGTGACTGCTCGCCATAAATCACACAAGCGAGTTCATGGGGCGACCCGCCAAGCTCTCCCACGACCAGGCCACCACTCTCCAGTTCACGTTCAGAACCACTTTGCTCCCCTCCTCAGCGAGTCCTACAAACCACCGGCTCTAGTCATTGGTGACTACGCAGTTGGAAATATGAGGGAAGCGGCACCAGTGAATAAAATCTTGTGTTTTCCTGGAGCCAGAGCGCCCAACATTTGTGCAAATTTAAAAGCGCTGGCAAAAAATAACCATAGATATCCTAGTATAGCGATTCATGTCGGCGCTAACAATATCCGGCTACGCCAGTCAGAGCAATAGTTAATAAGCTACAACCAACGTACTGTTCATCTAACATAATTCCAACACGTCTCCTCAAGGAAATTTTTAATACAGTCGGGCCATCAATATCTGCCATAATATTGACAGTCTTAATTCAGGGTGTGACAGTCTTAATTCCATCTGCTTTTAAGCATACCATAGTTGAACCCCTTATTATAAAGAAAGGAAATGATCCTTCAATTCTATAAATTTTTAGACCAATTACAAAGATACCATTTCTATCAACATTTTTCAATCAAGTAGTTTTCAACCAGCTATCTTTTTAGCAGTGAAATAATATTTATGATAAATTCCAGTCTGGTTTATCATTGCACCTACACTGCACCTCTAGTAGTCACCAATGACATTAGGTTGGACTCTATTTGAATTTTGTTAGATTTCACTGTTGCTTTTGATACAGTGAACCGTGGAATTTTGCTGTCATGTCTAGAGCACTTTGTAGGCATTAGAGGTACAGCCCTTGCTTGGTTCTGATCATACCTAACTGGTCAGAGTTTTGCTATTCATGTAGGGGATTCCACCTCAGCTACTACTCCCCTCACATCTGGAGTTCCTAAGGCTTATGCCCTATTTTATTTTTACTGTACTACTGCTGGGGTCATTTTAAGTAGATTAAGCCATTATAATTCTTAAAATTGCCCGACATCTGCGCAAATGTAAAAGCGCTGGTGTAGTATAGCGATTCACATCGGCGCTAACAATGTCCGTGTATGCCAGTCAGAGATAACTAAAGATAATTTTGAGATGCTTCAATTGGCTGAAACGATGTCAGATAAAGAAATCTGCTCTGGCATATTACTGCAGTTTCGGCGAAGCGACAAGACCTATAGCAGGCTTCTTGATATAAATCACTGGTTGTCGGAGTGGTGTCCAAAAAAAATGAAAGTGGGCTTTATTAATAACTGGCCAACATTTTGGGGGAAGCCTGGTCTTTTTGGGTGAGATGGCATCCACCCCAACTGGGCGGGCACCAGCAAGTTATCTAAAAATCTGGCTCATAGTCTTAGAACAAATAAACGAATCTGAATCGCCAGAGCCAAGACAGACTGGCTAAACTGAGTGTCTGCCATTTAAGTAGAGCCACCACCCAGCGTGTACACTTAAAGCTTCAGGGATTTTCAAATGGACCAGTAGCATCATAATGGACACAATGTACACAATGACACTGGACTACACTTTGGACTTCTCCACAACTGTAGGAGTCTACAACTTTTTCACATATTGGACAAAACATCACCAACCCTGCACCGACACCATTTGCAGGCTCACTCTACCCGGAAGGGAGTTCCTCTCTGTATCGCTCCTTCTCAAGATTTCTTCCTTTTTTCTCTCTCTCTGTCCTACAGTTTTTTTTGTGTGTGGAGTTTTTCCTTGTGTGCAGAAGGGTCAAGTGTGGGGGGTGTCAACTGTAGGACAGCTGCACTGTCGGGACTGCCTCGCAGGGAATACACCTTCCCAGCTCCGGTCGCCGACCCGCCTTCCCTCTGCCTGGATGTTCCCCAGCTGAACAGCATGTCCCACCTCTGCGCTTCTCTCCCCCCTCAGCTCGCCATCGTGACAGATGGTAACATTGCTAAACTCTCTGGTTCCAATATACAGTCCTCATTTAGGCATTGCCTGAGACTTGGTGTAAGCTCTCGTGCAAGCTGTCCCGTAAGTGCTGGTGTAGCGTTTGTGTAAGCGGTCAAAAACCCTTAGCCCTTCCGGGCCAAACACCTACCAACAACATAGAGTTTGCTATGTTTAAACATGAACAGTTGCATGCACCACCCTGTGTTCCACCTAGGATATTATAACCTTTAACAATACAACATTAGGCACCTACATGTGGTTCGAAGGCTGAAAGGAGGGATGTAGGATAGGAGGATGGAAGGTGGTTAAATATGGTTAAATTGGTTACATTAGTTGAATATTCATTACATTAATCATTTGGGGGAAAAAAAGGGGGGGGGGGTGGAGATGGAGTATGTTGAGTTTTGAATGTCTATGATTAAAATTCTGGTTGTGAGATCTCGTTAAAAAGCAGTCCCATGTTATTCTTATGAGAAAAGGCTATGGGCCTGATAAACAGTGAAGTTTGGAGGATGTGTGAATGCGTTATGAAAACTGTATGAAGAGACGCATATAGAATTGTTTTAGAATATAAAAACACAATAATAAAATTCCCCCATGTTTGTATCATGCATTGAATGCAAAGTTTGATTTAGATTTTCTGCATGTAAACATATTTGATCTTGTACTGTTCAAAGAATTATTAAACACCATGCTTTGACTGATGTACCATTAATTTTATTCTAAACCTCTGAACCTTATTTATTCTGAACCTTTTTTGACCACAATGGGGAAGGTAAAATAAGGTAGTTAAAACCAGGCAATCCAATGTAGCTAAACATTTTAACTTTTATATAACTGCAGTGCATTCTGGGTTGCTCAGGAAGTAAGTCAAGCCTCAGTTGAAGCATGGCTCTTTTCATTGGCTGTATTCCTGTATGTTCCTAGCTTGCATTTCATGCTTTTGTTGTCCACAAATTTTTAACTTGTGGTTTTAACATTTCTCAATGGCCATTTTATCTCAATGCTCAATTTCCAATGCACAATTTGCCCCTCTCAAATCTCATTGGTCTTTTTATCTGTAAGACATTGAAAGTTTTCTTTATTTGTTTTATGTTTTTTTTATGTCTTATGTTTGTATATTTTTTTATTTGGTTGTATTTATTTTTGTTCTTGTGGAATTTATTGATTTTGTTTTAAGATTAGCATTTTGTTTATCTTTTTATTTTTTTAAGTAGACATACAGGCAGTGGTGGCCTAGCGGTTAAGGAAGCGGCCCCGTAATCAGAAGGTTCTCGGGCCACCAAGGTGACACTGAGGTGCCGCTGAGCAAAGCACCATCCTCACACACTGCTCCCTGGGCGCCTGTCAGGGCTGCCCACTTCTCACTCAGGGTGATGGGTTAAATGCAAAGGACAAATTTCACTGTGTGCACCGTGTGCTGTGCTGCTGTGTATCACAAGTGACAATCACTTTATGTTTTTTTTTTTACATAGAAAGAAAGAAAACAAAGAACCTCCCCTGAACAGAACCTCATCCCTCCACTAACCTTTACAAAGACGTGATATTGGTTGTGAATTTGAAGTGCATTCTGGGTTGCTTAGGAAGTAAGCCACACCTACATTAAAACATGTCTTTTTTCAGTGGCAGTATTCCTCTATGCTCCCAGCTTACATTGCATGACTATTTTCTTCTGTACATTTAAACTTGTATTCCCCCATGTTTGCAGCATTTTCAAGACATTTTGAGTTTTTACGGTTGATTTTGCATTTGTTGTAGGTTTTCTTATTTCTTTGTTTATTTTATGTTTGCATATTTGTAAAGATCCATGGTATTGTTTTATATAACAGAACAAATAAGGAAAAAGCCAATTATTTTTTTAACAATGTGGGTAGTGCTGCACGATTAATCTGATCGCAATCGTAATCACGATGTCAGTCTGTGCGATTACATGAACGCAAAAAGCTGCGATTTAAATGATTAGTACATGGATTGGATCGACAACATATCCGATCCATTCTCTCAAAGTTTGCGAGTCTCACTTCAGTCGGATGTGACGTATTTGGTCACATGACTTTCAGTTCGGAGACATATGGTTAGACGCCGCATTACGCGCTGCATCGTACGTCAACGTCGCCGCCATATTGCCAGAGGCTCTGCTGTGGCGTGAAGCATATACATGTTTATGGAGAGAAGTGCATAAAAATGCCTCACTCTTGTGCTGCTTGGGGCTGTACAAACCGCTGTATGCTCCAAACCAGGGATTACATTTCATAGGTAAGGCTGGACAATTGTTTTTAATATATTTAGCCATTATAAAATCCCCGTTTTTTAAGTCTTAACCTTAGCTAAGCTAGGCTAAGCTAGCGAAGCTATGCATTCCTGTGTTCAAGTCAGCCTCCAAACAACGTTTTGGCTAAACGTAGGCATTAACTATTTAGACTGTTCTTAGCTGTTTAGTTAACTTTTCTCAAACTTTGAAGGTTTCCTAAAGAAATTCACCTCTGTTTACAAATCTTAACCTTAGCTAAGCTAGCAAAGATATGCATCCCTGAGTTCAAGTCAGCCTCCAAACAACGTTTTGGTTAAACGTAAGAACTATAATACGGGATTTTATAATGGCCAAAAATAATCAAAACAGTTGTTTTGCCTTACCAGGGTTTGTCGTTCGACAGTAATGTAAAAGAGTTTTTTGTGATTTTATTTAATTTTGTAGAATATTGTATTTTGAAAGCACTGGGCAATTCAGGTTATAAGTAGTTTGTATGTTTATCATATCGCAATCGCATAACGCAATATTGATCTCAATAATCGCAATATGTCTTTTTCCCCAAATCGTGCAGCCCTAAATGTGGGATACATGAGCATGCCTGTATGAGTTCCTCCTTTTATCTTATTTTAAAAAGACAATTGGATCACTTAAAACTAGAGGTGGGCATAGATTAATTTTCTTAATCTAGATTAATCTCACTGTAATCTTGGAATTAATCTAGATTAATCTATAGCAATCTAAATTAATCTAGATTAATTTCAATCATAGCTGCATCCATGTTTCCACGACACGTGATGTGGTAATTTCTAGAGCTGTGCCATTCATGACTCACCCGGGTTAATTGCCCGGATCCTTTAAATGGCTCATGAGTCACGAATCTGAGGTCTCCATTGAACCGAATCCTTCGAGTCTTAACTACACCATGTCAAAATTGTAAACTCCAATATATTGGCTTACATGAGTCCAGTTGTAGAGGAAGTTATACATCTGCGCTAGGTATAAAAAATAAAGGTCTTTAGGAAATAAGAAACTAAAAGACACAAGAAAGAAGAAATGTACTTATAAATCTAGTGTACAATAGCTTGCATAGTATAGATCCAGCTTCCAACCCAACTTTGTGAATAGATTAACGGCGATATTTTTTTTATCGCCCGATAAGAGTCTCACGTTAATGCAGCACGTTTTTATCGCCCGATAAGAGTCTCACGTTAACGCAGCACGTTAACGCAGCACGTTAACGCCGATAACGGCCCACCACTACTTAAAACCCATTAAACTATACTCAGCTGTTCTTAACATAAGAAACTCAGATAGCCTTGATGCAGACGATGTGTTCATTTGAAATTTAGGAAACTGCAGGGCATTCTGGCTTGCTCAGGAAGTAAGCCAAACCTCTCCTTTTTATTGGCTGCATTCCGCTATGTTCCCTGCATGTATTGATCCCTAATTCAGGCTGAGGCAAGCCTTGTTTCAAAACATCAGGTCTTGGCATGTTTTACCAATCATCTTAAATTCATCTTTGATTTTTGAAGAAGGACTAGAATAATATTTTTTTGGGGGAATCATGTGCGACATATGTCAAACCATTTCAGAGCAAGATTACAACAAAACAAAAAAGCAAAAGTGTGACTGAATTTAATATGTAATTCAGGAGGAACTACAACCATGGTCGAAGTCTTGTTGTCATTTAAAACAAGCTAATTTCTAAAGAGACAGAGACAGTGGACAGGGAAGGACAACCTATGCAACTGCTGAGACATAAGAGACATATACTGAGACATAAGTATCTTCAGCATATCTTGATTTTGACGTCTGAGAATATATGAATCTACACCTATACCTACATCATTACAAAGATGTAAGTTGTGTGTGTCTTAAGATCACAACACACTTTCCTCTTCATCTGACATGTGCATCCTTGCCTCTCCCCTCACCCCCACCCCCTGTCTCACACTCTTACTCAATGATGGAGAGATTTATTACACTTTCATGTTCTCAGTTTTTTTCCTCCTTTCCCTTTGGCTGATGGATTGCTTTTCATGGGGTCGTTCACTGGGGCACTAGGACCCCAGTTGCAGATTTATTGATTTTGCTCATTCATGCAACCCCCGAGGGGACGAATGGAGGGATGTGGAGAAAGAATGCACAGGGTCAGCTGTAATATGTCCCTGCTTCAGCTGCTGTTAAAGATAAAGAAACTGGAGGGATTTTCTAAGAGGTTGCTTAAAATTTGTTATTTTTAAATTACTTAATTTTATTTCATTTCATTTGACATATGTATTAAGCTTTACTTTAACCAAATTACCATGCCATTTGATTATACCTTTATTGTACGTGCATTGAAATTCTATAATTGAATGCACCCATTGTAGTGATGGATTTGCCATTACATATAGTTGTTAATTTACCTGCTGTTTTTCAGACTGTTGCCCAGGGAATCAATCTCATGACCCTGATTACAGATTATGATGCTCAGTTTCAAAAAAGAAGAATGAGATAATATCGAACATTTCTATAGTGTAAGGTTAGGTAGCCCAAGGTCCTGATTTATATGTGTAGAACCCTCTGATGCCATTTTTTATGGAGGATGTGCATATTGTGTGAACATCATTAGTTATTGCTGAGCTGTGCAATAAAAGTTAACCTGTATAAGCGTTGTCTCCGGGTGACTGTAATTTATCGATCAATCAATGCATTTTGATTTGTACAGGACTTTTACAATGTACATTGGCACAAAGCTCCTCTCATCAGAACAGTGCTCAAGATCCCTAGATCAACCAAGTGTCAATGAAAAACTGAAAAAGAAAATTTGAAAGGAACCAAGGCTCAGCAAGGGGAAAGCTTCTCATTTTAGTGTCATTTCAACTGACACAATAGCTTACACTAGTGGGGAGACAGTTACCATGCTTCTGCATCCCAAACTCGAGCCTGATGGGCCAGAGAGCACGACATCGGATCCAGATATGGTGGGTGGAGAGTACAACATTGGATCCGGATGTGGATAAAGTGGCTGGTGAAGGTTAGATAAAATGAGTAGTACATGCCATTATCCTGGGGCAAAGCAACCCACAGCCTCTGGGATGACAAGACGGGTAGCATGACCATGATAGAAAAAACGTTTGAGCTGATCTCCAGAATGCTGCGGTTTGATAACTGCCTGTCCACACTGTGGTGGCTGCATTCCAGGAATCATGGGATATGTGGACCGCAGACATTTGTGTCGATGAGCAACTGGTGCCATAACGAGAAGGATGCAAATTGTGGCTATGAAGCCAGTTTCTGTGGAGAGTAGAAAAACAGGGACAGAGTGTTCAGTCGGACATGATGGAGGGGCTGAGAGGTGTAATGTATACTGCATTGCCCAGAATAACATACAGTATCAGTATGTACATACAGGGCTTTGATAGGCCCTTCAGTTGACACCCCCACATTTGACCCTTCTGGACACAAGGGTAGAGTGAGCTTGAAGCTGGTGTCGGTGCAGGGTTGGTGATGATTTGTATAAGAAAAGGTGGAAAAGTCCAAAGTGCAGTATAGAGCATCTGTCCATGTTTGGAGGTACTGGACAGAGTAGAGTAGGTTTTAGTCCAGTGTTCCTTATAATGTCTCTGCAGCAGCTCAATGCCAAGAAACAGGATCTAGATTAGCTCAAAGAGAGACAGATTAGACTCAGGTAGCTGGGACTGAGTGATTATGGTAGATGCCTGTGTACATGTTGATTGCAACAATGGCCCCAGTAGTGTATCTAGGACAGCGTGAAATTATGTGTGTTGTAACTGTTGTGGAATGCTTGGCTAAAAAGATGTGTCTTTTAGGCTTAAGGCATGAGAAATAAAGTCTTTAAAATAATGTGCTCAGTGACAATACTTACAGCAATGACTTTTTAAATTAAGATTCATCATTTGAAAAAATTGTTATATTGTTTAGAACTTTTTCTTTAATGTAGTCTGTAATTACAGATTTGGTGACAGTTGAGCATTTTAAATTCTATATGTTAATTTAACATTCTATATGTTGATCATCTAACAACTATTTTTTGAATTAGGCAGCTGGTCCGGGAACATGGATCGGATGAGTAGGCATCTTGGGGGGCACAGGTGGATCCTGTTGCTTGGTTCTGGGTGGCAGGAAGGTGGGACAGCATGCAGCGATTGTCGTTGCAAAAGGGGGTAGCCAACCTCAAGGTCGAGGGCAGGCAAAGGTCGGCGTCAAAAAGCAGGATGAAAGGTGCTACAAAGAAGGCTAACGTCTGGACGCTGACCCCCCTCATTTCTGCATCTGGGTCGCTGTCTCACTGGCTGATCTTACTCCCTCTGGTAGGCTGGAGGTTGGCCGTGACAAATAATAATAATACGCAAAAGGCCACTGCAGCACACCTCCAGTATTGCAAACCAACAGGGCCAATAATCAGCAGGTTCATGACACATTTTTAAAAGTAAAGCTATAAAAAAAACAGCATTTTGTTGCAAGAAAGCAGTGCAAAAACACCTTTCAATCCTCAGCGACACTTTTTTTTTTTTTTTTTTTTTTTTTTACACAGCTTACTGGTAAAACATTGTTTGGCGTTCGTGTCCAAGTGCCATAAAAACATCATTAATCATATTGAGAAGGAATCAGATTGGTTAGGAATCAAATAGGAATCATTAGGTTACAATCAGAGTGCAGTGCACACACATGTATTTGAGTGAAATCCTAATTGCTTTGGGAGTATCTGAGTATCTGACACATAACATCCACACTATCCATGTTGTTTTAAAATGGTAGAATACATGAATAATATTTTTGCTGAAACAGCAATAAAAAGGGTACACAGTTGGGCTCCTTCTATGTGCACTGTGATCAGCACAAAATATGTCTGATAAACGCTAAAATTCACCGACCCCCCAACTGGATTTTACAACTCCACTACTAGTTATAGTTACTTGACTAAAAGGTGTAATTAAATTACAGTTACTTTGTCATGTTGTGTTGGTGAGAGATTGAGGAGGCGTGAAACATATTAAGTGAAATGATATTTATTTTAAACAGAAAACAAAAAACAGCAAAGAAACAAACCCCAAAAAACATAGGCAGCACGTGTCCATTGTCACATTACCGTTATCGACAGGAACACAATGACAATCAATTCACTTTCACTCCTCCTTTAATAGTGAAACATGTGTTCAGATTGTTCAATAATCAGTAAACTCCAGTGGGTTTTCAAAAGTGACTTAAAAAATAGGAAGGGAAGGAGCCTGTTTGATATTCAAAGGCAGCTCACTCCAGTGTTTAGGAGCTACAGCTGAAAAAGCATGATCTCCTCTGAGCTACAACCTACATTCCAGGAAGAATAAAGTGTACTGGCCTTAGTGGTCGTGAGGGTATGTATGGCTGAGGTAGCTCGGAGAGGTTGGGTGGAGCAAGTCCATTTAAACATTAATAGGTTAAAAGAAGAATTTTAAAATTGATTCTAAAACACACAGAGAGCCATTTAAGATAAATTGGGTGTGTTAAGATAAGATAAGATAAGACAGATGATCCTTTGTTAGTCCCACAAGTGCGAAGTGTAATGGCATGAATTGGACAGTACAAGATAAGAGCAGCAAAAAACAATAACACAGTCACTATGTCGACTGTATAATATACAAGTTTAATGTACAAATAAGCAAACAAACAGTCCTAGAATAGAAATAATAAAACATTGAATATGAGCTGTAAAAACATGTCAGTATATACATATAAGATATATTTATGAAATTTTACATATGTACAGAGTGGGTAGATATACACATATTGCACTTAAGAGAAAGTGTTTGTACCTGCCTGTAGAAGTTAGATTGTGTGCAGCGGCATTTTGAACTAAGGCAGACTGCCTTATTTTTTAATAAAGGGCATAATGAAGACGTCTCTGTCATAAAGTAATGAAACCATGTTTGACTATTTTTAAGTCATGCCTTTTCAAAAAAGGTTTTAACTTAGATATTTGCTGTAGCTAAAAGAAGATTTTTTTTGTACCACCAAGCTGATCTGACTGTGCATTGTTAGGTCACAATCCATGATTATCCCCTAGGGGAGGAGACATACTGGAGGAGCCAGCCTATTTCTTTCTAAAAACTCAGTTAGTTGAATAAAAACTACTTTCTCTCACTCTTTTGTGCCTTACCTCAATTGGGTTTGGCAAAATGTGACACATGGTCAGGAGAAAGAGCTGTCAATCATCCCTATAAGAAGGGACAATTATGTGATTCCAACCATGTGACCTGGAGCAACACAGAGATGAGGTAACGTGACTCCTATAGTTTGGCATTCAACAATTCAACTCGGCTCCTTCTCCACCTCAACCCATAAGAATTATCCTACTCGTCTTCTCACATAACAACTCTTCCCTCTCATCCTGTTCCTTCCCCAATTCAACCTAAACAGCGAACAACAACGTGTGGTGTTGCGGCTCACGCTGGCCCTCATTTGCATATTAAACCAGAAGAAAAGTACCTGCCTCCTTGCGTCCAATCACCCCAAGACTAGACTAAAACTAAAATTAAGACAGTTTACCAAAAACAACTATACATCAGACAGGGGAATAATGTCAGTTTAGCTGGTGTGTGTAAGGGTGTGTAGCTCTGCTCATGGCAGCTGCTTGCTGAGCTTAACCTTGCTTAACCTTTTTTCAGTGCTCCTTTAAAGTGCATGTGAAGAAGGGACACAACTGTCTAGTCTTCACTGCATCTTCCCCCAAAATAAGTCAAACAATAAACCAGGTGTTTTGATAAAAAAAAAAAAGGTGCAGGTTTATTTACAGTGCAAGAATGTGATAAAAATAAACAAAACCTACCATCATAGGCATCGGTAAATATACATATTTACAAATTATTCAAAGTGCATCACTTTTTCCACATTTTGTTATGTTATAGTCTTATTTCAAAATGGATTAAATGCATTTTACCCTCAGGATTCTACACACAACACCCCACAACAACAACACAAAAAAAGTTGTGGCAAATTTATTTAAAAAAAAAAGAAAACTGAGAAATCATATGTACATAAGAATTCACAGCATTTGCCATGAAGCTAAAAATTGAGCTCAGGTGCATGCTGTTTCCCTTAAGATGTTTCTGCAGCTTAATTGGAGTCCACCTGTAGGAAAAAAACTGTTGATTGGACATTATTTGAAAAGGCACACAGCTGTCCAAGCATGAAGTCAAGGGCATTGTTTCGAGGCACAAATCTGGGGAAGGTTACAGAGTTTTTCTGCTGCTTTGAAGGTCCCAGTGAGCACAGTGGCCTCCAAGGAAGAAGTTATAAACCAACAGGACTCTTCTATAGTTGGGCAGCAATTGAACTCTTTGATGTGGCGTCACGTTTGGAGGAAACCAGGCAACGCTTATCACCAGGCCAATGCCATCCCTATAGTGAAGCATGGTGGTGTGGCAGCATCATGCTGTGGGATTGTTTTTCAGCTGCAGGGACTGAGAGACTAATCAGGATAGAGGGAAAGATGACTGCAGAAATGTACAGACATCCTGAATGAAAACCTGCTCCAGTGCGCTTCAGGATTGGTCCAGCCAGAGGCCAGACTTGAACATCTCTCAAATGGTTGTGCAGAAATGCTTCCCATCCAACCTGATTAAACTTGAGAGGTGCTGCAAAGAGGAATGGCCGAAACTGGCCAAGAATGGGTGTGCCAAGCTTGTGGCATTGTATTCAAAAAGACTTGAGGCTGTAATTGCTGCCTAAGGTGCATCAACAAAGTGGCAAAATTTGTAAAAAAAAAAAAAAAAGTAAACTTTTTTCGCATTGTATTTATGGGGTGTTGTGTGTAGAATTTTGAGGAAAAATGTTTAAAACTGTAACATGACAAAAAGTGATGCGCTGTGAATACTTTCCGTATACAATGTAGAATGAGAGGGAACTGAATATATGGAATGAAACTAGACTATATGGAATGAAAGTCTGAAAATATGGAATGAATCTGTAATATTCAGAATAGAATTTCAGTGTGTTGAGTGTAGGTCTGAAGTACCTCAAAAAAACAAATAATTAAAAAACACAATTTCCATGTATCCCTGTCACATTTGGTCACAAGTCCAAGCACTCCCAGAATGCACTCGAACCCACGCACGATGGGGGCTATAAAGCCTGGCCACCATCTTTGAACATCATGCTCAACATTAGTGGTTTTGTACTGGTGTTTTAACGGTCATGTTTCTGTTATGTCTATCATACCACTGAATAAAGGTGAGAAATTGTATATAATGTCAGTGTACATGTAGTTAGGGTTAGGTTTAGGGTTAGGACTATCACTTTGCTTTACCAGTATGCTATTCTGACAAAGTATGCTCATCTGTCAGAACACTGGCCACATTCCACTTCCAGCGAGCAAAGGTAGAAACTCTCTACTGTCTCTCGTCTCACATGCTGCACGATCCCCAAATGAGCTGCTACAGCTTCTCTCTCCTCTCTGTGTCCCTCCAGCACCCATGCAGCTTGTGCTTCCTGCCAATATGTAATCCATTACCTGTAATCCATCTAAATGGACGTGTCATTAGCCATTATACTGTCATTATACTTTCTCACCTCAATGGACTGTTTTTGCCCAATCACAGCCTCTATCACGAGTCATTTGATAGCAGAGACTGGGCTTCCTCACATCAAAGGCTGTGATCATGCAATAGTGGTGCAGTGGACCCAGCCACTTGATTGCAGCCTCCTGAATGGTTTGCTGTGGTCCTCAGCAGAGCACTTGTGTTGGGAAAATGGCAAATGTTGAGTCAAATTTGTTTTAAGAAATCATATATGCAGCCTTTTGCAGACAGAAAGTGGAAAAAAAGTGAAGGTGTCTGAAATATTGCGGTCAAACTAATCAGTGGCCAAACTAATCAGTGATCAGTGTCCTTGGCCCCCTTCTATAACCACTGAATTTGTTTTGAAATGCCATCATGCCTAATTCTTGTTGTGTAAGCTTGTGGGTGAAGTGCAATGATCTGGGGTTGCTGCAGTTGAGTTAAACACACATTTTTCATTCGGCTGGAAATGACAGCCTTGATGATGCTAAACAGCAATTTTCTTTGTGTGTGTTCTATGTATGATTGTGTGTGTTGATGGTCCCTGGGAGCACACTCGTGTGTTTATAGCATTAGCTTTGTGCCACTACATACGAGTGTGTACATTTCACAGTGTGAAATAAACATGGTGATTACAGTAATTACCCTACTACCCACACTACACCAAACCGTGCATCTGTTTGTGTCCAAGCAACATCCACAACCTCCTCTGCCTATCTATTACTACCCTTATGCCATTTCACTCTCCCTCCCATGGATATAATGACTGAATTAATGAACACTGACCCCCTGGCCCTTCTGACCTCTGACCTAAACTGCATAAAATATTTTAGAGAGATATTCGGGAGGATCAGTACAAATGACATTTTAAATATGTATGTGAGTATATAAACAAAAAACAATGTAGTCAAATATATTTTACCTCTAAAACTGAGAAAACTCTCAGTATTTTGAGAAAATCTTGGCAAAATACTGAAACAAGGCTGGAAGCATTAGTTTTATAAAACTATTGTCAACGTGAGCATGAGTGTGTATCTGTCTATGTTGTGTGTCTTCCTGTTTAAATGTTATTTTGAAAATCATGCACCAGCTTTCAATATTTTCACCACATGTTTGATACGTAATATTCACCATAGCATTTTCCCAACACAAGCAATGATATGCAAAATACTCTTCTGCAGCAAACACTTAGAGACCTAAAGCTTACAGCCTGGATGATTTATCTCTGTTGACGGAAGAGCAGGGTTGTGTCATCCATCTCGCAGAGGTGGACCCAACATCCTGATGTTAGAGAAACTGAGCCTGTGATTTGTCCTTGCTCTTGATCCCAGCTTACATGCGGCTTTTGCTGCACAACAGATGCATGCTGATCTACTTATTACTGTTCAGATGAAAAGTGGATTTTTCAAACAGTGAGACATTTTCTTAGCAGGGAAGGAAGGCAGAGAATAATAGAGACGGTAATTATCAAGTCTCAGTTCTCTTCCTTCGCTACCTTTCTCTACCTTTAATTTCAGGTCAGACTCATGTGTCTAAATTTATATTTAAAATGTATTGAAAAAGTATCAGTATCAGCCGCTTAGCATCAGCAAAACCAGGGAGCTTGAATTATCCACCTCAACTTTCAGTGACCTTTGACCAGCATTATCAAATTAGTTCATCCTTGAGTCCAATTGACAAACGTCAAGAGATTCCCTTTGAGGCCTCACGAATATATCAAATACATAGTGCATAACCTTGACTGTTGACACCAAACATTTTTTTTATCCTAATGCCATTGCTGAGTGGCTTAGCGGTTAAGGAAGCGCCCCTGTAATCAGAAGGTTGCTGGTTTGAATACCAAGTTGCCAAAGTGCCACTGAGGTGCCACTGAGCCAAGAACTGTCCCCACAAACTGCTCCTTGGGCACCTGTCATGGCTGCCCACTGCTCACTAAGGGTGATTGGATAAAAGCAGAAGTCAAATTTTGTTGTGTGCATCGTGTGCTGTGCTACAGTGTTTCACAATGACAATCACTTCACTTTCACTTCAATAAAACAGAACACATTCTTAAAGCATAAACATTCTTGAGCATAAACAATTTGCAATGGTTACAACCATGTATCTGTGGGGCAGTGGTGGCCTAGCGGTTAAGGAAGCGGCCCTGTAATCAGAAGATTGCCGGTTCGAATCCCGATCCGCCAAGGTACCACTGAGGTGCCACTGAGCAAAGCACCGTCCCCACACACTGCTCCCCGGGCGCCGGTCATGGCTGCCCACTGCTCACTCAGGGTGATGGGTTAAATGCAGAGGACAAATTTCACTGTGTGCACCGTGTGCTGTGCTGCTGTGTATCACATGTGACAATCACTTCACTTTAATTTAATGTACCAGTTTTGCAATGCCACCATCTGCCACTGCTTCTATTTGTTCTCTCCGAGGCACTAAATCAAGTGCCCAGACTATCTCCAGAGTCCAATGATGAGACCACCACGGTGTGGATGTGGACGTGGACTGCTGGCTCCACCATGACCCCAGGTCCCAGAGATGTTAAAACGTTCCCATGCAGTGATGCCCATTGCATGCTTTTTCTACCCTGGAAGGGAAAGGGTCTAAGTATGTGTCATCCACTGTGTAAAGTGTTCTCCAGCTCATTCCAAAGACTCTCATTGACTTAAGGTCAATCCATTTATGAAAATGATGTCTCATGCTCACTGAGTCATTCTTCCAAAATTAGAGCCCAATGAATCCTGGAATTGTTGTCTTCAAACTATAAAATATCCATTGAATCCAATGCATATATGATTGTATGGTCATTCCGTATATTTAGGTAGTCACTTTATTGCCAAACAATGATGCTAAGCCTATTTGGTGTCTTCAAGCTATAAAACATCCATTTAAGGAATTGTATGGTCATTCAGTATATTTAGGTAGTCACTTTATTGCCAAATAATGATGCTAAGCCTATTTGGTGTCAGCAGGGATGGGTCAGGACTTCATAATTAGGTGTATGTGCACCTGCTGTGCACATACCCAGCGGCGTTACAGATGGACTAATCTCTTGAGTAGTAATCGGTCACAATGAGGTATTTCTGTTTAACTAGTTCACACAGGTGCAACACATTGCCAGGAACCTCTAGATAAAGAAGTGGTCTTGTCATTGTGTGGGCTTATTCTCAATGCAGAATTGGTATGTTGCCACCGGATGAGTTGTCCTTACCAATGTGTGGCACCTTGTCAAACCTTGGTGTCCTTCATGCAACTGTGTAACCACCTAGGACCGTAGGGTGCTGCTGTAACTACAACAATAACTAGATACTTCCAGGACAAGGTAAACTACTTCACAGACTCTCGCAAACTATTCTCTACTTTTAACCACCTACAGAATCCTCCACTACCTCCCCACTCTACTTCTGTCTCATCTGAAGACTTTGCTACCTTGTTCACAGAGAAGGTGGCTGCCATTAGCAAACAATTCTCACCCCCTAACCACAGACCTCATGCCGCTATTACCTCTGAAAATAGAACACTGTCTTCCTTCACTCCCTTCTCTGAATCGGGGGGACTTGACTTTTCCAGCCAAGTCACCCCACCACCTGCTCTCTGGATACCATCCCCTCACACCTCCTTCAGTCCATACAGCCCACCATAACATCTGGTCTGACACATGTCTTAAATTCACACTAAACCCATCTTTACTGGACAGCTACCGTCCAGTCTCCAACCTTCCTTTTCTTTCAAATGTTCTTGAAAGAGCTGTCCTGGCTCAACTTTCTTCATTTCTCCATGAGCAGGATCTACTCAACCCTTTTCAGTCTGGTTTCAGGAAAGGACATTCGACTGAAACCTCCCTCCTGGCAATGGTGGATGACCTTCGTGCTCACCACACTCTCAGATTTAGGAATTACAGGAAGTGTACTAAATTAGTTCACAAGACAGGCTATCATGGGGAGGAGAGACATCTGCCCTCTCTAGGGTAACCACAGGGGTTCCACAAGACTCTGTCCTTGTCCCCCTTCTATTCTCGACATACACTCGCTCATACACTTGGTCACATCATCCAACCACGTGGCTTATCCTATCACTCCTACGCTGATGACACCCAGCTTTATTTGTCTTTCCCACCACAAGATACCACTATTGCAACAAAAATTTCAGCCTGTCTCTCGGACATATCGGTATGGATGTCTGAGCAACACCTTCAAATGTCCAAAATGTCCAACATGTCCAAAAATTAGATTCTGATTAGATTCTGAATTCAAATTGGCTTGCTACTGTTAACACGACATCTGCAAAAAGCCTTGGAGTTTGGATTGACGACAAATTGAGTCTGAAACAATCTTGTTGCTGCGATCTCCAGATCCTGCAGGTTCACTCTCTACAACATTTGTAAGATCAGACCACGCAGCTCCTCGTCCAGGCAATAGTCATCTCTAAACTTGACTTTTGTAAATCTCTCCTGGCTGGACCTGATGGTCCAAAATGTGGCAGCCCGCCTCATTTTCAACCAGCCGAAATAAAACCATGTCTCGCCTCTTCTAACCTCTCTCCACTGGCTCCTGGTAGCTGCTCGCATTGAGTTTAAGTCCTTGATGATTTCCTATAGGGCAACACACTATTAGTTAGCTACACTCCTGCTTGCCCACTCAGATCTGCAAACAAAATTAGATTAAAAATTCCCTCTTCACTGAGTCTTGAATCAAATCTATTCTCCTTTGTTATCCCTGGCTGGTGGATCGACTTTCCTTACTCCATTTGACTACCCGAAACACCACCTTTAAGTAAAGTAAAGTGACAGGGATGACTAGCCTATCCTGGAACAAAACTAGCCCATCAGTTTCTGAGAGATGTGCTCACTTTTGACTTAACTGGCAATCAATTTGAAAAAAAAAAAAAAAAAAGTGATTTGTGAAACAGCACAGCACACAGTGCAGTGGACACAACAAAATGTGTGCTTTTGACCCATCAGCCTTGGTGAGCAGTGGGCAATGTATTTAACAGTGTCAGTGAACATCTGAGAACAAAATGTCCATTGTCTTCAATTTAAAGTAAGGGATCATTACATAGCCTTGTTCATAGCTTACCTGAGGCCTTTGTCTCTGGTGACATATATGAACATCTTTCTGGTACATCCCCGCTCTTTCCCTTGATGAGGTCTGATATGGTTATGGGGAGGATTGCTGATACTTCATAGTAAGAATATTATTTTCCATCAGTTTCGTCTTGGTCTCAGTCTTGGTAGCCTTAAGTCTCAGCCCTGTCTTAAATGCAATTGCCGGTTCACAGGAATCTCCAGCATTTACATTACAGTTACAGCATTTATCAGACAGCCTTATCCAGAGCAACTTATAATCAGTAGTTACAGTCCCCCCGTCTTGGTCTTGGTACCCTCCGGTCTCTCCATTGTCTTGGTCTCAGTTTAGGCGTCCTTGACTACTAATCTTAGATACTATTGCCTCATTTGGTGTTAAAATGAACATAAAGAAATCTAAACCACAGTCATGGTTTAATGTTGATATGTCAATAGACAAGGTTGTAGATAAGCTGAGAGGAAATTGTAAAAGGACTGACTTCAGATATCTCATGATATAGTGAAAATATTTAATGAATCTCCATTCACTGCAGAGTTATGGTGCTGCTCCTGAACACACCATTCAGTTTCTGGCTTTTTTCACTAAAAAGACTGACCACATTAGAAAGACAATTATTCCCAAGATGTTTCCTCCTCTACCACCACCAGTAGCTGTACCTAGTTTGGTAAGTTTGAAGAAGCTTTAATACATAGTACACATGACAGAGGCAGATGTTGGAAACATCACCAGACATGGAAGCTATGGGGCAGGCATCCAAATATGGTCGGGTCATTCTGTCATGATGGCTGGACATGGTGAGGAAGCAGGACGCATACACACGACGTCACAGGACAGGGGAACAATCACCAAACAATGACCCGATGGCAAACAGACACGAACAGAATAGCTTTATACAATTATATAATTATACAACAGGTGAACATGATCAGGGAACATTACACAAGACTAACATGAAACTCCAGGCTGAACTCCAGACCCGGAGTAACCCATGCCGGACCGGATCATGACAGAAACTTGGCAGAAAAATTTCCAGCAAATTTCTAAACTTCCCTTTTTGTCAAAGAGTTTAGACAATGTAGCTCAATTTTTAAATCATATAAATAGTAATAACATTGCTGAAAAGTTTCAGTCAGGTTTAGATGGGAATGCGTTATACCACAGATTACCCTTTCGATCTGATATCAAGTAAATTTTTTTTCTTAAAAATTCTTAAGTACTGTTTGTCTTGGGTACTGATCTGCTGAGGGAGGCACCCTTTACTGTGATATCACTGTGTGAGGAGCAGGTACAGGAGGATGTGTGAGGAGCATGCATGTTTACTTTCATTTGGAACGTGGTACAGAAATAGAAGAGTGAAAATATTGATCCAATACTGATACCAACTTGGTATGTACTGATATAGGATAGATCCACACATCCCTAGTTTTAGAAGTCTTCAAAGTACACTGCTGCGTGTATTGTAAGTCACTCTGGATAAGGGCGTCTGATAAATGCTATAAATGCTAGGCCACCACTGCCCTCAAAAAGGAGAACTTAAGAATGAGTAGTAAACAGGATACCAAAAAAAAAAGATGAACATGAATAGCATGAAAAGCACAGGTAATGCCAACATCATATAACACTTAAGTGTCATGCATTGAACGTGACAGTCACTCTTTGTGTTCTTTTGTCACGCACTCACACAGAAAAATAATTAATTAGCTAATATGTCGCAGCACCCAATATTTTTCAGACTGACACCTCACTGTGAATCTGCAGGGGTCACCAGGCAATCAAAAAAAGGGGCCAAACATACAATGTGGTTCAAAAATATACCATAGGCCTAGAAGCTAGGGCCGGAGCTTCCTCTATCTGTCACGGCTACCGGAATCAGAACGTGAGCGTGTGTTGGAGGAGACGAGGAACCTCGGTGCGGTGGAACACAAGGAGGCAGGTAAGTTCCCTCCGAGTTACTCTGCGAGCCGAGTTACTCTGTTAAGGGCACAATAGAGGATGGTACAAGACAAAAGGGAAGAGTTCAGGATACAGGATTGGAGAAGGACAGGAACGGTCTTACTGGGTTTTGAGAAGAGAGGAGCCAAGTCGTGATGACGTAAGTCACTCAATGACTGAGCGGCTGGCAGCTGCCATCTATCCAATTTATAGGAGTCACGTTACCTTGTTTCCGTGTTACTCCCAGTCACATGATGGAATCATGTGACTATCCATGTCATCTCCAAACGTTCAATAAATGAATCCATTTTCTTTATGGCCCAGCTTCCAGACCTGAAAACCTAGTAGTAAGCTGGCCCACTTGTGGATGGGATGTAATTGTGCAAGTTTTTTGTGTGTTTAAGGAGCATACCCCACATTTTAACACTGGGTAAACACAAACAACAATGAAAATGCATACTTCAATTATTTTCGTTATTCTGCTAGTTCTAATGAAATCCTCTGAAAATTTAATTGACTATCCATACTAGCTCTGAGCATCACTTCAAGCACATCTTCTGTTTTAATGTTACAATGCATTCACAACTTGTTTGACTCAATCAATGACAACTTGACAGTTTTTCTGTAGCCTTTTTCTGTAGTGTCTGCAGCCTAAATTTGTACAGCCTGTTTACTGACAATACCTGTTCAGAACAAGTAGTCTAGGTCATATTTCATTGTGTCTGTGTGTGTGTGTGTGTGTGTGTGTGTGTGTGTGTCTCAGGTTGAGAAAAAAAGAGATGGAGAGAGAGGGTAAATAAAGACGGGATCTTTGCTGAGTTTTTATAATGGTGCTCTCAAATATATATATGCAAAATATTACACACACACACACACACACACACACACACACATATATATATATATATGTGTGTGTGTGTGTGTGTGTGTGTGTGTGTGTGTGTGTGTGTGTGTGTAATATTTTGCATTATTTATTGATTTTATTTATTCTTTTAAAATTATTATTTTTACATTAATGGTTCAGTTTCCAGGTACCTACATACATATTTGTGTTTCAGATTCAATAGTGAAATACCATTCCTTAACAAGTCATCTCTTTGAACATAATGACTTTCAGAAATAAAAAAAACTACCCTTTCCACTTTTTATTTTACTGTAGTTTTAGTGGACTATAATCTTATGATATGTATTTAACTAAAACGTCACCAAAACAAAAGCAGTTTAAATTACTAAATTATGACTGACACAAATTTCTGTTAAAAACAAGTTTTTTAATTCTTTAAAAAGTAAATGAAAATGAACAATAATGCCATGTCTATTAACTTCCATTTTCAGTGTGGGAAAAGAAAATTAATACACCCACACAAACACATATTGCTGACAGAAGGCCTTTCAGGCTTGCTGGAAATTCATGAGAGCTCTGTTTAATTACCATATGAATGAACTCCATAACCAGAGCCACAAATTAATAATGGGACAGCTGAGGATCTTGAGCTGTTAGTTAGCGCATCACAAGGGTTATCCCTGATTTACTTCTGGCTTGCAATGCTAACTTCCCAGTACAAACCCTGCACTCAAACACCCTTCCTGACTGTCAGGGCACAGACCCAGCTTGATCTTGTATCCTCTTTCTGCCCAGTTCTCTGGCTTGACTGACTTCCTGGTATGAACTATGCTGCCCAGCCCCCATCTGAACTAACTACAATTATTTCTTATACAGCCCACAATCACCTACAGTCTGCCTAGATATTTCTCAGTTTCAATTGTGGTTGTGTTTTGTTGTGTGCACCGTGTGCTGTGGATCACAATGACAATCACTTTACTTTATTGTTTTTGTGAACAATGTGTTGGTTATTTCCTTGTGTTTATCTGAAGTGTAATGGTAGGTCTGTTCAAAAGCATATTTGATGGACAGTTGTCGTTTTGCTGTTGTTTGTAAGAGATGTAAAATGCACCCAGCATCTGCATGAGTGTTTTTCTTTATGGTTTAACTCTTTCTTTCCACACTCCTCCAAAACTATTTCAACCTGACAGACCCAAGGTGTTACAGACTACTTTTTGAGTCACTGAACTGTGCTTTAAAAATTTGTGTCTCAGCTCCTCTGCTAGCACTTACCACCATGTCTCCGGTTTGTTTTTTCTTTTTTCCAGCGTTACTTCCAGCTCTGCCCCAGTTACAGTGTGACAGGGGGGCAAGTAGGTGGAGGCACAACAGGACATTCTGTTTAGACATTCTGGTGTTTTTCAGATGTCATCGTAGCACCAGAGCCTGTTAAACTGTAAGTGGATTTTGCAGGGTGGACCAAAAGTTCGCTATTTTACCGAGTACTGTTGCACACACTGCTCACCGGGCGCCTTTCATGGCTGACGACTGCTCACCAAGGGTGATGGGTTAAATTAATTAAATAAATAAACAGGAATTGGCTGACATTCTGGCCAATATTATTTGACCAAAATCTGTATCTGTGTAGAAACTTTGACAGTAGCTATATTAATATAATATAACTTGCATTTCTAATCTGTTGCTTTGTTATAAGAAGAAAATATTTTTCTGCACATACAACTTGTCACATGATTCCATCCATGTGACTGGGAGCAATACGGAAACAAGGTAACGTGACTCCTATAAATTGGCAAGATGGCCACTGCCAGCCGGCTACCGGCTAAAAGTAAGACCGCTCCTATTCTTCTCCTCTCATCTCCTCTCTACTTCTTCCTCCCACCCTGCCTCATCCCAAATTGAACTTCACACAAGAACAACAACCTCCGTGTCGTGTTGCGGCTCACGCCGGTTCTTGTTCACATAGTAATTCGGAGGGAACTTACCTCCTTCCTTGCGTCACACCGCACCGGGGTTCCTCGTCTCCTCCTACATGTGCTCACGTTCTGGTTCCGTGGCGGGACTGTGACAACTCTTTTCATGGAATTGGACCTGCCTGCACAGTGAACGTGTAAGTGAAGTGATACACAGCACAGCACATGAACGAAATGTGTCCTCTGCATTTAACCAATCACCCTTATTGAGCAGTGGGCAACCATAAGAGGGCACCCAGAGAGCAGTGTGTGGGGACGGTGCTTTGCTCAGTCGCACCTCACTGGTATTTTGGCGGATCAGGATTCAAACCATCTGATTACAGGACTGCTTCCTGCCCCTTTAGTGAGCAGTGGGCAGCCATGAAAGGCATCCGGGGAGCAGTAAATGGGGATGGCGCTTTGGTGGCTTTGGAATTGAACCAGCAGCAATCCAATTATTGGTCCGTGCCCTTACCTGCTAGGCCACCACTGCCCCCGGATGTTATATGGCAAAACATGGCAAAACTGGGAATGAGGATGACCTTTATTTTTGTGAAATAATAACTTGACTTTCCCCAAAAATATTCTCAGCAGCAAAGAAGAAATGATTGATGAGAAGGCTTTGATGGTAATGCCATAAAAAAAATCCATATGCGCATATGAGCACTAATTGTACCACAGCTTGATAGAGGCTCCATTCATCAGACCAGGAGAAAAGCCTGTGGAGGGGCTATTAGCCAGTAATCTGGGCATGAGAAGCACTGACAAGTAGCAGATGTCTTTTGAAATACACAGATTCTCTCGACCCCCTCTCCGCTATTTTTGCTTTGGAAACATGGGAGCAAAGTTTGGAAATTACCTATGAATTTGAAATTTCACTTATTATCATTTGAATGAAGGATCACACACCATTGGGGCAGCGGTGGCCTACTGGGTAAAAAAGTGGACCCGTAATTGGAAGGTAGGACACAGAGTGAAAGTAAAGAGAAATGCAGACACGGTCTTCTTAAGCTCCCATCCCTCTGCTTCTCCATTCCACCTTTCCATTGCTAACAAGCTCCATCAGCACGCAGTGGAGCACCACCACATAGGCTGTTGAAAATTGCTGCCCTTCTTCATTGTCTACACTGTGCTACCCTCACTCCGCTCCTCTCAGATCATTCGCTCCTTTGAAAATACTATGGTAGAATCACTGGCTGCAGAAATAGAATGCAAAGAGCAGGATGATGCAGGAACAGATTCATTAATGTATTTCAGTCCCCGGCTGCTGCTGCTGCTTCTGCTGCCAGAGTGGAGCACAAAAGCCAGACTGATTAAAAATGCTGCTGCACTGCCTCTGGCTCAGCTAAGGATCAGCGCCATCTGCTGGTGAAGGTGATTTTAAAGAATATACCATTAGTGCCAGTTCTGTGTGCAAGAAAATATATTTATAACAGTTCGATTTACAAGAAAGTGTTACCCCAGTTGGTGATAGGGGGAGGAAAAGCTGATCTTTCTCTTGAGTGTCCAGAGATTTACAACACAACATTATCATTCTTAATCTGTACACAGTCTAAATAGTCCCATCAGGCCTGGGATGTTTAGTTTAATAAAGTTGAATTTAAAAAATGGAATTCTGTAAAGAATGCTGTTCTGAACTGAGATGTCAGAATATTGTCAGGACTTGATTTTTCTTTGCACTCAGTGTTGTTGTTCACTTTTTATATTTGAATAAAGGTTGACATGCAACTGTTTACCAATTTTTCCCTGAATTAATAATAAAAGTAATCGAAAGGTATTAGACATTAAAATACATATTTGTAGTATAAATCAGGTCTATAGTTACATCAAATTGTTTACAAATGTTATTTAATTTAGGAAATAGAGGCCTTGAATGGAATCTTTGTATTATTCTCTTTCAAACTGATTGCCTTGTTAATACAAATTAGACTGCACATGGGAGTGACGTGGGTTTTTTTTTTTTTTAATCTAATTCACTGTTGATTTGTATTACAGTAGTACAATTCCGTCGAATAAATTCTTTACTTTGTCACTGCAGTGAAATTAGACATTTTGTTTTGAAAAGTTACTATTGATTACAGGTAACAATTAAGGAACAGATTAATACAAAAATTTTTCTGCTCGTTCCTGGCCAGTGTGGGGCAGGGTTCAATCACTGGCTCTGGCCAATCGAACTCTGCCCTCAGTCTCTCCAGGAAGTTCAGATAACCCATCTTGTCTGTCTCTCCCTGCTGCCAAAGGGCCACGCCCCAGCCCCATGTTGACCCAGTCAGATGCGTGAGGATGGTGGTGATCTTGTCCACGTCTGAGAGGGAGGGAAGAGCAGCAAAGTACATGCCACAGGATGTTAGAAAAGACTGTACCTGCTGCTCTGGAGAAGGGTTCAGGGACCATACCTATGTCCCACACGGGCTCGGCGCATTGCTGGAGATGGTGGTGGGTGTGTGGCATGGAGAGTGGTGGACGTCCTCTACAGCAGGCGGGGGTGCTGGTGCTGTGCTTTCCGCTGGCGCCCGCACTCACCACGACTGGCGGAGTTTTTCCTGGTGCTCATCTGCTTCTTCTCTCTGCACTTGAGCTGCGGCCTTCTGTCATGTCGGCGAGCTGACGGGGCAAGGAAGCACAGAGGCAGGACATAATGTAAAGAAGGATTTATATTAAGCAGTAGAAACAAAACCAGGCTCGATGGCCGAAAACAGGGGAAAAAGGGGAGAACTTAAACTAGACCGCAGGCGTGTGGCGATTGCCAGAACAATCAAACAGTTGCCAGGAATACAAAGAATGTCAGGTTCACAAATGAATGTCGCAGCTGCTTATGGGTGGCTGCATGTCACCTTTTAACTCATCTTGATTGGGCACAAGTGATGTCTCCAGCTGCAGCCATTCATAACAGAAGATGTCATTAACATGAAAACTTTTTGTTTGTTACTTGAAAAAGATACACAGCAGCACAGCACATGGTGCACACAGTGAAATTTGTCCTCTGCATTTAACCCATCACCCTTGGTGAGCAGTGGGCAGCTATGACAGGCGCCCGGGGAGCAGTGTGTGGGCTCAGTTGCACCTTGGTGGATCAGGATTCGAACCGGCAACCTTCTGATTACGGGACCGCTAGGCCACCACTGCCCCCTTGTTAGTCTGTTGCATGTGTTTATGCTTTGTCATGCCGGCGAGCTGAAATGGGAAAGAAGTGCAGAGGCGGCACATTCTGGGAAAGGGATTTTATTCAGAAAACACAAATAAATGCGGTACAGTGGCCGAAAACGGGAAATAACGGGGAAAACAAACTGTGCCGATTTCCAGAACTCAAAAAACATAAACATACACCATTGCCAGGTCAAGTTCATGAAAATGCTGCCGCTGCAGAGGGGCGGAGCCACAGGCTTTTAATAGCTGTCTGGATTGGGCACAGGTGATGTGTCTAGGTGCAGTCAATCCTGACAGAGCCCCCCCCTCCAAGGGCTACGTCAACGGAGCCCCAGCAGTACAATCAGTGAAGGCGGCAGGGCGGACGGTGGTCCTTCCACTGGTGGATCCGGACCCTCAGGCTGGCTCCCCGGTGTGATCCCGCATGGCGGCCCCAGACTCTCGGGCTGGCTCCCCGGCGTGAGAGGTGGTCCCAGAGCCTCCGGCAACCACATACGGCACCCCAGGCTGGTGCCTTCTGAGACCATGCAGCCCCTCTCACTGCACGTCCCTGCTGGAAGAGTGGCCAGCTTTCCTCCCTGCACATACAGGGGCGACATACAGACACAAATGCCATGCGCGCGCGCGCACACACACACACACACACACACAGACACACACACACACAGACAGAAGAGAGGGTCGTCTGGCTCCCTCTCTGGGCTCTCCGGGACCTCCTCAGGGTGCACAGCTTGGATCTCGGGAGGCACTAACTTCTTTGCCGCCCTCCAGTGCTGGGCCTTCTTGCACCGGATCCTAACTGGATGTGGTGGAGGGGCAGAGTTCGAAGGCGGGTCAGCGACCGGAGCTGGGGAGGCGCATTCCCCACGAGGCAGTCCCGGTAGCGCAGTTGCTGGCTGGCAACTTCCCGTTGCCCTGTTCCACCAGCTTACCCCCGCATCGGCGTCTTCCTCCTCGCTGTTGTCGCACCGCTGGGAGTGACGTGGGTCTCCACAGACCTCGTGACAATCCTGGCACTGACCGGCCAACCGGCGTAATCCTTGTCATAGTCTGTGTCGACCTCGTACCCCCAGAAGTCACGTGGGTCTTCACGGACTTCGCAATGATCTTGGACGCACGTGATTGGAGGAGCCATCCCAGCCCAGACCGCCCACCAATTCACGTCATTTTTACTTTTGTAGTCCTTGTCCTCCCACCGGTGGTTCCGAAGGTCATCCACCCTGCTGGCATTCTGGACCCAGGGCGCGATCAACTCCCATGGGCAGTACTCTGGCTGAAGCCTGCTCACCTCCTCGCTGGAGGAATTCCGCCATTGTCGCTTCCTGCTTTCGCCGACTTCTCCCGGGGGTGACGTAATCATGCAGTGCTGCGCGCCATGGCTCGCTGGGAAGAAACCGCTCAACCAGAACGGGTGGAGAGTCTCGCCGCTGATAACAACAACATTGTTTCTTATATAGCCCAAAATCACATACAGTATGTCTCAATGGGCTTTGACAGGCCCTACAGTTGACACCCCCCACACTTGACCCTTCTGCACACAAAAAAAAAAAAAAAAACTCTAGGAGAGAGAAAAAAAAAGAAAGAAAGGACCTTGGGAAGGAGTGATACAGAGAGGGACCCCCTTCCACGGTAGAGTGAGCCTGCAAATGGTGTCAGTGCAGGGCTGGTGATTTGTACAATATAACAATATAATAGGTCCTACAGTTGGAGAAGTCCAGAATGTAGTCCAGTGTCATGGTCTAGATTACGTGTCCATAATGATGCTACTGGTCCACTTGAAGATCCCTGAAGCTGTAGTTGTAACGGTGGTGGTGGCTGTGGTGACCCTCTGGTTTGTTTCATGCATAGTCATCGTTTAGCAGTTGTCAGGAACCAGGATTTATTTGCTGGTCTCTTCACTGGGGTCTGCCAGTAGTGTGGGCGCCTGATTCCGTGTCTCGCAGAGAACAAACAGAAGCAGCGGCAGACGGTGGCACTGTACGACCGATACTGAAATATGTGGTAATAGTAGTATATTGGTGCTACAGTGGCCCGGTACCCTAACTAGGACAGCCTAACTAGGGTAAATTTAACTTTGTGTCTGTGTCTAACAGGGGGACTCTGATAAACTGGACTTTATAATTGACACTGCATCAAAGTGAAGTGAAATGAGGGTCTAGGATTTTAACAAAAAGCCAGAGAAAACAGCCATTCCACAGCTGCGGAGCTCTATAGGAGAAGGATCTGCTCCCAGCTGTGACCTTCTGTACTTTTGGTACCAGTAGTGACCCCGCACCCATTGATTGAAGGGGGTTTGGCGAGTCGTAAAGAACTAAAAGTTCACTCAGGTATTGCGGGGCGAAACCATTTAGAGCTTTGTAGGTCAAAAGTAGGATTTTGTAGTCAATCCTAAATTTGATGGGTGATTGTAAGACTGGGGTGATGTGGTCAAATTTCCTAGTTCTATTTAGAACTCTGGCTGCAGCATTCTGTATTAGCTGGTCATGCACCTACTAGAGCATCCAGACAGTAATGCATTGCAGTAATCTAACCTTGATGTAATAAATGCATGGACCAACTTTTCTGCATCATGCATTGAAATGATATTTCTTATTTTCGCAATATTTCTAAGGTGAAAGAATTCTATCCTAGTGACATTATCTACGTGCGAATTGAATGAGAGACCTGCATCAATGATGACACCTAGATCCTTTACTTCAATACTTGGTGAAATAGAAAGGCTATCCAGGGTTATGATGTAGTCAGCCAGCTTATGTCTGGCCGCTTGAGGCCCAAGTACAAGATCTTATGTCTTGTCAGGGATTAACAGGAGAAAGTTGGTGATCATCCACTGACAGATACAGCTGTGTGTTTGCGGATGACGTCACCTAAAGTTAACATGTAAAGAGAAAAAAGTAACGGACCTAGGACAGAACCTTGTGGAACACCAAACTATACTTTACTATGTGAAGACACCATTGATGTCCACAAACTGATATCGGTTGGTCAAATATGATCTGAACCATTCAAGGGCTGTTCCCTTAATCCCAATAACATTCTCTAACCTGGCAAGAGAATAGCATGATCGATAGTGTCAAACGCTGCACTCAGATCAAGCAGGACAAGCAGCGAGATGAGTCGCTGATCAGAGGCCAACAGCAGGTCGTTAACCACTTTAACCAACGCTGTCTCAGTGCTATGATGAGGTCTAAATCCCGATTGATATACTTTGTGGATATTGTTGCTGTATAGGTATGCACTCAGCTGCTGGGCTACAACTTTTTCTAAGATTTTTGATATAAACGGAAGGTTCGATATCTATAAAATTTGGAAATCAGGGAAAGTAAGGGAAATCATGGGAAAAATCATCTCAGAACCCTCACACCCTAGACACTACCGGAATCAAATTCCTTGTATGTACTTGCACTTACTTGGCCAATAAATGCAATTCTGAATCAAGATCCGGCTTTTTAATCAGGGGTCTAATGACTGCTACCTTGAACGAACTTGGTACGTGGCCGGTGCTAAGCGACGAGTTAACAAATTGAGGAAAGAATTTATAATATCGGGTGCTATTTGATTAAGGAACCTTGATGGAATCGGACCCAAAGCGCAAGTACATTGATTTGACGACGAAATTAGTTTAATTAGTTCATGCTCTTTAATAAGGTTGAAGCGTTCTTATCGGTGCTCAGCTATTTGAATATTATTTTCCATTGAAATATCGGCGGAGCTATTTGTTGTCTCTATTCGCTACTATGATGATATTGAGTGGTAGTATCCGTTTATGTCTTATTCCTGGTTAGTTTGGCTATAGTTTTAAACAGGAATCCGGGATTATTGTCGTTTTTGTCTATTAACGAGGACAGATACGTTGATCGAGCCGCACTAAGAGCCTTCTTATAGTTAAGTAGGCTCTCCTTCCACGCTATTCGGAATACGTTCAATTTACTTTGACGATATTTACGTTCTAATTTCATCGCTTCTTAAGCGAGCGCGTGTGATCATTATACCAAGGAATTAAGCTTTTATCTCTTACTATCTTCCTTTTGAGGGGAGCGACTATCTAAGGTACTACGCAGTGTTAATTCTAGACATTTGGTCGCTTGGTCGAGTTCAGTGGGGTCTGAGGGTAAGTTTATCAGCGTTGATAAATCTGGTAAGGTATTAATAAACCTCTGTGCCGTACTTGATGTAATAGTCCGTTTGAATCTATAATGAGGGGGGTTGAGTTTATTGTGTCTGAGACATATTTTAAAAGTGATGAGGATTGATCATCAGGTTGCGGAAGAATAACTATATCTTCTATATTTAAACCGAAGGTCAGTACAAGATCGAGCGTGTGACCACCTTCATGAGTAGGTCCTGTTACATGTTGGTTAACTCCAACTGAGTCTAATAAAGACAGGAATGCTGTTCTTAGTGAGTCTTCTAATTTATCACAGTGGATGTTGAAGTCGCTGACAATTAGGGCTTTATCCACAGATACAACTAAGTTGTATCTAAATCTGTAAATTCACTAAGAAACTCAGAATAAGGTACAGGGTGTCTGTAAATAATAATCAATGGAATGAATTTGGGATTTTTATCTTGTTAGACTACATGAGTTATGTTGGTATGTAGAATCTCAAAAGAGTTAAATCCATGTCCGGGTTTATGAGTAAATACTAAGGTTATCATTATAAATTACTGCAACGCCACCTCCTCTTCCAGTTAATTGAGGTTGGTGTACATAGCTGTATCCAGGAGGACTAGACTCGTTTAATGCTACAAATTCGCTTTGTTTTAACAAAGTTTCGGTCAGGCACAGTACATCAAACCCCTGATCTGTAATAATTTCATTGACAATGAGCGTTTTAGGTGTAAGGGATCTAACATTTAATAATCCTCTTGTTATATCGGGGGTGCTGGTGGTACGTTCAGAAGGAATGATAGTAACGGGTAGTAAGTTGCTGAAACAGACACCCCGTGGAGCAGACACAGTGTCAGCATATTTATGATTTTATTATTAATGTTTCTTTTAGAATCTCTTGTTTTAATAGAGCGAGGTACAGACACAGTGTCAATATTGTACACGCTGGGTGGCGGCTCTACGCAAATGGCAGACGCTCGGTTTAGCCGGTCTGTCTGCTGCCTGGTCTCGGCTCTGGCGAGTCAGTTTTGTTTTTTGGTTCTAAGACTATGAGCTAAGTTTTTAGACAACTGAGTGGCGCCCGCCCAGTTGGGGTGGATGCAGTCTCGCCCAAAAAGACCAGGCTTCCCCCTAAATGTTGGCCAGTTATTAATAAAGCCCACTTTATTTTTTGGACACCACTCTGACAAACAGCGATTTATATCGAGGAGCAGCTACAGGTCTCGTCGCTACGCCGAAACTGCGGTAATGGGCCAGAGCAGATTACTTTATCCGACATCGTTTTAGCCGGTTCAAGCATCTCTATAAAATTATCTTTGGTTGTTTCCGACTGGCGTAGCCGGACGTCGTTAGCGCCGACGTGAATAGCTATACTGGAGTACCTGCGGTAATTTTTTTGCCAGCGATTTTAAATTTGCGCGGATGTCGGGTAGCTCTGGCTGCAGGAAAACACAGGATTTTATGCCGCTATCCTCACGTTTCTAACATTGGAGTCGCCAATGACTAGAGCCGGTGGACTGTAGGACCCAGCGGATGCCTCGCTGAGGGGGGAGAAGCGGTTCTGAACGCGGACCGGTGTGTGGTGTCCAGGTGGTGGGGGAGCTTGGCGGGTCGCCACGGAAGCTCGCTTGCGTGATTTACGCCGAGCCGTCACCCAACTGCCCTGCTGTCCGGAGGGCGCTACTGGTACCGGCGCCGGGGTAGACACACTCACCGGCTGACTGGGCTAGTGCGCGTCCGGGACTAGAAAAAGAGTCGATTAAGACTTCTGTTTCATTAATTAAATATACATTTCGGATGCGCTCCTCTAGCTCGGCTATTTTCTCCGTCATTTCAACTAGTCTCCTACACTTCCCACAGGTGAAATCCTCACTACTGACGGAGTTCGTCAAGCTTTACATTTCACACACTGCACATGGAATTAGCGAGGGAGCCATAACTTACGTTTTTGTGAATTTGCGTGATTAATTCAGAGGTAATTCAGGGAGTCCTTGGACGTAATACCAGCTCGCGCCAAACACACCAAACAGTGCAACCCTCCACGATCGTCTCTCCAGCCGGTGCCCGCTTTCATGTCATTCGCTATGTCATTCGCGGCGCTTCTTCTCTGCCTTCTTCCTCTGCGCTTTTGGGGAGATCGGCGACATTCTGTCACGCATGCGAGCTGAAGGGGGAAACATGGATTTACTAATAATAATAAATAAACACAAATAAACATCAGCACAGTGGCTACAAACAGGAGAATAGAGGGTAGAACAAAAATGAGCCCGGAGGCATGTGGCGGTTGCCAGAACTCAATAGGTTGCCAGGTTGCAAATGAAAGTCTCGTTCACTCAACTGAGTCCACTAAAATGTCGCCGGTCCCGAAGGGGCGGAAATCCCCAGCTTTTAAAAGAAGTCCTGATTGGCCACACCTGGCAACAGTGTGTAAAATCAAGTTGACACATTTTTTGGCAGGTTGTGGATTATCTATGTCAGCTTCTGGGTCTGAACCTTAGTAAAACAGACAGGTATGATCCTAGTGGGAAACGCACTAAGCTATGAACTAATTTCATGAACTTAGAGAATTTAATGAACTAATGTGTGCCTGAGCAAGATACTTAACTTTTAGTATTTCTAGTGGAACTGTCCCTGAAATTACTGATTGTAAGTCTGATAAATGCCAGAAATCTAAATGTAAAACGAAATATTGAAAATTGAAAATCATTTACATATTTGAACCATCTTACGTATCGACTCCAATGTTTAGCTGACGCTGAAGTTATGTTGCTGTTAAGGTAAACCATAAGTCAGTTTCTTTTGAGAGTGTAAAATATTCACTCCACAAAATCAGATAATGAAGACCTTGTATGTGCTGAGTTTGCATGCTCTCTTTTTATTTGCACGTTTGCTCAGAGTCCTCTGTTTTCTCATCTAAATGCATGCACATTAAATTGACCGTAGGTGTGAGTGAATGGTGCGTGGGTGTGCACCCAACGTCCTGGGAAGGGCTTCTCCAACCTGTCTGAGAACATATAAGATGGTTTGAGAAACCTGTAATCCCATGCTGAATGGAAGTCCTGTTTCATGCAAATCATAAAGGCATACCAAACTGAACAGCCTGATCTGAAAAATAGGTTTTGTTAAAAGAGAGCTGAACAGTCGGCATTTTGGGTCCATGGCCAGGAAACTCCCCAGACCTTAATTGAGAACTTTTACATTTACAGCATTTATCAGACGCCCTTATCCAGAGCGACTTACAATCAGTAGTTGCAGGGACAGTCCCAATCTCCAATCACTGATTATGAAGGAATAAGCTGCCATCCATTAGGATGTGATTGACAGCATGCCTTGGCAAATTGCTGAGGTCTTTAAAAAATATTTTTGCATAAACTTCATGTAATTCTCAATAAAAGCCTTTGATACTTCTAAAATGCTTGTAATTATACTACAAAAACCACAGAAACAACTGACAAAAAGTTCTAAAGACACTGAAGCAGCAAACTTTGTGAAAACCAGTATTTGTTTCTTTAGGTTTCACAGACACTGTAAAATATCACATGAGAATGGGTGGCTGTAAAAAATGTACTGCAGCCAGCCAGATAGAACTGTAGTGGCTTTACTTTTTATAGATGATGTGGAGACTCAAAAATAACATTTGACACTAGTAGCTGATTCTACTCAAAAATGTAGTGCAACATTTTTATCCTTGTTTTTAAGTGTACTTTGCTTAACATTCTACAATACAATAATTACTACTGTTCCTACAGTTGTAATTCTACATTAAAATGTAAAATTAAATAATAAATAAGAAAATTCAATAGAAGCATTTATAGTCTTAAAATAGAGATTTGCGTACGTTTTTTTTGACAGTCAATAAAAAATGGTAAAAAAACACAAATAACATTCAAGCTAGAACACTGCCCTAACCAATGGCCACAAGATGTTTTTTTTATGTGTCAGTATACAGCATCTGATATGAATGCTCATCTCCCCACAACTTATCTTGATTTGGAAAGCTGACTCTCTTCTCCTCTCCCTCACTTCTTCTTGACCCTGTTTTCCCTCTGCACTGATACACAAGTGTCAAGATTGGTGGTGTTACAGCATATGTTGTTATATCCTCTGAATGTAAACAGAGACAACATCCAGACATTAATGTGTTGCAGAAGTCTAACCTTGATGTAATAAAGGCATGGACCATCATGCATTGAGATGATGTTTCTTATTTTTGCAATATTTCTAAGCCGTTAAATAGAACTGTGTGTCGTCAGCGTAGCAATGAAAGTTAATACTGTGTTTGCGAATGACATAACCTAAATGTAACATGTATAAGGAAAATAGCAATGAACCTAGGACAGAATCTTGTGGAACACCAACACCACTCCCCTTTACTATGTGAAGACAAATCACCCTTGATGTCCACAAACTGATACCGATCAGACAGATATGATCTGAACCATACGAGGGTTATTCCTTTAATCCCAACAACATTCTCTAACCTGTCAAGGAGAATAGCACGATCAATAGTATCAAACGCTGCAGTCAGGTCAAGCAGGACAAGCAGGACAAGCAACGAGAGGCAGCCCTCATCAGAGGCCAACAGCAGGTCATTAACCACTCTAACCAGCACTGTCTCAGTGCTGTGACATGTTCTAAATCCCGATTGACATACTTCATGTGAATGTTGTTTCTGTCTAGGTACGTGCTCAGCTGCTACGACGTTTTCTGAAAATTTTCAATGCTGTACACGCTGGGTGGCGGCTCTACACAAATGGTAGATGCTTGGTTTAGCAATCATTTGATTGAAGATTATGAGCCAGATTTTTAGATAACTGAGTTGCGCCCGCCCATTTGCGGTGGATGGCATGTTGCCAGAGCAAATTAATTTAGCCGACATTGTTTTAGACAACTGAAGCATCTCTATAAAATTATCTCTAGTTATTTCCGACTGGTGTAGCCGGACATAGTTAGCGACAACGTGAATCGCTATACTGGAATATCTACAGTTACATTTGCATGGATGTCGGGTGCTCTGGCTCCAGGAAAAGAAAAATTTTTATTGAATCGCCATAACTAGATTCCATGACTAGAGCCGGTGGTTTGTAGGACTCAGCGGACTCAGTGGACAGCTTGGGGGGTCGCCCCGGTAGCTCACTTTCGTTATTTATGCCAAGCCGTCAACCAACTGCCCTGCTGTCCGGAGGGTGCTACTGGTACCGGCGCGGGGGTAGAGACACTTACTGGCTGACTGGGCTGGTGCGCATCTGGAGCTAGAAATCAGTCTAGAAAGACTTCTGACTCCCTAATTAAATGTAGGTTTCGAATGCGATCTTCTAGCTTGGATATTTTCTCTGTCATTTTGGCTAGTCTCCAACACTTTCCACAGGTAAAATCCTCACTACTGATGGAGTTCGACAAAATATACATTTCACAAGCCATAACTTACGTTTGAGTTTAGGTGATTCTTGGGGCAGTGGTGGCCTAGCGGTTAAGGAAACAGCCCAGTAATCAGAAGGTTGCTGGTTTGAATTCCGATCTGCCAAGGTGCCACTGAGGTGCCACTGAGCAAAAACTGCCCCCACACACTGCTCCCTGGGTGCCTGTCATGGCTGGCTACTGCTCACTCAGGATGATGGGTTAAATGCAGAGGACAAATTTCACTTTGTGCACCGTGTGCTGTGCTGCTGTGTATCACATGTGACAATCACTTCACTTTAATTTCTTAATTCAGGAAGTCCTTAGAAGTTACACAAGCTCATGCCAAACCCACCAAACAGTGCAGTACCGGAAGTCAAGCAGTCCTGTGGTGACGTGTCAATAACTCTTTATTGTTCACAAAATTTCTGTTTACATGCTATAGATCAAGAAATTCTTTAATATACAGAATTCCAGCTTGTTTCCATATGATCAGAAAGTTCACTCTATAACCACTAACTTTTGTTAAAAGGAACTTCTAAAATAAGTTTCGTTTTTAGTAACGAAACAGGCGTTGTAGGCACAGGTTACTGTAATTGAGTAGTCTTTGAGAGTAATTAGCAATTTTGAGTTGTTTTTTAAATAGTTAATTTTTAATTTTACTCAAATACGAGGCTTATTTCTCAGACCGCAGACAGCAGCACCTCATTATGAAACAAGCACTGGGTCCTACAGCCGATTATTTACCAGACAATCACAAAAAGAAAAGGCCTACACAATAGCCAATCAGAAAATAGCAGTATTGTATTTGGGCAAAAGGTAACACACGAACCAATGAAAAGGTAGCCAAGAATTCTGCTACTTTCTGTTACAAAATCTTCCGAAATGTTGTTGACCCAAGCAAATCTGCACATCACTAGATGTTATCATATTCTGTTTTAATTTTATAACTAATTCCCAATTAGTTTGACAAAAACAATGACGACATAAAGCATATGGTAGTATGTAGAATTGCCTTTACAGTGCATCTGGAAAGTATTTACTGTGCATTCTTTTTTTCTTTTCTATATTTTATTGTGTGGCCTTACTCCAAAATGGATTAAATGCTTCTTTTTCCTCAATTGAACACACAACATCTTATAATAAAAAAGTTACTTTAGGTTTTGGCAAATTCATTCAAAATAGCAATTACAATGTCAAGTCTTTTTGAATATGATGCCACAAGCTTGGTACACTTTGGCCAGTTTCACCCATTCCTCTTTCCAGCACCTCTTAAGCTCCATCAGGTTGGATAGGAAGCGTCAGTGCACAGCCAAGTTCTCTCTAGAGATGTTCCATCGAATTCAACTTTGGCCTCTGGCTGGCCACTCAAGGACATTCAAGGAGTTTTCCTGAAGCCACTAATTTGATATCTGGGCTGTCTAGGGTCATTCTGCTGAAAGATGAACCATCTCCCCAGTCCAAGAACACTCTCGAGGAGGTTTTCATCCAGGATTTCGCTGTTCATTGCTGTATTCATCTTTCGCTCTACCCTGACTAGTTTCCCATTTCCTGCAGCTGGAAAACATCCCCATAGCACGGTATTGGCTTGGTGATAAGCAGTGCTGGTTTCCACCAAACGTGATGCCTGGCATTCATAACAAAGTCCAGAGAATTTTGTTTCTCATGGCCTGCGAATCATTCAGGTGCTTTTTGGCAAACTTCAGGCAGGCTGCCACATGCCTTTTACAAAGGAGTGTCTTCCATCTGGCAACTCTACCATTCATGCCTGATTGGTGAATTGCTGCAGAAATGGTTGTCCACTCTTCTCTTTTGTCCACAGAGGACCTCTGGAGCTCTGACAGAGTGACCATTGTGTTCTTGATCACCTCCCTGACTAAGGCCTTTCTCCCCCGATCACAAGTTTAGGCGGCTGGTCAGCTCTAGGAAGAGCCAAGGTGGTTTTGTGCTGTGCTCATTGGGACCTTCAAAACAGCAAAACATTTTCTGTAATTCTGTAGATTTGTGTCTTGAGATTATCTCTCTGCAGACAATTTCTTTGACTTTCCACAGTGGACTCCAATTAGACGCAGTGGTGGCCTAGCAGGTAAGGAAGTGGACCTGTAATTGGAAGGCTGGCAGTTCAGATCCCAAACCGCCAAGGTATCACTGAGCAAATTACCATCCCCACACAATACTCCCTGGGTGTCTGTCATGGCTGACCACTGCTTACTAAAGTGATGGGTTAGATGCAGAGGACACATTTCGTGGTGGGCACCATGTGCTCTGCTTGTCTATATTGTCTTGTGAATACTTATGTACATGTACTTAATCAGTTTTTATATATCTATATATTTGCCAAAACCTCAAGTAAACTTTTCTCACATTATGGGTTATTGTGTGTAGAATTCCAAGGGGAAAAAGCGAATTTAATCAATTTTAGAATAAGGCTGAAACATAACAAAATGTGGAAAAAGTGATGCGCTATCAATACTTTCCGGATACAGTTTATATGCTTTTTGCCTGTGTATTTCATTGCTCAAACATTACATTGCTCAAACTGAACAAGAGTAAAAAGAGTATTAAAGTCTAATGCTGTAGTATTCTGCGGGGCTGGATGCCTTACTTCATTTCTGATTTCAGCAGTCAGTGTGCTCATTTGTCATTAAAGACAACTTATATATTTATGTTTGCTATACAAAGAACAAAAGGCACAGTTTGTATAAGACATTGTTGAACATTTTCGAAGTTTTGGATACTTTGATTTTCTCTTTTTATTGAAATGTTTGAGTTGAACCATACAATTTGGTACCCTTCGGAATTTGGTACTTTTTTGTACAGTCTGAACATGGTTTGTTCATAATACTGCCTAAAAGCTGAATAAAAACAACTAGTGCTGACTAGTCCTTATTTACATCAAGTAATTAAAAGTGAAGTGAAAGTGAAATGATTGTCATTGTGTCATTGATGCACACAACAAAATGTGTCCTCTGCTTTTAATCCATCAGGTGAGCAGTGGGCCATGACAGGCGCCCAAGGGGCAGTGTGTGGGGATGGTGCTTTGCTCAGTGGCACCTTAGTGGTTTGGGATCCAAACCGACAACCTACCGATAACTGGTCCGTTTCCTTACCCACTAGGCCACCACTGCTCCAAGTAACTAAGTAAATTTTAAATAACTAAGTACATTTTAAATTAAGTAATTTTCTACTTTTACTCAAGTAGATTTTACTTGAGTAGAATTTAATATACTTTTACTTTATTAAATTGTTTCAGTATTTTTTTTTGTTGAAGGCCATGTGCAAAAAAGTGTAGAGCTGCTAGAAATTGCAACACCTGAAACTATCACAAAACTTAGTAGATGGTTTCATAATTTGCCAGTCTAAGGATAAAATTATAATTTAATGATGGTTTGAAATTAGCAATTCAGATTGATGACTCTTTAAATGGTTTAGTAAATGAAAAGGGTGCTTAGTGTTTGAGGAAGAGAAAAAACCTTGTATCTTTCACTTGCATAACTACAACATTTACAACAACATTTATTTCTTATATAGCCCAAAATCACATACAGTATGTCTCAATGGGCTTTGACAGGCCCTACAGTTGACACCCCCCACACTTGACCCTTCTGCACACAAGGAAAAACTCCACACAAAAAAACTCTAGGAGAGAGAAAAAAAGAAAGGAAGAAACCTTGGGAAGGAGTGATACAGAGAGGGACCCCCTTCCAGGGTAGAGTGAGCCTGCAAATGGTGTCAGTGCAGGGTTGGGGATGATATAATAATAAGTCCTACAGTTGTAGGGTTGGAGAAGTCCAGGATGTAGTCAGTGTCATGGTCTAGATTACGTGTCCATAATGATGTTACTGGTCTATTTGAAGATCCCTATAGCTGTAGTTGTAACGGTGGTGGTGGCTGTGGTGACCTCTACTTTACTCTACTTTACTATGTGAAGACGAAACACCATTGATGTCCACAAACTGATATCGGTTGGTCAAATATGATCTGAACCATTCAAGGGCTGTTCCCTTAATCCTGATAACATTCTCTAACCTGGCAAGGAGAATAGCGTGATTGATAGTGTCAAACGCTGCACTCAGATCAAGCAGGACAAGCAGCGAGATGCGTCCCTGATCAGAGGCCAACAGCAGGTCATTTACCACTTTAACCAGCGCTGTCTCAGTGCTATGATGAGGTCTAAATCCTGATTGATATACTTCATGGATATTGTTACAGTCTAGGTATGCGCTCAGCTGCTGGGCTACAACTTTTTCTAAGATTTTTGATATGAACGGAAGGTTGGATATCGGTCTATAATTTGAAAGCTGACTGCGATCAAGATCCGGCTTTTTAATCAGGGGTCTAATGACTGCTACCTTGAACGAACTTGGTACGTGGGCGGTGCTAAGCAACGAGTTAACAATTTTGAGGATAGAATTTATAATATTGGGTGCTATTTGCTTAAGGAACGTTGTTGGAATCGGATCCAAAGCGCAAGTACATTGATTTGACGACGAGATTAATTTGATTAATTCATGCTCTTTAATAAGGTTGAATCGTTCTAATCGGTGGTCGTCTATTAGAAGATTATTTTCCATGGAAATATTGGCGGAGCTATTTGTTGTGCTTTTAATCTTCTCTCTATTCGCGACTATAACTAGTTCAGTGTGAACTCGGCAGTCAACAAGTTCTTCATGGCACCAGCTGGGAGATCTGGAGATTTCTAGCTAGTAGATTGTAGTCTTGTCATAAAATCTGATTCTCCCAGAAAACATTTTGATGCAGGCAATGACCAGGGGAATCCATATAAAAAGAGAGTGAAGCTCAGGTATCTTTTTTAAAAAATACGTGTTTTGATGATTTATTGTTCAGACTGACATTGTGATGAATTAAATGAAAATATGTGTGTGTATTTTTGGACGCATTGGTGTAGGGGGGAATTTTGATGAATGTTTCTATGGAGCCAGTCAATGGAATCAATGGGAAGGGAAACCTAGATTCTGAAGCACTAACCTTCCCCTCCATCCCTTTCAATCCCTCGCTTCTTCTCTCTTTTTCTCTGTCACTCTGAGCAGACTGTCTACAAACCCTGGCTGTGCTCCCAATACTTCCAGACAACGCAGATGCACTGCAGCAGAAAGATTCCCTGCAGGCAGTTCTGCCTGGAGGTGCAGCAGAGGTGTCCGTTTATTCTGCCTGACAACGACGATCTCATCCATGGCGGGAACCCTAGTTTTATATGCACAGGTTGAGCTCTGCTGCTGTTCCTGATCTTTCTATCTTAGTCTGAAAATCCCTTATACACTGCACAATGACAGAGTGGACACAGGGACATCTTAACACCATAACAGCAATGCAGAATAAAAAATACTCCAGTACCCATAGCTTTTTTACATGTGGGTGGAACAAAACTGGTTTAATGATTAACTCTTAATAGAAGAGCATGGATAAAATCCTTGCACTTTCGTATTCAAGGATACATTCCTAGCACTACAGTATTGTTTTATATATGTAGACTTCATTCACTTGTGTGTGTATTTTCCACCATTATCCCCTACCTTATCAACTTCACAGTCACTTTTGGGAAGATGGAAAACCCTTAAATTTTAAAGTAAAAAGGCATGAAAACTATTTTATCATAATAACATCACATTTGTATTACAAATGTATGCAAATTCCTTCATTATATCCAATATATTTGAATGATACAGCTTTTTATCATTTTAATAAATTATTTAATACTGATAATAATGACAAAAGTATTATCATTGATTAATTTGTTGTGATAAAAGTGTGGTAAACATTGCTGTTGTTAACAGGTGGAAGAGAAGAGAGGTGTCATATGTCATACATTTCTAATACTAGCTGTGTTTCAATGACCTCCCAGAGTTTCTGGAAAATCAGCAGCCAGAAGAGGAGATAGAATGCTGTGACGTCCGATGGGACGTACCTTCAGGGAACAGCTCCAAAGGGACACTCAAAAGAACTCACCACTCCTGTGAGCACAGAACATCAACCGCCAGCTCAGGCGGCACCCGGCTGTGTCACAGTCGACTCAAACTCTGCCTGCTGGTTCTGGCTCTTCTACACACTGTTGCAACACTCACTGCATCCGAGAATTCCACTGGGATTAGCCTCCCAAACTTCTCCTTGATGGATGAGAACTCCAAAACTAATGAAGAGTGACTATGGATCAGCATGTCAATCACAAATGCAGTCAGCCAATCAGGACGGGCTGCACGTATGTGCTATGCTTTTTGGTACATGCTGCAACACAGCACTGAAGAAGGCATGCAAATGAAACTAGAAACCAACCAACAAACAAAAAGACAATTACATAAAGAATAAAAACATATTTATGAGATCAAGGGATAGCAACCCAGCCTTTGCTGAAAGAATCTGTTTGTTTCTCTTTTCTTTCTTAAAGCATTGTCTCTATATGGACGTATGTTGCACTAGACAGTCATCTCTTTCATATTACTTTGTTCTGGATGGGGGTGACACAAAATGCATCACTGGTTTCATACATGTGTCAAAAACTGAAGTTGAGTGTATGTGTACCATATGAGATTGAGATTGGCCACACCCATATTCTCTTTCACCTGTGCTGAGTGATTAGAGTGGTCATTGAAGACGGCAGGTTTCTAAACTCTGATTACCACGCAGATTCTAAGTGCCCTGAGGACAACACCCAGATACCATTTGTGCATGCCAGTGTATATCATTGTGATGTCATTTCATGCTGTGCAGTTGGCAGCTAAGGACCATGTCCTTATGACCTTGAAGTGCAAAATGCTCAGGAATCGGGCAGATTGAATATTCTGAAATCTTCTCATGCTCTTTCTAGATGTCCCTTCTTGTGCTCTATATATCAGTTAATGGGCACAAAAGGTGAAATGAGTTCTATAAGTCTGTTTTACAAGCCCTTTATATTTACACATTTAAACACAAATATTCACTCCAATCTAGCTGCATGTTCTAATTAGAAAAACATGATCTCGAATTCTTTTGATAATTGTTTTTTAGGATTGATATTTCCTGTCTGAATGCATGAAACAAATATTTTAAGGTCACTTCTATGTCTGGAATAAGAAACCCGAGATGACCATGTAAATCCCTAAAATATGCTGGGGCAAATGTTTTCTTGTCCACATATTCATATTTACAAACAAAGAATATTGTTGTGTGTAAAGGGCTTATGATTAAGTGTTTCCATTCATATTTCACATTTGTCTGTCCTAATGGCTGTGTTGTGACAATGCTGCCTACTGGATATGAAGGAAGTGAAGTCATGTGTGAATCCACTGTTTGCATATGGTTTGTTGAAGGTTCTATCTGTCTCTTTGTTAAAGTGTCACAGATGTATCTTTTATGCCAAAACTAGCGATAATAGCTTCATACTGTTATCATGGAACCAAATGTCATCAAATGTACCTTCATCCAGAGATGGTGCCTCATAAGACATGCAGTTGTCCCTGCCAGAATGTTTTCTGTCCAACCTTCTGTGCTTCCTTCTTAGAGTGTTAATGACCCTCTGATCTGATTTAAGGAAAGGCTGGAATGAAAATATTTAAGCTAGGGGAGGCTGCTTGAACAGGAATGCTTATTGACTGTATAGTTTCAGTTCAGGAATCAGAATCATATTTCTTATTCGGGGACCACACTGATGCACATGGAATAATGACATGTCATGAATCTCTGAACAGTATGAACATGAGTGTGGAGGGGTTAAAATGTCGCTCTGTGTATACAGGGTTTTAAATAACAGTGTAGTAGGAAGTGCTCTTCCATTTTTAACACAGATGATATAATGTTGTCTGGAATGTTCATGACCTTCATTTCTATAATGACAAACCACAAATTCAAGAATGTCCAAAATGGCTGTTAGTATCATAATATCACTGTGGTTTTAGAGGTTTGTTGAATTCTAAAATTATTTATAAAATTAGTGCTTTGGGTATAATGATACAACCTTTAGTCCCAAAAGCAAAATATCAATAGGCATGTTAGCACTGGGAACTGTTGTCAGGAAAACTGCACTCAAGGGCTGATCTTTTTTAACCCTCATCTCATTCTGTTTTGTATGGGGTGTGCTGCTCCCATGGAGAGTTAAAATCCAGCACCAGTGAGATGAGATCTCTGTCCTCCTATGGATAGACCTGGCTCAGGAGGCTGAATCATCCAATTTATCCATGTTTTTGGCATGTTTTGTCTTATTTTGGACAAAACTGTAAACCAAATGTGTATCTTTTTTAGTCTTATAACCAAGCCTACTGGCAGTTTGAAGCTTGAATTTTGGGGTCGCTGCACTATTGCATATTTATTTTGGGTTTTGCTTTACAGAATCCTTCCATTTTCAAGTTTGTCTTTTTCCTAATCTGTCACCACAAATCAGGGACACATTGATGCCTCTGTCCACAAACCAAAAATAGCAACCAATTGTTTCTCAGAAAACTGTTGATTTCTGATAACATACTTATTTTCACACGAATATCATACTGTGCACCACTCTGATTTTAGTAAATTTTATTGTCTTAGAAAAACACATCTAGATAGAACAGACACAGCTGGACTTGCTCCCATACAAAAACTTGAAGTTATACAGGTTGGTTGGGTTTACAGTAATCATAATTTCATCTACCTCTTAGATGTAAGTAAAATTCCAGTTTCAAAAACAGCCCATAATCCAGAAACTGAATTATAACAGTGGTTGAAACATAAAGACAAACACAAATAATTTAAGTATATTGGTTTTATTAGTATATGTGATTATATTATTCTCTACTCACACAAATGAGAAATAAAGCCTTAATAGAAAATGTACCACTGGAAGTGGAATGAAGAAACACAATGAACTGATGTTTTAAAACATAGATAAATTAGGAACAGATATTAGAAACAGGATTATAATGGCAGTCAGCACATACAGTGTGGTGTCATTTTAAAAATAGATACACATTTTGAGGATCAGAGTCAAAGTGTCCAGAAAAACAGACGTGTAATGGTTTATGTTTCCAGAGTCAAGTTTGTTTGTCAGTACAGGTCAGTTCAATCAGCTAAATGATGAAAAGTATGAACCCCAAATGGACCTAATTCTGCTTGTCCCAGAATATGTATTTACCTGACTGACCTCACCTATCACTAGCAAAACCACCTGTCTATGTGTGAGCTTGTGTTGGCAGCCTAAACATAATGCCCGGCAGAAATCACATGGTTATTCCTTAAGGGCACTTATGACAACCACTTATTTGTTATCATCATGTTCTCCTTAATGTAATAATACTGCAACTCTCTGTTTGTTGAAGCTGCCATTGTGATCACAGTCAACTATTTGAGAAAAAACTGAGCATGGATATAAAAACAACAACAACAACATTTATTTCTTATATAGCCCAAAATCACATACAGTATGTCTCAATGGGCTTTATGATATAATCATTCTGAAACCCAGTGAAGAGAAAGAACAAAAGTTTCATGCCACTAGCGTATGTGTGAGTGTGCATGTCTCTGTATACATTTCAACCTACTGATTATTAGGTCAGCAACCAGTGTAAGTGGAAAGTCCTTCCTTGCTTGCTCACAATGCAAGTATAAACACATGAACATATATCCTATTCTTCTCATTCTGTTAATTTTGTTCCAATCCTGTGGACCTATGCAGCACAAAATGTTTTTTGTCTGTTGTAAATATGTTATGAGAATGCTGAACTGTCTCCATTTGCGTTTGAGATTACCTTATGTTACTAATCAATGTCATTATTATTATTAGTAGTAGTAGTACTACTTTTATTATTGTTTTTGTTGTCTAAAGTCATCTGTTGGGTTCTTTGGGGTCTTCTATTGAGGTCTATTCTGAGAGTGGTGCAATTTAGTCTAAGAATTAGGACTATCCTCTGAATCTCAACCTCAAAAGGTAAAAGGCTGTGACAGTGTGTGATAAAGCAATGCTATAAATACATATACAAAAGGTGAAAAGGCATATACAAATATAATTATTAATTATGCTATAAAACCGGTATATTGTAATATTATAGAAGCTTTAGTTGAGTTAATTACATTTTTTACAAACTTTGATGAAATATTTATAATAACAAATCACACAAATCATGATCTTTTCAAATATGAAAAGTAATGATACACTTAATAAAATTGTGATCTGATTAAAATAAATACAAAGATCTTTACTGAAACCATTTCTTGTTTTGTCTAATATGTTACACACAGATAAGCCATGATGATAGTGACAGATCATGAGAATTACATTAATTGTCTTCTGTCAGTGGGTATAGGATACAGTATAAATAAAAGCGAGTACACCCCTCAAATTTTGGTAAATATTTTGTTATGTCTTTCTTTAGGACAATACTGAAGATGTGACACTTTGATACAATGTAAAGTAGTCAGTGTTCAGCTTGTATAACTGTGTAAATTTACTGTCCCCTCAAAACAATTTAACACACAGACACTAATGTCTAAACTGCTGCCGAATGTGATTACACCCCTGAGTGAAAATGTCCAAATTGTGTCAAACTAACTAATTTCCCTCCCTGGTATCATCTCAAGGTCTCTGAGAATCTGAAAATGGACCCATCTGAAATAATTGTTTCTACATAAAGATGGCCTGTGCTGGCAGACTGGCAACACCCTCAAACTGAGATTCAGCATGGTGGCCAAGATCTTACAGTGGTTCAGTGAAATACAATAGAACCAAGTTCCACTCAGAACAGGCCTCGGCGTGGTCCACCAAAGAATTTGAGCGCATGTGCTCAGCATCATATCCAGAGGTTATTTATTTTAAATAAACTGCCAGCATTGTGGCATGTGTTGAAGAGATAGGGTTGAGGAGCAGTCTAATTATGCCCAGATCAACTGGTACACCCAGATCACAATTGGTTCAGATGGTGTCAAGAGTGAGGAGGTGAGGAGAACAAAGACAACAATGTCTTTTTTAAAAGGCTGCATGCCGACTTACTAAAGGAACTGAGGGTAAAGGTGCTAGGCTGGCCAAGCATGTTTCCAGACCTCAAACCTATTGAGCATCTGTGGGGTATCACCAAACAGAGGAGTGGAAGAGGACCCAAATATGATGGTTAGAGACATCTTGTAATTGCATCTCCAACCACAGTTCTGGGTTCTTGGGACCTAACAAAAGGGGCAGCATCCCAGCCCTCTCCCCAGCCACCTCCACCAGCTCCTCTCCAGCAGGACCCCAAGGAGTTCCCATACCAGATTGGAGATATAATTTCTCCAGCGTGTCCTGGGTCAACCCATGGGCCTCCTGCCGGCAGGACATGCCCGAAACACCTCCCCAGGGAGGCATCCAGGAATGATCCAGACCAGTGATCGACTTGCTGGCCCACCGAAAACCATGGCTCCCACTCCAATCGTGCATCTGACCTTTTGACCCCCGTTTTCACCACCTTGAACCACCGTTACTCCTCAAGACAACCGGGGGAACCCATGCAGCTTGGACAGTCAGCCCTCACCAATGAGGAGAAACAGCTGCCTTTTCGGGAGGTCTTGTGTGCATACTGCACTTCCCCCTCACACAACCGCTTAACCTGGCCCATTCGTCCGGGAAACGGGGAGCCCAGCTGATCAGAGTGGCATGATCAACTGGGCCACTTCTTCCTCATTTTCCGACGCCAACCTCACGACTCACCCTCCCAGCCGTCCTGGAATGGAATCAGCACACCTTCTCCACCTCCGTCTTTGTGGATTCCGGGGCAGCTGGAAACCTCATAGACCACTCATTTGTCAGAGCACATCACATCCCCATGGAATCCCTTGCATCTCCACTCACCATCACCTCCGTGGACGGTCGACCAGTTTCCTCGGGACCCATCACTCACCGTACGGTGGCTCTCCAGCTCCGGATCGACTCCCACATCGAAAAAAAATTCAGTTCTTTGTTACTACAATCATCACCTCACCATTCCTCCTCAGGTTACCCTGGCTGTCTCTCCACGAACCTCATCTCTCCTGGCCATTAGGCATGGTGTTGGAATCAGGAGCGAATTGCCATCGCCACTGCCTCCTGCCACAGCCCTCTCCATCCTCCATCTCGAATCCAGAATCAACCCGTCCTGTTTTAGATGACGTTCCTCCCTGTTACCATGACCTAGCCGCCATCTTTAGCCTGTCCAAAGCTGCCCAGCTGCCACCCCATTGGCCAGGCGACATGGCCATTGACCTGCTACCGGGAACCACGCCACCCAGAGGACATCGCTACTCTCTCTCTAAAGCAGAGCAACTGGCCATGGAGCAGTTGGAAAAATGCGCCTTCCACCAGCGCTCCGCCATGCTCCTGGGCTTTACCATCTCGCCCCAGGGTGTAGCCATGGAGCCCAAGAAGCTGCAAGCAGTGGCATCGTGGCCCCTACCCACGACGCTGAAACAGCTGGAATGGTTTCTTGGGTTTGCGAATTTCTATCGGCTACAGTACAGTCGCAGCACCACTTACTGCTCTCAGCAACCCTTCTACGTTTCACCACCGCTCCTGTTCTTCAACATCCCGATCCTTCACTTCCATTTGTTGTGGAAGTGGACGCATCAGAGGTGGGTGCTGGCGCTGTCCTCCCTCAATGCGGTCCAGACCGGGAACTGCTCCCGTTTTGCATTCTCTGTGCGTTCTGGAGGCCTTCGTTACGGTGGGATGTACAGACTCGTACAGTATTTGGTGCACTGATCCGACTACGGACCGGAGGAGTGGTCCTGGATCCCGAGTCGTTTCATCCTGGACCCTTCCTTGGTGACTGAGTACTCAAAGTAAGACCGTTCCAGACCTTCTCCTGTCCTCTCCTCTGAACTCCTTCTTCTCGTCCTGCCCCATACTAAATTGTCCTTTAACACGAACGACAACGCCGGTTCGCATAGTAAGTCAGAGGGAACTTACTTGCCTCCTTGTGTCACACCACACCGGGGTTCCTCATCTCCTCCTACATGCGCTCACATTCTTGTTCCGTGGACCGTGACACACTGTGGACTATGACACTGGACTAAATTTTACTCTGCACTGTCCATTGCCTACAAACATTGACAGATCCTTTTTTACTGCACAACTTTTTTTAAACCAACCCATGCCATTACACCTGTCGAACAAAGGGGATCTCTCTTATTTTTGTGCAGAAAGGGTCAAAATGTGGTGTGTCATCAGTAGAGCCTGTGATTTTGAACTATAGAAGAAATAAATGTTGTTGGTATTGAATTCTGTGTGTTTGATTAATCCCGCTGATTCAACAAAACTGTCCATCACACTCCGGTATTCCTTTTCATCACCGTTCATTATTCGTAGAATAAACTGATTTGCTACAATAAGCAGAAATATGTTTGTATTGTTCTCTTTCAAGATGGTTACCTGTAACCAATAGAAATGTTTCAAAACAAAATGTCTAATTTCACTGCAGTGACAGAAGGTGAATAATTGAACTGACATTATTTTTCTACTGTAATACAAATCAACAGTGAATAAGTAAATGCCAGTTTTTCAGTGTTTTATCAACTCAGTTACAGCACTTTGAAAGAGAACAATACAAAGATTCCATTCAAGACCTCTATTGCCAAGATTAAACAATTTGATGTAACTATGTTGATGTTTGTTTGTTCTATACATCAGGTCTAGATTTTTAGAACAATCATTTATTTTAATGTCTAATACCTTTCTCTTTTTACTATTACTTCTGGTAAAAAATTGGTAACTATGTTTGATGTTGATTGTTCTATAAATCAGGTCTAGATTTATAGAACTATCATTTATTTTAATGTCTAACACCTTTCTCTTTTTACTATTACGTCTGGTAATTGGTAAACAGTTGCATGTCAAAACCTTCATTGAAATATAAACAGCAATACTGAGTGTCAAACCCTGACGTTATTCTGACATCTTAGTTCAAAACTGTATTCAAGTGAATTAAACTAAACATCCCATTTCACATCAGCCTGATGGGACTCTTTAGACTGTGTACAGATTGAGAAATGTACTGTGTTGACACTTTGATTTGCTACAATGAGCAGAAAAATGGTCTGTGTTCAGTTCGCGCTCCCCTGATGTCACAAATGTGGCGTCAGGTGAGCGCGGACTGAACAGAGCCTTTTATTGCTCATTGTGGAAACTAGGGGTCATCAGGGCTCAGTTTTGTTGTCATTGTTGTCAGGTGTGGTGTGCTAGGAATTACTCACACATGCTACAGGGCAGGAACGGGTGATTATATTTTTCTTTTCCTTTTCTTCACCCCCATCTTCCTCTGTACCAGCATACATGAATCATTGGCGCCCTCTGGCGGCTAGCCAGCATAGCGCAGAACAAGGTGTATTGCATGTGGACACAACAATGCTGACTAATCTCGTTTTAGACATTTTCCAAATATAGTCACTAATAGTTTTTCCTTAAAAAAGATTAAAGGAGCAGATTACTCCTCCTACTTCATCTAAGGGCAGCATTTGCAAAGAATTGGGATGTTCAGGACTCAATGAAGATCTTCAGCAGAGGGGAATTTTTGCTGAAAGCACTGTAAACCTTGTACTATCTCAGGAAGTATCAGGCCAAGAAGGAGTATTACTGAGACCAAAAAGAGACCATACTGAGACCATTCCGAAAGTCAAAATTTAACTGAATAACTGACGGCTTTCTTGAAGTAATCTGTGGAAAAAAGACATCGAACCTAAAAAAAAGTTAATAGACCAAAACATAAATAGAACATGGTCAACAAAGCAGTAGTTAAAAAACGAATTCTTTAATAGGACTTACAGTAGAAATTACCCATGACTTTTATTCATTACAAAACTCCAAAAGTCAGTGACATCTATCATTAATCCAAAAGCCTCACTCCACTACAGGAGCCTCCTGTAGAATCATTACTAGAATCCACTAGAATCATTACATGACTTATCCCCATAACTAGTGAACAAAACTATGTACAAGGGTGACATGTATGTAGAACTACTGGGTAGTACAATATAAAGTTATGACAGAATTAATACAAGCAAAATTTACCATGTGATGCAAGGGACACAGAAAACTAGTCTCACTTGTTAAATCGAAATTCCACAATAAAATTCTGTGAACTCTACAAGCATTAAGACAAAACTATTGCAACTATTGCAATTATTTCATTGTATAATGGGTGTCAAAACTGTGTAACACTTCAATCAAATGTTACCAATATATGTAACTAGGGTGGTAGTAGCCTAGTGGGTAACACACTCGCCTATGAACCAGAAGACCCGGGTTCGAATCCCACTTACTACCATTGTGTCCCTGAGCAAGACACTTAACCCTAAATTGCTCCAGGGAGACTGTCCCTGTAATACTGATTGTAAGTCGCTCTGGATAAGGGCGTCTGATAAATGCTGTAAATGTAAACTAAAATCATCAAGATGGTGTGATGCACGGGACGTGACAACAATGTCACTGGTCTAAAAGCTACACAAGTGCTGTTAAATTTAACATATGATATCCAGCCAAGTGGAAATGATTGTCTGTTAAGTGAAGTTGTTTGTTCATGGCTGTTGAATTATGAACTTGCAATGACTTTCTGACAATACCAGCTTTTTATACCCACAGAATGTTGAATCTATTGTCACATTGAGAAAGGTTGTCTCTTGGTCTTGGCCACAATATAAGGTTCCATTAGGAACCTTTATTTTGAAACTTCACATACTGTCAAAAGCGCAGTGAGGGCCTTAAACTGAACGAGCCGCATTTTCACAGTTTATGGGCTGCAGCAATTGAAAAAACAACATGTGTGTGAAGTTGACAGTGGAGATTTCAGGGTTTTTGTTTGTGAGAAAAAAAATCCAGCAAAGATATGTGAAGGTCTCTTCAATACAGAACCCATTGCCAACTTTACTGAGATTGCTCTGGTCTATACATTCACAATCCGCCATTTATTAGATGCCCTTGTTCACAGCGACTTACAGGGACAGTTCCCCTGGAACAACTCAAGTTAAGTATCTTCTTACTGTTTAGTGCGCAAATCATCTCACTGTCACCCTCCTAAACAACTGAACTGTCACATACATTGCAGCTGCACTTTATGTACACTTATGATATTATTATTCTGTATTTTTGTATTTTCTGTATATAAGATCTTAAGACTATATGGGTTGTTGTTTTATGCTGTTGAGCATGAGAGACATCATAGACTGGTGTCACGTCAGTGAGCAGATGGGGGAATGAAGGGCACAGGCGGGATATACTGGGAATGGGATTTTATTAATAGTAACACAAACACAAATAAAACATCACAAGGGGCAATAACAGGGGAATAAGGGGAGAACAAAAACAAACCCACAGGGATGTGGCGATTGACAGAACTTTAAACACCTAAAAAAGTTGCAGGGTCCATCTGAAAATGTTGCAGTCTTGATGGGCTGCTCAACAAGTCCTTTATAACCACCCTGCTGTCATGCAGATTGGTGACAGATGTGTCTCCAGGTGCATCCAATCGTGACAACTGGAATCAAAATCTTCACACATACTTGGCCATTAAATGTGATTCTGAAATGCCAGCACAGAATACCTGGTTTTTGAGGGCGGGCCAGTCTCTCTTGTCCTGGCTGGAGGGACTTCACCCAAGTAACGGATGAAGGCAGCCTGAGAATACACGAGAGACTGTTTGAGAAAAACTGTATTATTGAAGACCATAGTTGTAAGCACTGATGCAGACATGGATCTGTGTGACTGCACAGATACTGGCCTACACTTCTAATAATGTAACTGTACCTTTATTTTAAACATGGTTACATAACATAACATAATATTTCTGCATTTAATTTAAAAGATCTTCAATATAGCTGTTTATTTAAACATGAATGACTTTACAGTATATTGATTTGTAATATTTTAAAACACATTATTCTTAGGAAAAACACAGATCATATACTGCATTTATTTCTGAATTTTGGACCCTAATTCATCGTTTGCACATATACTGCTTTTAAAATGCGTTAAACGTCTGCCATGTTACTCTGGGCCTGCGCTGCATTTACACGTCTGCGACAAACTCCTGTCATAGATATGTGCTACCGAAATGTTTTCCATTAATGCATGAGTTAAAAAAAAAGTTTTACTCACAAAATCCACAGGGAAAGTTGTGCTTTATGCCATCTTCAGTCCGTGACATTATCGGGTGGGATGGAACAAATCCAGCTCTCCGACTGGCTGGGAAAAAAAATCTGAACATTTTCTGCGCAGCAATTAATTGTATGTTAAAAAAATATTATGTTATGTTATTTTATGCAACCATGTTTAAAATAAATGTACAGTTACATTATTTGCAGTTGAGGCCAGTATCTGTGCAACCTTCAGTAATTTTATTTTACAGTATCAATGTCTGCATCTGTGTTTACTATTATGGTCTTCAATAATACAGTTGTTCTCAAGTTTGTTAAGCAAGGTCATAGAGGCTGATGGCTTCTAAGCCTGCATTTCCAGAGATGTTTGTCTGAAATACATTTGGTTTAATTCTTTTATATTATCGTTATGTTTACTGGGTCTCTATTTGTGTATTTTCAGCCTCCTCCAGACCAGACCCAGACCTGGTCAGGGCAATAGTTCACACTGAGGGCTGTAAGTAAAGTGTTAATCACAGCTAAATTAATTAGTAATACAATGCTTTAACTTTCACCTTCATCTTATAATTTAACTTAATAAATTTTCTGTCTTCAGAAGGATGAAAAGGTGGCTTCTCTTAAAACCGCAGACAGGCCTCTCTCCTGTGACCGCCTCCTCCAACCACATGAGCTGCAGCACAGGAAGATCCTGTGAGGACGTACCAGAACATTCATTGCACCTCCCTACATCACAGGAAGCCACTCTCTTGTGTGCATCCAACACCGCTGGCCGCTACCCAGGAAGAGCTGCTGAACAGTTCTTCAGTAACAATTATACAACTAATCTGCCTCTTTCACAGCCTTCTCCTGAGAAACCTACCACCACCTCGGCAGCACTACAAGGACGGCAGTCCCTCTGCTGCCCAGTCGCCCCCCTCTTCCTGCACTATGGCGCACTCCCTGGACCACAACAGACAGGAAGAGGAACACAAGTGAAGCTGCTGCAGCTGAAGCAGGACAGGACCTGCTGCCTGGGAAAACCATTATTGTACACCTGCAGCAAGTATGGACAACCAAATAGGATGGACACTGGTCAAACATACATCGCAGGTGTGCCACACTGTTAAAGTCTGTGGAGGACTGGAAGGAGGAGCAACAAGGACAAAGGACTTGCACTGCATTTTTGTTTCATATGTCCAGTCGTTGCCAAAAGTTTTGAGAATGACACAAAAACTGGTTTTCTCAAAGTTTGCTACTTCTGGCTTATTATGGCAGTTTGTGTATACTCCAGAATGTTATGAAGAGTGATCAGATTAATTTTTGATTTGAATCTTTGATTTGAAAATGAACTTAATCCCCCCCTGAAAAACATTTCCACTGCATTTCAGTCCTACCACAAAAGGACCTGGTGAGATTATTTCAGTGATGTTTTCATTAACACAAGTGACAGTGCTAACAAGGACAAGGCTGGAGATCATTCTGTCATGCTGATTGAGTTAGAATAGAAGACTGGATGCTTTAAAAGGAGGATGATCCACGAAATCATTGTTCATCCTTGAAATCATTGTTCAACCAAACATGTGCAGTCATTGTGTTGAATAAAAAGTGCTACACAGGCACCTAACATGGCACCTAAATTAACCATTTATTGGATCCTCAAAAACTTCAAGGAGAGAGGTTCAAGTGCCGTGAAGGCTTCACAGTCCCCAAGAAAGTCCAGCAAGCTCCAGGATGTGTCCTACAGATGATTCAGCTGCGGGATCAGAACGGCTCCAGTGAAGAGCGTGCTCAGGAATGGCAGTAGGCAGGTCTGAGTGCATCTGCACACACAGTGAGGCGATGAATTTTGGAGGATGGCCTGGTGTCAAGAAGGGTAGCAAAGAAGCCACTTCTCTCCAAGAAAAACCCAAAGGACAGACTGATATTTTGCAAAAAGTACAGAGATTAGACTGCTGAAGTCTGGGGTAAAGTAATTTTCTCTGATGAAGCCCCTTTCCGATTGTTTGGGGCATCTGGAAAAAAAGGTGAGTGCTACCATCAGTTCTGTCTTGTGCCAACAGTAAAGCATCCTGAGACCATTCATGTGTGGGGCTGCATCTCATCCAAGGGAGTGGGCTCACTCATAATTTTCCCTAAAAACTTAGCCATGGATAAAGAATGGCTCCAAAACCTTGTTCAATAGAAACTTTTCCCAACCATCCAAGAAAAGTTTGGTGAAGAAAAAGTGAAGTGAAGTGATTGTCACATGTGATACACAGCAGCACAGCACACGGTGAAATTTGTCCTCTGCATTTAACCCATCACCCTGAGTGAGCAGTGGGCAGCCATGACAGTTGCTTTCAGACGGTGCTTTGCTCAGTGGCACCTCAGTGGCAGATCGGGATTCGAACCGGCAACCTTCTGATTACAGGGCCGCTTCCTTAACCGCTAGGCCACCACTGCCCCACCAGAAGAAGAATGATTGAGCACCATGATTGAGCACCATGCCAAAAGGCCAAACTGATTACTAAGTGTCTCGGGGAACAAAACATTGAACTTTTGGGTCCATGGCCATGAAACTCCCTGGAAATAAAACCAATTGAGAATTTGTGGTCAAACCTCAAGAAGCGAGTGGACAAACAAAAACCCACAAATTCTGACAATCTCCAAGCACTGATTATGAAGGATTGTGTTGCCATCAGTCAGGATTTGGGCCAGAAGTTGATTGACAGCATGCCAGGGCAAATTGCAGAGGTCTTGGGAAAAAAAGAGCCAACACTACAAATATTGACTCTTTGCATAAACTTGTATAAAATGCTTGTAATTATACTTCAATACACCACAGAAACAACTGAAAAAAAGATCTAAAAACACAGAAGCGGCAAACTTTATGAAAACAAGTATTTGTATCATTCTAAAAACTTTTGGCCATGACTGTATATGTGAGTAATTCGTATTATTATGGTTCATGTAATATTTTTATAACTGTTTATTATTATTATTATTATTATTATAGCGGCAGTTATATTATTGTATCAAGATTCATATATGAATTTTCAGTAAAAAAATTTCCCACACTCCACATTGGTTATGAGATTTATTTATGAGTATCTGTTTTGCATAATGTGGCTTTGTACACATGGAAACACAGCGCAGCGCACATGGCCGCTTTAACGGTACAGGCGGAGCTTTATTTATTTATTTATTTTTCGCTGAAAAGGGCCCAATTCCCCCTCCTCCTTGCACAGAGAATAATGGGCAGCATCCTCCTTATTCAACACGAAATCTAGTCATCTATGATAAATATCTAGTTTGAATCACCGCTGCCACCTAGCAGCTCCTTAAAATTTTACATTTTAATATTTAACTTTAAAATTCTACAAGGCTAGCATAATATATAATATTCAAAAGCACAGTAACGATTAAGTTACGGAAATGTTACGTTATTTTCCGTGCAACTAAGCTCATGAATGAAATGGAACAATACTTAATTACTTCCGGGTCACGAACAAACAAAGTTCAGATGTTTTAGTTCAGACTTTTACTATAGATATAGAGCTATAGTATTGATTACTATTTTTTTTATTCAATAAAAAGAAAAGTTAGGCTCCGCATTATAACAGACCCCCCAGCAGACATTCGATACAACACGTGAAAAGCACTTCCGGAGCAACACTTTGTCGATTACTTGAATGTTTCGTCTATATTTAGTACATTTGTGTAAATTAGATAATACATTAGCTGAAGGTATTCCTCCATTGAATGTCCTCTAAATCTATAGCGTCCTTGCGTTCTTTGACTGTGACCTGGCCGGACGTTACGCACACGTAAGAGCTAGTCACCGGAAGTCTGGCTACTCGGCCAGCCCGGTTAGATGGTGGCTTGTTGCTGCTGTATTAATATACCGAATCGGATCGAGCAAAGAAATACTTTTCGCTGCCCTCCTTCTCTTTGGTGAACCAAGCGCAGCACTGTCATGGCCCGAAGGTGAAAGGTAAACGCTTAGCAGCTAATGTTGTGGTAGTGCCACTATGGCGGTGTGCTTGTCATAAACCTGGGGCAAATACGGCGTTTATTTACCAGCTCACATTAAATTAAGCCTGGAATTCCGACTCACGCCCCTGGTTGCACTGGATAGACTAACGGCACGTTAGAAAAATGCTGGGTATATAGTGTTTGGTTTTTTTTTAATCAGTTCCGTGGCTCTTTCAGGAGCCACCGCAGTCAAGGTTTTCTTCACCTTTTCTATCTTTCTTTTGGGACTGGAACACACATCTGCTACTGTCCCTAGGGAGTGGATTTTATAGATTTATCACCAGACCATCACCATCACTTTGACCAATCACTAGACTGCAAGACGTGCAGTGGTGGCCTACTATGTAATGGATGTTATTTTATGCTTTTAAGGTACCACTGTAGTATAGGCACTGCCCCTATAGCAAGATATCCACATAATTCTACATGGTGTGAGAGGATATTGCACTGTGTCCTGTTATGTGTCAAAAGGACATTTTAAGTCGTTGAGTTACATTTTTTTATACTTTTTCATTTTTATACTGATTTATTTTTCTAGGACTTTTTTAGACAGTACACTTATTTTGTACTGTCCACTTTCTTCTGTGAGTGTGTAAATTTCACACTTGTGGGACTAATAAAGCATTATCTTATATTTTAAAAGCACTATAACAGCGCATTGGGACTGTTCACTAATGTCAGTTTAGATATTATTTTATAGCGATGTAAATAAGAAATACAATTATACATCCTTATGTAATATATCTTTATGTATCTTGGAGAAGGATAACTACTACTGTCACCCAGACAAAATCTGAGTATTAAATGGGGGACCCCCTCCTGGGCTCTGGAGTGTGTGTAACTAAAAATAATCCCCAGCCATTCGGGTGGAAAAAAAAGTAAACTCCATGTGGTTCAGGCAACAAACACATATTAGGAACATATAGTATTCTAAACGAATCAAAAATTGTGAATGGTGGGCCCCCCTCAGATTGACCGTGGTGCAGATATTCCTGTTTGATTGTAAATCCACCTGCTGCAGTCAGACAGAGATGAGAGTAGCCTGGACCAGTCAGATAGTCAAGAGTAGATGTAGCCATGGATTACAGCTAGAGCACGTTTTCATTTACATTTACAGCATTTATCAGACGCCCTTATCCAGAGCGACTTACAATCAGTAGTTACAGGGACAGTCTCCCTGGAGCAACTTAGGGTTAAGTGTCCTGCTCAGGGACACAACGGTAGTAAGTGGGATTTGAACCCGGGTCTTCTGGTTCATAGGCGAGTGTGTTACCCACTAGGCTACTACCAGGCATGTTTTCATTAAGTTACTTTACTTATAGAATTGTGCTAGAACTTGTTATTTAATCATTTACAGGTCAATATTGCCTCTATGGACAGCAATTTAAAAAAAAGAAAAAGTGAACCTGCATTCACAACTGCGTTGTGAATAAAAGTTAGTCTATAGTGCAAAAAGTTAGTCTATAGCCCTGCCTTAGGAATGATTGATTGCTCTACGTCCTCATTCTGGACATGTAAAATACAAGTAATGCTGCCAGATGCTTGATTGCTTCAGTCCACAGTTGTCCAAAATGTGCTTAAACAATCAGACATGTTTTTTACTGCCATGACTGCTTAAGACATTTAAATAAGAATTTGTTTCCTTGATAACTATTCTCAACAAAAGATTTCCCCCTAAAATATTACATTTAAATCCAGCCAATTTGCTTACACTGTTCTTATTTCCTTCCTTAATTTTCTTTGGTCACAATACCACTTTTTATGTTGCCCCCTTTATTTGGTAAAAATTAAAAAACTTTCAATATACATATATACAAGATATATTTGAGACATTTTACAAATGTAGAGTGGTTAAATATACACATTGCACATAATGGTGTATTGGATGTGTGTTTTTACATTCATGAATGTCCCATTTTGACTACATATCTGTTGGTTTGCCACATTTGACTTTTGGTTGATTTTTTAATAGCTTTATTTGAGTGTAGCTGCGTGTTCCTGTATTCTGATGTCTATGGATTTGTCTCCTTACAGAGCTGGTGCGGTGTGAGAGGAGTCACATATTCCCCATCCACTCCTCTGCTCCCACCTTCTCCACAGCCCGCCATGGAGAAGTCGTGGAGGTTGTGGGGGCTGCTAGAGCGCTGCTTGCTGGAGTTTGCCTCTTGGATGTGGGGAGCCTGCCGGGTGTCTCTCCTTGCTCTCATCCTCACCTTTCACCTCTACGGCGGCTTCCTTTTGTTGGCCCTGATCCTGGCCTCAGTGGCATGCATTCTGTACAAGTTTCAGGATGTGCTGCTCTATTTCCCTGACCAGCCTGCATCTTCCCGGCTCTATGTGCCTGTGCCTACGGGGGTCCCACATGAAATCATTTACATCCGTGCCAAGGATGGGGCTCGTCTCAACCTCATCTTTCTTCGCTACACAGGTAATGATGCTGGTGGAGACCCCAGCTCCCCGGCAGCCTCACCCACTATCCTATACTTTCATGGAAATGCGGGGAACATCGGCCACCGTATCCCCAACGCTCTCCTCATGCTAGTTAACCTCAAGGCCCATCTGTTTCTGCTGGACTACCGTGGCTATGGGAAGAGTGAGGGGGAGCCCAGCGAGGAGGGCCTCTATTTGGATGCAGAGGCAGTGCTGGACTTCGTCATGACCCGACCAGAGGTGGACAAGACCAAGGTAGTGCTGTTTGGACGCTCCTTGGGTGGTGCGGTGGCTGTCCGACTTGCGTCTGCCAACCCACACCGGGTGGCGGCACTGATGGTGGAAAACACGTTCCTCAGCATCCCACACATGTCAGCCACGCTGTTTTCCTTTCTGCCCGTTCGCTTCCTGCCCCTCTGGTGCTACAAGAACAAGTTCCTGTCATATCGGCAGGTGGCTCAGTGTCGCATGCCATCGCTTTTTATCTCAGGCCTGTCAGACCAGCTCATCCCGCCCGTCATGATGAAGCAGCTGTATGAACTGTCACCAGCACGGACTAAGCGTCTGGCTGTCTTCCCTGAGGGCACACATAATGACACATGGCAGTGCCAGGGATATTTTGCGGCACTTGAACAGTTCATGAAAGAGCTACTGAAAAGTCGTGAGAGGCCATCCCAGGGCTCAGCCAGTGTCACCATTATCTGAATTTGGCCGGGATCACTTTTAAGTTTGAATGCATGATTTGAGTTCTGAATGATGAATTTTTCAAGCCGCTGCTGAGGAGACAATTTACAATTCAATGCAGGGTCCTTCAAATGATCATCCTGACCTGAAAACCAGGACAGGATGTGGATTGGGATTTGAAAGACTCTAGATGAAATGTAAACCAAATCTGCATCCAAATCACCAGGTCCAGTTAAAAATATCATTCATGTGTAAGATGAGGAAAGTTTGCGGTTAAAAAAAAAAAAAAAGTGTTGATTGGTCAGTTTTTATGTAGTTCTGTATGTTTTTGTGGGTATGTTTGCTTTTACACTGTACATTGCAGGGGTCCCAATTCATGTACTGTCTAAGAAAACTGCTGTTAAAAAGTACTTTATACAGTCAGGCGGTCATTAAATGCATTCAGAATACAAAGATGATGTATCCTATCCTGAATGTCTTCATTAAATTACAGTTCCCTTTATGTACCCTTAAATAATTATATATACAGGGTCAAGCATATACATATATAATATTACAGCCAATTAAGCAAGACATCCCCAATAAAGGAGTGGTTCTGCAGACCACTTCTCAGTTCCTATGCTTTCTGACCGATGTTTTGGTCAATTTTGAATGCTGGCAGTGCTTTCAATCTAGTGGTAGCATGAGATTGAGTCTACAACCCACAGAAATGGCTGAGGTAGTACAGCTCATCCAGGATGGCACACCAATGCCAGTACAGAGATGTGGAGGAGACCATAGGAGGGCAACAACTCAGCATCGGGGCTGCTACCTCCATCTTTGTGCAAGGAGGAACAGAAGAAGCACTGACAGAGCCCTGCAAAAGGACCTCTGACAGGCCAAAATGTGCATGTGTCTGCTCAAATGGTCAAACAGATTCCATGAGGACCCAACAGTCACAGGTGGGGGTTGTGCTTACAGCCCAACACCATTCAGCATGTTTGGCATGTCCTGCACTTGACATTGGGGAACCAGAAAGATGAATTTAAGTTAGAGTTATCCTGAAATATGATGTAGAGCCTGGTCGCATCATCTTCTTACAACAGTAAATTTGAATGAGAGGCTGCTTTCTGAGTAGTATATTAAACATTTCCATCCTTGGGTACTTCTTATATTTACTCTGTGTGTGTTATACTTCCTCCAGTACAATTCCAACATGTGATCTAATAACAGCTGAACGGGTGCAGGAAACAGTAAATCATATTCTCTGTTCCTCTTTTCAAAACATCTGTTGAATATAATTGTTCTTTTATATAAAATTTTTTTTTGGGAACATGGGGAGTTTCAAATATTGCTATAGCTAAAGCTTGTACTGAAACTGCTGTCTTGATGTATCGCTTTTCTGATATTCAGCACTCTTTGGTAGGATTTTCTATTCATTAAAGTAATTAATTTTGTTTATTTGCAGGTTTAACAGTTGGCCAGGAAATGCTTGGCACTGCTTAACCGCTCTAAAACTGAGGGGAGGGTTTTCATGATCTAAGTGCAGCATTCTGCACAGTCACTGTGTGTGTGGCGTCATGTTTGACAGGATGAGGGTGGAGATAAAGTAAGGCATTAGTCTTCACTGCTCCCAGCCCTTGTTCAGGACAGTGTGTCAGACAGAGGAGGAGGTGGAAGACAGGAGTAGAACAGTAAGTCTTATCTGCTGTTAGCCTCAGTATGATATTATAGACTGCAAGGGACTGTTGTATTTGGGCACTCAACCTGTCTCCTAGAATAGAGTGAACGGTCTAGGATTGGTTTGAAGAATCAGGGTGTAACCATGGCCCTGGTGGGACTCTGTCATCTGGAAATCATTGTCTCTGTCACTGCAGCGGCCATGCCACTGGGCAATCTGGACCACAGGCTAGAGAATCGGCAAGGTGTGCCCTGGGGCCTGGTGGTCCTGGCAGTGGCTGCATTGACCTCCTCATCGCTTTCAGCCCTGTCTCTCTACCACATGCTGGCACTGCAGGCAGAGATGGAGGGTCTGCAGGCAGAGGTGGGCCGCCGGAGGGAAGAGCAGTGGGGGGCAGGAAAATTACTGCAGCTGCACCAGAAGGCGGAAGCTGGAGAGGTCAGTGTGTGTCCCAAGCCGTTTTAAGTACAGATTAATTTAAGGATTGAAATGTTACTAAATTAATTCTCTTAAAAACAGTGTGCATGTCAATCCTTTTTGCCTTTTTTATCCTTAATGTATTTTGGCTAATTAGCATTTACTGATGTCTTTGAATAATTTCTGCATTAAATTAAAAGGTGCTGCTCAAAGTTTTAGTGTTTCAGGAACATCCTAAAATGTGCATGCCATTACTTTTGTTGTATGTGTATATTTCTGTTTTGCAGGATGTTAGTCATGAGCCCCATAGTCAGCCATCAGGGACACTGATCAGAGATGTGAAGAGAGAATCAGGTAGACCATCTGCAGTGTTACATCTGAAAATGTTCTTTAATCCTCTTCATTTTATAATATGCACTATATATTGTAATAGCCTCAAAATAATCTAAAGAGATTAGCTCAGAATTAAGTAATTATTATTATAACTTGTTTAAAAACAAATACTAATGTTTGAAATAGAAGAATACATTTTGTTGACCATAACCTTTTCTAAAACTGCAAGAAGTGACAGAGAACATTGTTTTATTTAGTTTGTGAGTGCTTCACAAATTTAGTTTCATACATTTTTATGCACAGTTTAATGTGCTGCATTTAAAGTGCATTTTATGGTTTTAACACATTTGCAGAATCTGAGAAGCATATATGCAGATCATCAAGATAAAAAAAGATAACAACACATTACTGAGAAGCATGATACAGATCAGGCTTGCAACACCATTGGCTAACTCTCTGGCTGTGTTAAAAAAAGTAGTTACAGGGACAGTCCCCCTGGAGCAATTCAGAGTTAAGTGTCTAGCTCAGGATCACAATGGTAGTATGTGGGGTTTGAACCTGGGTGTTCTGTTTCATAGTGTGTAACCCACTAGGCTACTACCACCCTTAGTAAGCCAAATGGTACTTACAGATCGGGTCTACTGAACCAAATAGGAGATTTCAACAATAGACTGCCATCTGTGAAATACTGTAAATATAAATGAGAGTGAAAGCGAAGTGATTGTCATTGTGAAACATTGCAGCACAGCACACGGTGCACACAACAAAATGTGTCTTCTGCTTTTAACCCATCACCCTTGGTGAGCAATGGACAGCAATGAAAGGTGCCCGGGGTGAGGTGTGTGGGGAGGGTGCTTTGCTCAGTGGCACCTTGGCGGATTGGGATTTAAACTGGCATAAACTTCTGATTATAATAATAAACACTAATAAAAAACATCATTTTGTATAATATTTGGTATAAATATTTTGGTATAATATTGACAAATGTATAATTTGAATTAGTTTGATGATGAATATGGAAAAAATAAAGAAATCTTTTTACAGAACTGTATATTCATATCTAGCTGTAAATACCAGGACCCATTCCTTCATAATCAGTGCTTTTAGTTTGGCAGAATTTCTGGGTTTTTGTTTGTCCACCTGCCTCTTGAGGATTAATGGGTCAACATTGAATAGGGTCAATGTTTTGTTCCCAGTAGGGCTGGGTGATATGGCTGAAAGCTGTATCACAATGTCAGTGTTTAATATCAGTTGATAATCAGTTATGACAAATGTCAACCATGCAAAAAAAAAAATTTAAAATGTTAACATGAGTCTAGAGTCACAATTAACACTTAATTATCTCGTTATATTTAAAAGGTGCAAAATGAAAGAAAAATGTAAGAAATGCTTAAGGGCCAATCCAGCCTGTTCTCAAAATCCACTGTTTAGCCGCAGTAGAAAACCGGCACCAGTGTCTATGTCCCTTTTCTATCCACACACACACACACACACACACACACATACACACACACACACACACACACACACACAGAGAGAGAGAGAGAGACAAACAGTCATACAACATATCCTTTCACACAGCGAACAAGCAGTCACTTACTTGGAATATTAGATAGTAGCCTAGCAGCCCAGCTAATTAGCTAAATGCTACCAACTGCGATGCTCTGCTACCGATGGCCACTATCACCACAACACATGACGTCATCACTGTGTGTCCAGGGCTGCATGTGGTTAAAACTCGGTCGACCAAGACGACACAGAGTTACTAGAGCCACTTAGTCATCACTTTGGCCTTATGGCACAGTGCTCCATCATACTGGAAAAGGCATTGTTCTTCACCAAACTGTTCTTGGATGATGTTTTGGTACCATTCTTTATGGTCTTTATGGTCCACTACTGATTGTAAGTCACTCTGGATAAAGGCGTCTGATAAATGCTGTGTTTTTAGGCAAGATTGTGAGTGAGCCCACTCCATTGGATGAAAGCAGCCACACACATGAATTGTCTCAGGATGCTTCACTGTTGCACGAGACAAAACTGATGGTAGTGCTCACCTTTCATTTTTCCAGATGCACTAAACAATCGAGAAGGGGCTTCATCAGAGAAAACGACTTTTACCCCAGTCCTCAGCTGTCCAATCTGTACTTTTTGTACTTTATCAGGCTAATATTCATGTTTTTCTTGGCTTCTTTGCTGCCCTTCTTGACACCATGCCAAGTCTTCCTAAGCCATTAACCATTCCTAAGCAAGCTCTGCACTGGAGGGCACCCCAATCCCATAGCTGAATCATCTTTAGGGGACGGTCGCGGTGCTTGCTGGACTTTTTTGGCCACTCTGAAGCCTTCTTCACCTCACTTGAATCCGTCTCCTTGAATTTTTTGATGATTCGGTAAATGGTTGATTTAGGTGCAATCTTAGTAGCAGCAATTCCCTGGCCTGTGAAGCCCTTTTTATGCAACGCAATAATGACTGCACATGTTTCCTTGCAAGTAAATTAGTTAACAGAGGGTCACCCCCCTTTTGAAGCATCCAGTCTGCTATTCTAACTCAATAAGCATTACAGAATGATCTCAAGCCTTGTGCTCATCAACACTTTCACTATTCACTTGAGAGGATCACTGAAATGATCTCACCAGGTCCTTTTGTGGCAGGGCTGAAATGCAGTGGAAATGTAATAATAATTGTAATAATCAAAAAACAGATCCAGCAAACCACAAACTGTATTTGTGTCATTCTCAAAAATTTGGCCACAACTGTATTCAGTGACACAATGAAATGCTAACCCATCACCCTCACTGAGCAGTGTGCAGCCATGACAGGTGACCTGAGAGCAGTTTGCTAGTTCACCACTGCCCGAAACACATTTTTAAATGTTTATAGTATAGCTTACTGTATTTTATGGGGACATATTGTGGCCTCAAAGTTGAGCTACTGAGCTCTGATTTGTGTGTGGTTTGCATGCTTTCCATAAGCATGTACATTAGGTGAACTGGCAAATCTAAATTGTTCACTGGTGTGAATGTGTGTCCAGTGGTGTCAAAAGTATTCACATTGATTACTAAAGTAGGAGTATAGATAAAAGTATCAATTCGAGCGTTTTAATTAAGTATAAAAGTACTGGTTTTAAAACTACTTAAAGGGTAAAAGTAATTTAAGGGGGGGAAATGGCAATAAGGACAAAAGCTTAGGGGCCACAAGGGCTGACTATAAAGGGTGGTAGTAGCCTAGGGGTTACACACTTGCCTATGAACAAGAAGACCCAGGTTCAAATCTCACTTACTACCATTGTGTCCCTGAGCAAGACACTTAACCCTAAATTGCTCCAGGGGGGACTGTCCCTGTACCTACTGATTGTAAGTTGCTCTGGACAAGGGCATCTGATAAATGCTGTACATGTAAATAATGTTTTTTTTAGAACTTTTTTAGAAAGTAGAACCTGTTTTAGTCACACATGTCTATTTTAGTACACTGCAAGTATATTAAAGAACCTTGTATGTGTACTACTCATCATTAACATGTATTTCATGAGGTGGAAGATACAATACTCTCAGCCATCTAGTCATTACCAGTCAATATTATAAGTCAAACTTCAGAGGTCTGTTAGCAATAACCTTTATTGGGATGTAATCAAAGCTTAGCTGCAGGACTCTGTGAGAACAATGTATGTTTACAACAGATATTATAGCTGCTAAAATGAGCATTTAATCCAAATTATTAATCTAAAAATCCTGATGCCTTGCTGATATATATTCTATTGCTACATGGTACAAAACAAATTTAACTACAAGATTAAAAAAAAACCCACTTTGAACATCAAGATCTACATCCGTTAGCAATAAGCTTTGTTCATCCTCAAAAGCATCTGGTTTTCAAAGTTTTTTGAGCCAATACCTCCTGTCTCCTAGATGTGGGAGGTGGCAGGCACAACAATGGTGCTTGAGAAACTGGTATTCTAAGTAGTCAACTTCGTCCAACAGGGCTCTGGTATAAACAAATTCAACACCCTTTCGCTTTCCGCTTCTTCATCATAGTCATCATTTTGGCCACCCTCATTCTCTTCTCCATCACCCTCTCCTACAGGTTCAGGATTTTTGTTCTTGTCAATCTGTCCATAAACTCTGAAGGCTTTCAGGAAGTTTGATCCATTGTCAGGTGTAGTTCTCTTCATATTGAATTCTGTGTGAATGTCATTTAAGCCACACGCCATGGCAGAAAAGGTGTGTGTCCCTTTAAGTAGCATTCATGCCAGGGCAGCACAAGATCTCTGCATGGTCTGGGGGTTAAACCGATGTGCAGTGACACCAATGAAACTGTGATGGTGTGCTGTCCAGCAGTCTGTTGTAGCTGCTCTGAACTCAGTCTCTTTAAGGGCAGCTTTCAGTTTTCTTTTCATTTCGACAGAGGCATTTGTGCTTTTGTTCACAACAGTATTACATGTCATGACATTTGTATTTGGTTGGAGATGTTGCACAAGATCAATGAAGATCCTGTTGCTGAACAATGTGTGGTGGGTGAAATCGTTGAACAGTGAATGTGAGGACTGCTGTATCCACACTTGCCTGGGACAATTTTTGAGACTCCTACAGCTTGGCTTGTTTGATGGGTGGAGCCAATGAACCTCCAGTGGATGACTTCCTTTTGAGGGCTGCTGAAGTAAGGTGTATGTACTTCTGTAGATAAGTGGGGTGTTTCTTCTGTGAAGAAAAATAATGCACAGATTAAGAGTCAAATTATTTCTCCCAAACCACCTGCTCATACTATCTAGGACTTCGGCTGTATTAAATGCCATGCTCAAAGTCCGAGTACAAGTTAGGGACCAGTTTTACTCGAATATTCAATAATCTTACCTAGTGTTAGAACAGCAACAACAACAACATTTATTTCTTATATAGCCCAAAATCACGTACAGTATGTCTGTCTCAATGGGCTTTGACAAGCCCTACAGTTGACACCCCCCACACTTGACCCTTCTGCACACAAGGAAAAACTCTAGGAGAGAGGAAAAAAAAAAAAAGAAAGGAAGAAACCTTGGTAAGAAGTGATACAGAGAGGGACCACCTTCCAGGGTAGAGTGAGCCTGCAAATGGTGTCAGTGCAGGGCTGGTGATGATTTGTACAATTGGAAAGAAAGAACAAAAACATAATAATAAGTCCTACAGTTGTAGGGTTTGAGAAGTCCAGGATGTAGTCCAGGGTCATGGTCTAGATTACGTGTCCATAATGGTGCTTAACACTGTCTGTCTAACAGGGGGACTCTGTGATAAACTGGACTTTACAATTGATACTCTGTCAAAGTGAATTAGTGTATAGGACTTTAACAAAAAGCCAGAGAAAACATATAGGTTTTGAGATTGGATTTAAACACTGAGACTGTGTTTCACTGAGACTGTCAAAAGTAGGATTTTGTAGTCAATCCTAAATTTGATGGGTAACCAGTGCAGTGATTGTAAGACTGGGGTGATGTGGTCAAATTTCCTAGTTCTATTTAGAACTCTGGCTGCAGCATTCTGTACTAGCTGGAGTTTACTCATGCACCTACTGGAGCATCCAGACAGTAATGCATTGCAGTAATCTAACTTTGATGCAATAAATGCATGGACCAACTTTTCTGCATCATGCATTGAAATGATATTTCTTATTTTCGCAATATTTCTAAGGTGAAAGAATGCTATCCTAGTGACATTATCTATGTGCAAATAGAATGAGAGACCTGCATCAATGATGACACCCAGATCCTTTACTTCAATACTTGGTGAAATAGAAAGGCTATCCAGGGTTATGATGTAGTCAGCCAGCTTACGTCTGGCTGCTTGAGACCCAAGTACAAGAGTTTCTGTCTTGTCAGGGTTTAACAGGAGAAAGTTGGTGAGCATCCACTGTCTAATGTCCTTTAGACAATTCTCTATTTTGTTCAGCTGCTGCCTCTGATCTGGCATTGCTGACAGATACAGCTGTGTGTCGTCAGCATAGCAATGAAAGCTAATACCGTGTTTGCGGATGACGTCACCTAAAGGTAACCTGTAAAGAGAAAAAAGTAACGGACCTAGGACAGAACCTTGTGGAATACCAAACTCTACTTTACTATGTGAAGATGAAACACCATTGATGTCCACAAACTGATATCGGTTGGTCAGATATGATCTGTCTAGGTATGCGCTCAGCTGCTGGGCTACAACTTTACTGACTGCGGTCAAGATCAGGCTTTTTAATCAGGGGTGTAATGACTGCTACCTTGAACGAACTTGGTACGTGGCTGGTGCTAAGCGACGAGTTAACAATTTTGAGGATAGAATTTATAATATCGGGTGCTACTTGTTTAAGGAACCTTGTTGTAATCGGATCCAAAGTGCAAGTACATTGATTTGACGACGACATTAGTTTAATTAGTTCATGCTCTTTAATAAGGTTGAAGCGTTCTAATCGGTGGTCAGCTACTATTAGAAGATTCTTTTCCATAGAAATATAGACGGAGCTATTTGTTGTGCTTTTAATCTTATCTCTATTCGTGTCTATTTTAGTATTAAAGAAATTCAGCAAATCATCGCTACTATGATGATATTTAGTGGTAATATCTGTTTCTGGTGAGTTTATCAGCGTTGATAGGTCTGGTAGGGTACTAATAAACCCTGGTTGAGTTTATTGTGTCTGAGACATATTTTAAAAGCGATGAGGAAATGATCTGAGATCATTTCAGATTGCGGAAGAATAACTATATCTTCTATATTTAAACCGAAGGTCAGTACAAGATCGAGCGTGTGACCACCTTCTTGAGTAGGTCCTGTTATATGTTAGTTAACGCCAACTGAGTCTAGTAAAGACAGGAATGCTGTTCTTAGTGAGTCTTCTAATTTATCACAGTGGATGTTAAAGTCGCCGAAAATTAGGGCTTTTTCCACAGATACAACTCAGTTGGAGACTAAATTCACTAAGAAACCAATTTTAAGTATTGATCAAATATGCTGATTATGTTGTGATCCTTATGTGACCGTTAATTGCTGTTGCAGCTCTGAGAGTTTTTGAAGTCTATGTATTGCGTAATGATAGAATTCCAGGAAACGTAGCAGTCACTCAGATACCTGGTGGCCAATGAGGTGAAGCCCTGCCCACATGAGAGAACTGTCCCAGAAGTTCTACTGAATCCTCAGGCAGCATAAACATAAAACGTGGACGAGTGACTGAAAAGTCAGCAGTGTATCACAATGACAATCACTTCACGTTCACCATTTGTAAAGAGTCCACAACCCAGCCTTAGGTAACATGCCTGATTGTGTGCATAACCAAGGATACCAAGGAGTGCTTCTACAGTCCCTGACAAATGTCTTGTCGCTTGTGTACAAATTGACCTCCAGTGTCACTGAAATATATTTCTGATCAAGATTTTTACATTTTATTCACAACAGCTTTTGTAATAATGTTTCAGTGCAAAACAAAATTGTCAAAAAGTATTCTAATATTCAAACTTAGTTAAATCCCATTGAGTAAATTTTTGCATAAGTGTTGTTGCCTTGTCATATGAACTTCACCTATGACTAATAATGGATCAGTTAGGTCTTTAAAAAGAACCCCAGTACACTAGACCTTCACATCAACTGCAACTAGACCACTGCAAACATGCCTAAGATTCACCCTGAGGCTAAAGTGTTGATTATCAAGAGGCTGAAGACCAGATCCACTGCTGATGTGGCAGACACCTTCAATGTGTCTCTGCATCAAGTACAGAGGATTTGCTGGAGAGGACCGTTTGTTGGCTCCTATTTTCAGTCCAAGGACAGCCCATTTTCCATTGCAGCAGAGCTCCACAAGGTGACCTGAAGTCCCTGTGTCAACTAGAACAGTTTGTTGGATTCTGTCTCGAAATGGCCTTCATGGTCGAATCAGTGCCCTGAAGCCAGCACTAAACAAAAGACGATTGGAAAAAACGTGTGGCATTTGCCAAGGCCCACAGCCTGCTTAAAAGGGTGGATGATGGAAAAGTGGCAGAAGGTGGATTTTTCAGATGAATCTTCTGTTGAATTACACCACAGTCGCGACAAATATTGCAGGAGACCTACATCAATTGTCTGAAATACCAAGAAATCTTAGCTACCTTTTATATTCCCAACCATAAAATAGGCCAAATTCTGCAGCAGGATGGTGCTCAATCACATTTTTCCATCTCCACATCAAAGTTCCTCAAGGCTAAGAAGATCAAGATGCTCCAGAATTGGCCAGCCCAGTCACCAGACATGAACATCATTGAGCATGAAAAGATGAAAGAGGATGAAAGAGGAAGCATGGAAGACGAAACCAAAGAATATTGATGAACTCTGGGAAGCATGCAAGACTGCTTTCTTTGCTATTCCTGATGACTTAATCAATAAATTGTATGAGTCATTGCCAAACCGCATGGATGCAGTCCTTCAAGCTCATGGAAGTCATACAAGTTATTAAATTAGGATCTTTCAGCACCACTGCTTAATTTACTGACATATTTTGGTATTTGCAGTAAATTTGTTCAATTTCTGTATATGTGACAAAACTTTTGTTTTGCCAAAATTCGATCTTTCTGTCTTGATTAAATGATAAATCTTTTTTCAGTGAAACTTTCAAAGCAATTCATTTCAAAGCATTAAACATCATTTGATAGGGTTTTAGATTTTCATATGAGTTATTTCTAAGATGAGTTGATTAATTAAAAGTCAGGTTAATAGCAGGTTAATTTTACAAAATAGATAAGCGACAGAAATATATAAGCAACATGGGTATTAGGCAAGAAAATAATTTTCTTGCCAATTTAAGAAAGAATTATAGCAATTCAGTAACACAAAGGTGAATCAATTTTAGAAACCTCTTGGACTGTACAGGGACCTACACACACTTCAATTATAACTGTACTTTCAGAAAATCCCCAAAATCTCCAGCAAACTGTAATAAAGATTAGGTTTTCCTTTTAGTTGTACAACCTTGCCTGCAGTTGATGGCTGATAACCAAAGGACCACTTTTCAGAAATGTAAGTTGAAATACAAGTGTTAACCTTTTGATTGAAGTTTTTGATAACTGCTCAGTTGGTGTCATTTTTTAGTTAGTAATTTTAATGTCATTTATTTTTCTATTTTAAAGTAGAGTGTATTATGTTCTGGTTGTTTTGTATCTTTTTTTGGGGTCATTTAGGTTTTGGCTTGGACATACACACAGGCATCCCCTGGCAGATAGGCCTAAAACGTGGTGAAGCTTTAGATATGAATGATGACACCATTCTTGCCAAAGAGGATGGTTTTTACTTCATCTACAGCCAGGTGAGCCTATCAACCCTGGGCTTGGAAAACTCCTTCAAGGATGACATTCATATCATGGTTAAATAAGGGCTGTAGTAAAAGCTGTGCTTTCGTAATGCTGTAGTCAAGAAAAAAAATATATGCACACACACATACAGTATTTAAAATTATTGTTAAGTTTTCATGCTAACAAAGAAATTCTCAGTCTATAATTTGAATGGTGGGTTTATATGAACATAGAGAAACAGAACAACCAAAAAAAAAAATCAAGAAAATGTGTTTAAGTTATAAATTAACACAGATTTTCATGACTCAAAGATGTATTTGATCCTTTTGCAAAATGTTTTTTTGTTGGGAAACCTTTGTTGGTGGGAAACACAAATGTGAGATGTTTCTTGTAGTTGCCACAAAGATTGTCCAACTCCTCTTTGCAGATCCTCTCCAAGCCATTTTCAATGCCCTGACTGATGGAAGATTTGACAGTACATGACCATCCTGCCTTTGATGCGGTGCAGTTGACCCCTTGAGGTGTTAATGTTAACACCTCCATGTTTGACGGTAGGGATGATGTTCTTGGAGTCATAGGCAGCATTCCTCCTCCTCCAAAGGGCTTAATTTTGGCATCGCCTGACTACAACCATTTCACCCAGTTCTCCTCTGAATCATTTAGATGTTTAGTGGCAACCTTGTACATTAAGCAGGGGGACTTTCCAGGCTGCAGGATTTTAGTACTTCATGGTGTATTGTGTTACCAGCTGTTTTCGTTCTCATATTCATTGCAACTCCAAATGGTGAGATCTCAGATGGAGCTCCAGATAAAAGGGGACTGTAAGATAATAATCACGACAACTGATCTTGTAGCCCAATCCAGCATTCTGTGGGACAGAAATCTTGCTTGATCATATTACTTTATAACTTATTTGAAATGCATTATTATTCTGTCTCTCACTGTTCAAATTAACCTTCCGTTGATTATTTCTTTGTTAGTGGGCAAACATACAAATTCAGTAGGGGATCAAATAATTATTTCCCGCACTGAACATAATACATGGGAGTGTTGTTACTAATTCAAATTCAAATTTTTTATTTGTCACATACATAGTCATACACGGTATGATATGCAGTGAAATGCTTTTTGCGACTACTACAGACCAAAGTATTGCAAATGTTGCAAGTATGCAATGAACCAGTATGCAAATATTGCAAACATAACCAAATATTACACTTTTACATCTTTAAAATAAAATATGTGTAACTGGTAGGGTGAAGGTGTGCAAATGAGTTAAAGACAATGTTTAAAGAAAAGAGAAAAGAGCCATAAAAAAAGCAGTAAAGTAAAAAGCGCAAAGTGATTTTGTGCAAAAGAGTCCGGAGTGATTGGAGGTGAAAGTGAAAGTGCTGGAGTTCTATGTACTCTTGTTGTTGAGAGCTCGGACAGCCTGCAGGAAGAAGCTCCTCCTCATCCTTTTTCACCACGATGTTGATGTGACAGGACCATGACAGGTCCTGCGTGAACACCGAGGTAACAGAAGCTGTCCACTCTCTCTACTGGGCTCCTGTTGATGACAGGGGTCTGGTAGGTCCTCTCCTGCTTTGTACTGAAGTCCACTGTTAACTCCTTTGTCTTGCTGACGTTCAGGTGGAGATTGTTCCTCTGGCACCAGTTCACCAGATTTCCAACCTCCTCCAGGTAGGCAGTCTCGTCGTTGCCCACCACGACAGTGTCGTCAGCAAACTTGATGATGGTGGTGGAGTGACTGCACAGTCGTATGTGGCGACTTACATTGTCCAAGATGGTGCCGGTGAGTTTAGTTTGTTTTTGTCTTTTAAACTTCTTCTCAACAACCCTACACCGGCAAATCTACCACCATGGAATGCATTAAATACAGTAGAGACACTCTTGTTTATATTAGTATACAATGCACTTATAATTCGAAGACTTTGACTGCTTTTCCGGAACCCAGCTGGCCGAGTGAAATCCTGAGGAAGAACAAAGGATGCGACGCGAAGCGGCGGCCCCGGGGGAAATGAGCCGGCGTCAGGAACAGGCTGAGGGCCCGTGCACACAGCACGCCTCTGCCTAGCATCCTGCTCGGCAACGTCCAGTCACTGGAAAACAAGCTCGATGAGCTCAGGGCCAGGGTAAAGTTCCAGAGAGACATCCGGGACTGCAACCTCCTCTGCTTCACCAAGACATGGCTGAACCCAGCAGTGCCGGACCACGCCATCCAGCCGGCCGAGTTCTTCTCGGTCCACCGCTTGGACAGGACACGCGACTCGGGGAAGACATGGGGAGGCGGAGTGTGTTTGATGGTAAATAACAACTAGTGCAATACCGTTGTCCCTCTCACACACTCGTGCTCACCGAATCTGGAACTAATGTCCATCAAGTGTCATCCCTTTTACCTTCCTCGGGAGTTCACATCGGTCATCATCAGCGGTGCTTACATCCCACCGAAAGCGGACACGGACATTGTGAACTGCAGGAGGCGCCTCGAATTTTCATCACCACGCCGCCATCTTCCTCATGCCTAAATACAAACAAAGGCTTAAAGAGGAAGTTCCGGTTCAGAGGGAGGTGGCATGCTGGACGGACCAATCGGTGGCCGCTCTTCAGGACGCACTGCATGATGCAGACTGGGGCATGTTCCAGAGTAGTTCCGGAAACATCAGTGAGATTCATTGGGAAACTAATGTACGACACCTTTCAGAAAACGATAGTCAGAACGTTTCCCAATCAGAAGCTGTGGGTGGATAAAGCCATCCGCGACGCTCTGAAATCTCGCACCGCGACCTATAACGCGGGGCTGGCTTCTGGGGAAATGAAACCATACATGGCTGCGTCGTACAGCGTCAGGAAAGCGGCGAAGGAGAGGAAGCAGCGCTACGGGAAGAAACTGGAGTCGCAACTTGAACAGAGTGACTCTAGGAGCCTGTGGCGGGGACTAAGGACAATAACGGACTATAAAGCACCAACATCCGGTACGACGAACGCGGATGTGTCTCTGGCAGACGAGCTAAATACATTCTATGCTCGCTTCGAGGCTGCAGCTAAAGGCGCTAGCGATGCTACGGCTAGCGGCTCCAACAGCTGCAGACAGGAGGACACTGCCAGCACCGAGAACACGTTCGTCATCACCGAGCATGATGTGAGGAGAGCCTTCAAGAGAGTGAACACCAGGAAGGCAGCAGGCATCTCGGGGAGAATCCTCAGAGCCTGCGCGGACCAGCTAGATATTCAACCTCTCTCTATCTCAGTCGGTGATCCCCACATGCTTCAAGGAGTCATTAGTAACATTTGATGTAACTAATGTAACATCAAATGTATTTGAGATTTACGAAAGCAAGAATTAATATTTTTTTTATAGTTATCTGTATCTTGGAGAAAAGGACCTTAAAGTAAAGTTTTTTTTAAAGTGAAGTGATTGTCACATGTGATACACAGCAGCACAGCACACAGTGCACACAGTGAAATTTGTCCTCTGCATTTAACCCATCACCCTGAGTGAGCAGTGGGCAGCCATGACAGACGCCCAGGGAGCAGTGTGTGGGGACGGTGCTTTTGCTCAGTGGCACCTCAGTGGCACCTTGGCGGATCGGGAATCGAACCGGCGACCTTTTGATTACGGGGCCGCTTCCTTAACCGCTAGGCTACCACTGACCTAACTACCCATCCAGCCTTTAAGTATTTAATCATTTCTCTATTTCCTTGATTAAACGTTTTTCTGCCCACTGCTCACTCACTGATTGGTTAAAAGCAGACTACACATTTTGTCATGTGCACCGTGTGCTGTGCTACTATCACAATGACTATCACTTCACTTTCACTTCACATTGTAAAATGGACCTGCCCTACCATAATACTACATTGTCAATGCTGCAGCACCTGATACGACAACATCCTCATGTCAATTGCACTTCTCCAAGCAGACCCGGAGCTTCTACAAAGTAGAGGTGGCTTCAAGTTGTTTATGTACAGCTTCAAATCCGTCTTTTGTAAAGTTTGATAAGCACTGCATGTTGTAATTATTTCTATCAATAGTTTTGTTAGGAGTTATCCAAATACAAATTGATCCAAAGCCTGCAGATACCATACAGCATATAAGAAATGAAACCAGGGTGTGCAGCATTTTTTGTAATTGAACCTCTGCCCCATCTGCAGTCAGTTTGCTCATTTATCAGTAAAGACAACTGATATATTTATGTTTGCTATAAGAAGGACAAAAAAGTTTGTTAATAGAGGATTGTTCAACATTTTCACAGTATTGGATACTTGATTTTGGCTTATTTAAATTTTTATTGTAAACAATTTGGTACTTTTGTGGCCAACTGCTTATGGGGTTGTCTGAACATAGTTTGCATATTATATCGCCTAAATATTGAATAAAATTTTTTATTTTAGTAGATTTTTATATGGGTACTTTTTAGTAGAATTTAAGCAAAGTAAAGATACAATTTTTTTTTTCTTCCTCACAGTACATCACAGCAACGCATGGGCTGCTTCGTCCAGACAGGTCCCTCAGGAAGCTGAAATTTTTACAAAAGAATTTTAAATATGCTCATCACATACATGTGCCCACGTTCCATGATGGAGAACACATGATTTAAAAATATGATTAACGTTTTCAATCCCAAATACAATATTCCCTCAAAAACACTGAATTGGATTCAATATTAGATTATTAGTTTTCTTTATTTTCTTCTTTTCCACTCTTTTTATTAAAATAAAACTAAGGACATGAAGGTTAATATGTTTGTGAAGTTGTAGTTCAAGTTCAAAAGCTTTATTGTCATTTCAGATACATTCATGTTATACAGTACAAAGTGAAATGAATTGACGTTTCTCTGGAACCTGGTGCTACATGTAACTTTTAAGCAAAAGTTACATTCTGATTAAACTGCACATGTGCAACATTGAAAAACTAGCTACATGAAGTGCAAACATGGGACACAGGCAGTGCAAGATGAGAAGTGCAAAAATAACAGTAACATTAAAATATTTACATTTACATTTACGTCATTTATCAGACGCCCTTATCCAGAGCGACTTACAATCAGTAGTTACAGGGACAGTCCCCCCCTGGAGCAACTTAGGGTTAAGTGTCTTGCTCAGGGACACAATGGTAGTAAGTGGGATTTGAACCCGGGTCTTCTGGTTCATAGGCGAGTGTGTTACCCACTAGGCTACTACCACCCTAAACATTGTCTAAACATGTAGACAACAAAGACAGACAGCACTAAAAAACTGTGAAATTGGTAATAAAGGTGCAGAGTAACAACATGCAAATGTTGCTGTGGTAATGTTCAAATACTGCTGTAATAGAAATGACTGTTCATGTGTCTGATGGTCTGTGCACTGAAACTGTTGCACGCCCTGTCAGTGAGGCCTGTCAAATGCTTCTGTACCTCTTGGTAAGAGGATGAAGAGTGCATGTGAAGGGTGTGTAGCAGTGCTCAGTGAGATGTTGGTGAGAACATCTGCAAGCTGGTCTGTGCATTCTATGAGCATCTTCTAGGGATGTTGTCAAGTCCAGCAGTCTTTCATGAGTTAACTCGAAGAGTTTTTCTCAAGTCTGCTGTAGTTATACAGAACACCGGAATACTGAGAGGAGAGTTGGATTTCCTCACAGTCACTTTGTTCTGTGTGTCGAATTGTGCGTCGAAGCACAATTTGCGAATCCATTAGGGAGGGGTCACTGTCACAGGCAGAGGTCATAATCCTTTAGTTTGTAGTATGCGGCATGTGTCTCTGCTGTCCTAGTAGTGGCTGTGGATTTTCTGCCTGTGTGCACGCTTTGCTGCTCTAATGGGCTGAGCTAGTTTGGTCCTCGCTGTAGCCCTCTGCTGTTGTCCACAGCTTCTGGTTTGTGGTGATGGACTTGAACTGTAACATCATCAGTGCATTTGCTGATGCAGTTGTTCACTGAGGTTGTGTACTCCTCCAACCTGAGTAACTGTTGGTTGCAGCCTCCCTGAATGTTTGCCACTCATTGCACTCGAAACAGTCTTAAAGGGCAGAAATGACTTCTGCTGGCCAGGTTCTCACCCGCTTCAGAAGCAGTTTTGTGCATCTGATGTGGTCTGATTGGTCGAGATGGGGGGTGGGGCTACGCACCAGTATTTTTTGTGTAAAAAAGATCCAGCACTTTTTTCCCTATCGTCTCATCGAAGCAATATCGTCCACAACTGCATTGCAATGCATTGATTATATTAATAATTTCACAAAACACAAAAGTATGATTTATCCAAGTACTCGATAAACAAAAAAAAAAATTGAGTACTCAAATACAAAAATTTTCAATAGTTGAAAACTTGAAAACACATACGTAGCAAATATACCAAACCAAGAGTCATAATAATGCAACCTTGGAGTCCAGCAGATGCTGAACACTTACACATAATGGCCAGCACCTGGGAGTGATCAGGACTTACACTAATAAATAAAGTGATAAAGTGAAACAGGTGCCAGCTGGGTGAATCCAGCAGCACCCGACATTACAATACCTGACTTTGAGTATAGCATTAGCATACCTGGCTTGATATGAAAAGCTTTGATCACATTTTATGACTAATTAATTTAAAAAATATGGGTTTTATTTTAAATATGGGTGAAGTGATTATCTTCATTGTAATAAATAATCCTCATTATTTGTACCATGGTGAAGCACAGGTGCTGGCAGCATCTTGTGGTCAGTATTTGTAACTACAAAATCACAGCTGAACATTGCTTGCAGCACAAAGATTTTGGTTTTCAAAAATTGCAAATAACCATTTTGCGCCACTTCCCCCTTGCAGGCTCATTACCTATTTTCCAGTTTCACTTCACTGTGCATTGCTCCGTGATCTGAGCATTTTTTGATAATGACTTAATCATAATGACTTTTATAATGACGTTTATGACTTTCCTCATAAACGTGACTAAAATCATGGCAGCCTCGATGGAGCCTATTCATGTTTGAGTCCAGTTCTCTGACCGATTTGGTTGACGGCTGCAGGTATACTACACTGACAGCAGGTTTGCGATGGGTCACATTCTAATCCGGAGGAAAAAGAATGTGGTTGGGGACGAGAGCCAGCAAGTCATCCTGTTCCGCTGTATCCAGAACATGAACAGCTTGACTCCCTAAAACACCTGCTTCACTGGAGGTGAGCCACATGAACAAAACACACACTGGTGATTGATTTACATTTGTGCTGGAGTTAGTGGTAAATGTGGTGAAACTGAGCAGCCTAGTTTCATCCAGATCTTGGTGACTTTCATGGAGCCCAACATGCATGATACAGACTGGCAATTAGCAGTTCTTCATGCTGGAAATGTAATGTTTTTAGTTTTTACTTGTATTTACCAGCTGGGTGAGCCAGGGAGGTAGAATGTGTAAATTTGACTGAGATAGGATTTTCATGACTGTACAAGTTACATATGGGGTTAGAGATTTAATGATTATGGCTGAAACTCTCATTTGTATAGGTATTGTCATACTGGAAGTTGGGGACGAAGTGGAACTTCTCATCCCACGTTCGTTGGCCAATTTGTCCTTGGATTCAGACTCTACATTTTTTGGAACTTTCAAACTTAGCTAACTTTGACGTGGAATTAACTGGCTCTACTGGTAAACAATCAAGCCTTTATATTTTGGTATGCTCATGACTCAAAGCACAATGTTACTATATGCACTCTGTGTTTCAGACATGAAACTGTTATGTAGTCAACTGGATTTAAATTAATTTTATCTTTAAATGTTTAGTTGACTGAATTACAGTTGTTAATGGAATCTACAGCAGTCCAATAATATTTGTGTAAATTAGAAAAATAAAATATTAAATAATTTTAATAAAATGAGCACTAAAAGACCCATATTAAATTTACAAAAAATGAGCACATTTGAAATCTCACATTTGTGAGCACATTTGAGGTCTCAAAATATTTGGGACAGGAGTATGTTTACCAAGGTGTAGCATCTCTTCTTCTTTTTAAAATAGCTTGAAGACGTTGAGACATCAAGGTTCTAATTTTCTGGAATGGAATTTCATAATTTTGTCCCATTTTTGCCTGATATAGGTTTTCAGCTGCTGAAGTTAGTGAAAAATTATTGTTTTGTCATTGTGATGCACAGCACACAGTGCACCAAACACATTTAACCATTTAAACTACTTAAAGATGCCATGAGAGCAGTGTGTGGGGATGTTATCTTTATCAAGGGGGCCTCAATGAAGTGAAGTGATTGTAACTTGTGATAGTAGTTGCCCCTGTGCCAACTTATTTGGGACCTGTAGCAGGCATATAATGATTTTGCGCATGTAAATAAGATGTGATGACTATTTTGCGGAATTCTGGGTTTTTGTTTTTGGCAGTTTCATGGATATGAATCAAGTGTCACTGATTTAGTATGAGACTTCAGAATATGTTAGTTGAATTTGCATATAAAATAACCCATTTCCCTCTTAGATTTGAAAATACAACAGACAGCATGTTTGATTAGTTTGTTTCGTATCTTTTGTCAAAATAAAGCCATTCCACACTGAAGATATTAAAGCATTTAACACAACACAGAAAACAGCTCCTTTAATTTCTCTCTTTGTCTCTCCATTCCTATTCTACTTTAGCTGTGCAAATGGTCAATCATTTCTGGGGAGAGAAAATGAGAAACTGACTTCTCCAATAATTCCCTGTATGTGACTAATAAATTATTTTATTATACAACATATTTGATGCATATATTTAGTTAACACATGCTATGTGTTAACTTTAACAATCCTCAAACAAGACCTAATGCCATTCAGAGTATCTCTGGTGAGAGTGTGAGAAACTACTGGATTTAAGACATAAAGCATTTACAGTGACAATCAAATTGATAACATTGCACAGGACGAACAAATTCAAATTCAAATTTTATTTGTCACATACACAGTCATACACGGTATGATGTGCAGTGAAATGCTTTCTGCAACTGCTACAGACCACAGTATTGCAAATGTTGCAAGTAAACAATGAACCAATATGCAAATATTGCAAACATAACCAAGTATTACACTTTTACGTCTTTAACATAAAATATGTGTAACTGGTAGGGTGAAGGTGTGCAAATGAGTTACAGTTTTTTACAATGTTTAAAGAAAGAGAGAAAGAGCCATAAAAGAAAGAGCAGTAAGGACCTAAAAAGCGCAGAGTGATTTTGTGCAAAGTGATTTTGTGCAAAGTGGTTTGTGCAAAGTGATTTTGTGCAAAGTGATTTGTAACTCCAGTCCGAACTCCGGACTTGGAGTAACCCCTGCCAGACCGGATCATGACAATTTTGTAAAACAAATGAATATTTTACAACGAGCAGCTCAAAACGGATTGGGTAGGTATGATAGACTGGAAGTGCATGTGGTGTCAATCAAGCAGTTTTGTGGGGAGATGTCTAGGGAACCTGACACTTCAGTACACTGGCTCGCTTTTCTGCTTCCTGTGGCAGGTGTTTGGATATTCTAAAAGTCTCTGAGCAGACGGCATCAAAATTTTGTGTTATCTTAAAACTAAACTTAAAAAAGCAGGACTGTACTGCTAAAAGGATTATGTCTCTGTAAACCTTGAAATGCTTCTTACGAAGCCACTCCTTAGTTGCCTGGGCGGTGTGTTTGGGATCATTGTCATGCTGGAAGACCGATCCACGTTTCATCTTCAATGCCCTTGCTGATGGAAGGAGGTTTTCACTTAAAATGTCACGATACATGGCCCCATTCATTCTTTCCTGTACAGATCAGTCGTACGGGTCCCTTTGCAGAAAAACACCCCCAAAGAATGATGTTTCCACCCCCATACTTCACAGTAGGTATGGTGTTCTTTGGATGCAACTCAGAATTCTTTCTCCTCCAAACACGACAAGTAGAGTTTTTACCAAAAAGTTCTATTTTGGTTTCATTGGACCATATGACATTCTCCCAATCCTCTTCTGGATCATCCAGATGCTCTCTAGCAAACTTCAGATGGGCCCGGACATGTACTGTCTTAAGCAGGGGAACACGTCTGGCACTGCAGGATTTGAGTCCCTGGCGGCGTAGTGTGTTACTGATGGTAGCCTTTGTTACTTTGGTCCCAGCTCTCTGCAGGTCATTCACTAGGTCCCCCCGTGTGGTTCTGGGATTTTGACTGAGGTTGTGGACAGGTGTGTTTTATACTGATAATGAGTTCAAACAGGTGCCATTAAAACAGGTAATGAGTGCAGGACAGAGGAGCCTTTTACAGAAGAAGTTATAGGTCTGTGAGAGTCAGAAATCTTGCTTGTTTGTTAGTGACCAAATACTAATTTTCCACCATAATTTGCAAATAAATTCTTTAAAAATCAGAGGATGTGATTTTCAGTTTTTTTCTTATTTTGTCTCTCATAGTTGAGGTATACCTATGATGAAAATTAAGGCCTCTGTCATCTTTTTAAGTGGTAGAACTTGCACAATGGTGGCTGACTAAATTATTTTTTTGCCCCACTGTATGACTTTTTATGCAGTGTAGGTAAACTTTTGGTTTCAACTGTATATTTAAAAGGATCAGCTTCTCAATCTAGATTTGATTCGAGAGACTGTGGATTTAGAGTTGAACATAATGAACAGGTTACTTTCCCAGAGTCAAGTACCTGTGTGATTCCATGTGATCCAAACATGCAGGAGTATTTGGACTTTATTACGGAGTCAACTACAGAAGCCAGTGAAGTGGGAGCTAGCATCAGGACTCTTCATATACTGTATTTTAAAGAGATATGTTGTAATTAGTATTTTTATTAAAACAATGTGCAAAAAAAAAAAAACACAATTTACACTGTAATGATTCAATCAATGACTTAAAATATCACAGTGTTAAATGAATACAATGAAAATATGTAATATTAACTATTATTTCTTTTTAAGTATGTAAAAGAAACATTTCAGCTCAATTTCAGTTTTAGATGACCTCCATGTGGCACCATCAGTCCTATATTTATCTGGGAAAATAAGACAAATATTATGTTTAATAATATTAGGAAGTTAAACATCAATGTCTTATAGAGAATAACACAATGTGCATACCTGCACTCTCCACCATACCTGAAACAGTCTCTTTTCTTGGTTTTGTCGTTTCATTGGGCCAAATGTAAATGACTGTCTTTCTTTTGATTTTAAGTTTCTATAGCTGTTTATTATTACATCATGGATTTAGAGTTATAAGTATTAGCTTATACTGGTTTCAGGGAAACTGATAAGTAAGTCTATAGCTATCACATGTGATTCTATTTAATAATTGTATAGATCCGACAACAAGCAACGTTCACGTTTAAAACACACTTGCAAGATTGTAGCATCCAATGTTTTTCTGCAGCATACAGCATTCAGATGACATGGTTGAATTAAATTGCTGTCAACATCTCCTCGATCTTGCTTTCATTCACACCTCCATCACCAGAAGCGAAAGTGATCAGCAACCACAGCACACAACAACGAAATGTGTCCCCTGCATCACCCTTAGTGAGCAGTGGGCAGCCATGACAGGCACCTGGGGAGCAGTGTGTGGGGACGGTACATCAGTGGGACCTTGGCGGCTTGGGATTGGAACCAGCAACCTAATGATTATGTCTACGTTTCCTTACCCACTAGGCCACCATTGCCCCATTAAACCAGTCCACTTCAGTGAAAGTGAAGTGATTGTGAAACACTGCAGCACAGCACATGGTGCACACAACCAAATGTGTCCTCTGCATTTAACCCATCAGTCTTAGTGAGAAGTGTGCAGCAATGAAAGGTGCCCAAGGAGCAGTGTGTGAAGAGGGTACTTTGATCAAGTGGACAGGACCTCTCCTCTAGGACTGGCACTGGACACTCAAGGCAGCGTGGGATGAGAGTTGTGAAATTCTTGAATCAGGACATGATCCAGGATGTCACAACTGGACCATAATCATCCCAGTTCACCAAGCATTACAAACCCATCCACGCTGCCATGCATCCTGGAGACGTTGGACAGATCTTATTTGATTCTCACGAGACAAATCACTGTTTGTTGTGATTCCCATGTCTTTGGTGGTTGTACATATGGTGGTACGAGTCCCAACTCTGGCTATAAAGCTCATTGAGACATACTGTTTGTAATTATGAGTGAATGAGTGAAAGTAAAATGATTGTCATTGTGAAGCACAGCACATGGTACACACAATGAAATGTGTCCTCTGCATTTAACTCATCATCCTAAGTGAGCATAGGGCAGCAATGACAGTTGCCCGTGGAGCAGGGTGTGGCAACCGTGCTTTGCTCAGTGGGACCTCTGGCTTGGGATTCAAACCGGGAACCTTCTGTTTACGGGTCCGCTTTCTTACCCACTAGGCCACCACTGCTATTCAAAAATAAATTGTTGTTATTGTTGTATGTGGGTGGTAGGGTATAAGAATGAGAAAAAGTCCAGTCCAGCATTTTTTATATATTTATAAATATTTTTATGTAGCTGGTGTCATCTCAGACATCTTCAGGGGACCCGGCTCACTTTGTAGCGTCTTCAGATGAGCCAATCAAGGGCAGCACTGAATAAGTCTATGCAGGTTACGGTTTGTGGACACCCTCAGGCAGAGATAGATAGTAACAGACATTGGAGGGGGTGGAGACCACATAGCAAAACCCTGTTGGAGTTGCCATGGTAACGGCAAGCAGTTGAATTAATGACATCATGGTGACGGGGAGGCGAGTGAGGGTTTTGTAGTGATTTGTAGCAGAGGCGAATGCTCCTGCACGCGTTACTCGCTCTCTTGTTTTACACTTGCCCTCCCTCCATTCCTTTGTGAACCGGATCGCTGGTAGGGACAAGCTTCCTTGCATAATTTCCTTGCATTTAATTTACTCGCTCTGCAATTTTTGTCTGTGCCTTTTTTGATGGTCTGTGCCTTTTTGCTGATTTTAATATCTGTTCAGATCTGGGGTTTTTTATCTTCGTTGCTGTACAAAGTACCTAGTTTATGTGAGAGAAGAGAGAGTGTGAGAAGAGTGTACAGTGTGTATGTATGTAAAACATCAGGGTTTGTACAGAAGAGAAGGAACAGAGGTAAATACTGATGATAAATACTGTAAAAGGTAGATGTGCAGCCAATTGCTGGCATATGTATGTGCGAACTGTGTGAGGATTTTGTGTGTATGTGTATGAGCTTATCAGTGTGTGCGGTTATGTCTCCTTGTGAACGTGCAGTGTAGAAAATGCCCCATTAATTTGTTTAAGCACTCCAAGATGGGTGGGACAAATGTGTATGCATAGAGCAGTCTCACAGACACATAAACAGCTTCACACGTCGTGTCAATTTGACAGGCACACCTTTGCAACGTCATATTGCAACACACACCATATGATTGGTTGGTTAGACTGGAAATGGGGAGGGGGCATACATATACCAAAGATATCTTCAATCCCCCATATGTATGGGGGATGGGAAGTAGCTTTCGGCATTTGATTGATGACAGCAGTGACTTAGTTGACCTCTATGGACCTGTCTTTCACTTGAGGGTAAAGGTCAGATTTAAACCAATCAAAACACCCAATCCAGTTTGTTTTCATACCTGTCTCCGGCTGCAGTCACAGATCCATCTGTAATATGTTCTGAACAAATCTGTAGTTCAGATGACATGAACTGATTTTGATCTTTACAGATGGGAAATCTATAGTCAATTGGACCAGTATTATTTTTCACTTGAGCTGAACTAAATATTCATGCTTCTTATTATGCATGGAGCAGTGAGGAGCCATGCTGGGAGCTCAACTTCTCAGATTACACTGAGAAATTCTGTTGCTGTGTTGGGTTCTGAGCTCCCGCTGCCTATTTGGAAGTGACCAGACTTGCTTTGACACACTGGATCCAGGAAGTGAACGGTCTGAAGTCAGCAGGACAGGATGAGGTTCTGAGGAACTGGTGGTTCATTCAAAGAATACAGTGGTAGCCTAGGGGGTAGGGAAACAGACCCTTAATCAGAAGGTTTCCGGGTTGCATCCCAAACCACCAAGGTCCCAATCAGGGCCACTTCCGCCAAGGGTGATGGGTTAAATGCAGAGGACACATTGCATTGTGTGCACCATGTGCTGTGTATCACAATGATAATTGCTTCACTTGCACTTTCACTTTTCAGTATTATTCTTAGTGTGGTGGTAAGGTGTGGTTTTTGCCTTGGCAAAAAATATAGTGAAATAGTGAAAGTAAACTGATTGTCATTGTGATTCACTGCAGCAGAGCACAAGTGCACAAGTCCTCTGCATTTAATCCAGCTCCTCAGCTTGCTCTGTGTGTCTGTGCACTGTACGTATATGTGTGTATTATTATGTTTTTGTGGTATTAGGGTCGTGTATGTGTAATTCAAAATATGTTCTATTTCTGAATTTGAATTAATTTATGTACATCTCTCTGTGTGTGCAAGTTTATGTGAATGCCTGTGTGTTTGTGAGTGAATTTGATTATATGCATGTGAGCGTGTATGCATGCGTGCAGTCCGGTAATCATAAAGCTTTGTGCTTGATCGTAGGTCTGGAGGACACACACTGGCTGGCATTAGCATGAATTTGGAATTTTCAAGATTTGGCTTTTCCCCTCTCTCCCTTTCACTCTCTCCCTCTTTGTCTATGGGTTTGAACAGCTGACTGTGTTCTGGTCTGTTGGAGGTTTAAAGCCATGCTGTGACTTCAGTCTGGAAGAGGCAGCTGTCAAACTGACTTAAATGTGGAGGCTGACCATAGAGACACGGTGTGTGTTTGTTTGTGTGTGAGAAGGAAGGCTGGACGTGCTGGGTAAACCAATAATAGCTGTTATTGATTATTTGTTATTGAATGTGTGTTATATGTAAGTGTGAATTGTTTTTTTTTCTTCTTAAAAATAGACAGAATGAAAAAAGAGAGAAAGAAAGAGGGTTAGCTGAAGGCTGTTGGTCTGCAGGAATGCAGTGTTTTTTAATGACTTGTTTCTCTTCTTGCAATTTCCCCTATGGCTGTAGTGCTTAATAGACTACATTAATCACTAAGCTTTTGGCTCAAATTTACCTTTTTGTGTCTGTGTGTGTATGTGCTTGTGAGAAGTCACAGATGGTCAGACTAAGTTACTAACAGAGTAGATGAAAGAAATTTGAACTAAATTTTGAACAAAAAAGCTGCAGAAGAATGATAGAAAGGAGGGAAGAAAGCAAGGAAGAAATTAAACTACAGACCATCTGATCAAAAGCCTGTTTATTCAGCCTGTATGATATTAAATGTGCTAATACTTAAAGGATCACAGTAACTGGACAGATGTCAAAATCCAGACAAAAATTCAGACAGCTATATAAGATATATATATTAGCACCGGCCACATACCAAGTTCGTTCAAGGTAGCAGTCATTAGACCCCTGATTAAAAAGCCTGATCTTGATCACAGTCAGCTTTCAAATTATAGACCGATATCCAACCTTCCGTTTATATAAAAAATCTTAGAAAAAGTCGTAGCCCAGCAGCTGAGTGCATACCTAGACTGTAACAATATCCATGAAGTATATCAATCGGGATTTAGACCTCATCATAGCACTGAGACAGCGCTGGTTAAAGTGGTTAATGACCTGCTGTTGGCCTCTGATCAGGGACGCATCTCGCTGTCCTGCTTGATCTGAGTGCAGCGTTTGACACTATCGAGAATGTTATTGGGATTAAGGGAACAGCCCTTGAATGGTTCAGATCATATTTGACCAACCGATATCAGTTTGTGGACATCAATGGTGTTTTGTCTTCACATAGTAAAGTAGAGTTTGGTGTTCCTAGGTCCGTTACTTATTTCTCTATACATGTTTCCTTTAGGTGACGTCATCCGCAAACACGGTATTAGCTTTCATTGCTACGCTGACGGCACACAGCTGTATCTGTCAACAATGCCAGATCAGAGGCAGCAGCTGAACAAAATAGAGAATTGTCTAAAGGACGTTAGACAGTGGATGCTCACCAACTTTCTCCTGTTAAACCCTGACAAGACAGAAGCGCTTGTACTTGGGCCTCAAGCAGCCAGGCATAAGCTGGCTGACTACACCATAACCCTGGATAGCCTTTCTATCTCCAAGTATTGAAGTAAAGGATCTAGGTGTCATCATTGATGCAGGTCTCTCATTCAATTCGCACGTAGATAGCATTCTTTCACCTTATAAATATTGCGAAAATAAGAAATATCATTTCAATGCGTGATGCAGAAAAGTTGGTCCATACATTTATTACATCAAGGTTAGATTACTGCAATGCATTACTGTCTGGATGCTCTAGTAGGTGCATGAGTAAACTCCAGCTAGTACTGAATGCTGCAGCCAGAGTTCTAAATAGAACTAGGAAATTTGACCACATCACCCCAGTCTTACAATCACTGCGCTGGTTACCCATCAAATTTAGGATTGACTACAAAATCCTACTTTTGACCAATAAAGCTCTAAATGGTCTCGCCCCGCAATACCCGAGTGAATTTTTGGTTCTTTACGAACTGCCACACCCCCTTCGATCAATGCGGGGTCACTACTGGTACCAAAATTGCAGAAGCTGGGAGCAGATCCTTCTCCTATAGAGCTACGCAGTTGTGGAACGGCTTGCCTGTCAGTGTCCGGGACTCAGACACAGTCTCAGTGTTTAAATACAATCTCAAAACCTATCTGTTTTCTCTGGCTTTTTGTTAAAATCCTAGACCCTCATTTCACTTCACTTTGACACAGTGTCAATTATAAAGTCCAGTTTATCACAGAGTCCCCCTGTTAGACACAGACACAGACAAAGTTAAATTCACCCTAGTTAGGCTGTCCTAGTTAGGGTACCGGGCCACTGTTGCACCAATATACCACTATAACCACATATTTCAGTATCGGTCGTACAGTGCAACCGTCTGCCGCTGCTTCAGTTTGTTTTTCTCCGAGACATGGAATCAAGCACCCAGACTACTGGCAGACCCCAGTGAAGAGACCAGCAAATAAATCCTGGTTCCTGACAACTGCTTAACAAGGACATACCATGAAACAAACCAGAGGGTCACCACAGCCACCACCACCGTTACAACTACAGCTTCAGGGATCTTCAGTAACATCATTGTGGACATGTAATCTAGACCATGACACTTACTACATTCTGGACTCCTACAACTGTAGGACATATTATTATATCATCCCCAACCCTGCACTGACACCATTTGCAGGCTCACTCTACCCTGGAAGGGGTCCCTCTCTATATCACTCCTTCCCAAGGTCTCTTCCTTTCTTTTTTTCTCTCTCTCCTAGTTTTTTGTGTGGAGTTTTTCCTTGTGTACAGAAGGGTCAAGTGTGTGTGTGTGTGTGTGTGTGTGGGGGGGGGTGTCAACTGTAGGGCCTGTCAAAGCCCATTGAGACATACTGTATGTGATTTTGGGCTATATAAGAGATAAATGTTGTTGTTGTTGATATATATTGGAAAAAGTGGTAAGCTGTGCATATTTTCTGAATGCACTGTATGTGTATATCTGGAAAGTATTGCGAAACAATCTAACTTGAGGTTTGCCACAAACCACAGGTTTGGCACACCTATCCTTGGCCAGTTTGGCCCATTCTCTTTGCAGCACCATTAAGTCCCTTTAGGTTTTATGGAAAGTGTCAGAGCACAACCATTGTAAGATCCCTTCAGAGATGTTTAATCAATGTTTTAATCATGGCCAGAGGACATTCACCCAAGGACATTCACAGTATTGCCCTGAAGCCACTCCTTACTGCTAAAAGGAACCCAAATTCCCTCAGTTCAAGAGGCTCTGGAGTAGGTTTCCCTCTATCCTGAATAGCCTCCCTGTTCCCACAGCTTAACAACATCCCCACCATCATGTTTCACTGTAGGGATGATATTGGCTGGGTGATGACACTGAAGAGTTCAGTCTTTGTGTCAGTTTATCATGGTCTGAGAATCCTTCAGGTACCTTTTGGTAAACTCCAGAGGGCTGCCAAGTGCCTTTTACTAAGGAGTAGCTTGATTTGGCCACTCTACCAGAAAGGCCTGATTGGTGGATTGCTGCAGATATAGTTGGCGTTCTAGAAGGTTCTCCATTTGGGTTCTTGGTCACCTTCCTGACTAAGGCCCTTCTCCCCTGATCACTCAGTTTGGGCAACTCTAGAAAGAGTCCTGGTGGTTCTGAAGTTACTTTGAACACACTTACAGATTATTACACAGATTATAGGCCACTGTCTTCATTTGCACCTTTAAAGCCAATGTAACCTTTATGTAACCTTCTCCAGATTAGATCGCCAGACAATCCTTTCTTGGAGATCTACAGAAAATCCCTTTGACTTCATGTTTGGTTCATGTTTGCTCGTGCTGTGTGTGTATATGTGTATATGTGTGTATATGTTGTGTGTGCAGAAGAATGGAACCTTTGCTTAATATATGTTCAGTCGGAGTCACAGAGTAAATATTATTGTAGAATTATATTGAGGATACATTTTCTGGTAAGTGCTTAGCCACATTAAGCAAGTTTAGTTGAAAGGGAACTGTGAATGAGAGGAAGTGTGTCAGTAGGATTTGTAGAATTGCATGTCATCAGCATAGCGGTGCAATTTGAAAAAATGCTAATGAAAAATTTGGCCAAGGGTAAATGATGAAAAGCAAAGGCCCTGGGACAGAACCTCTGGGGACACCATATTCAAAGGCTCAGCTGATGGACCTGAAGTTAACCGCTCTCTATTTGTGTTACCAGTGATACCCAGAAGAGATTCAAGTCAAATTCAAATTCAAATTTTATTTGCCACGTACACATTCATACAGAGTGTGGTATGCAGTGGAATGCTTTTTCAGGAGAGTAGGGATTTGTTATTAACCATGTCCAAATCAGCTGTAAGTTTAAGCAGTAGTGAAATACTGACATGTCCTCTTTCAGCAACAATGAGTAGGTCATGAATGTTTCTGACCAGAGCTGTCACAGTGGTATGCTTTGGTATCACCCAGTGCAGCATACAATGTGGAAGTGCACCCTAAGATGGCTGCAACGACAAGAGCTCCATTGAAAATTAGGCTGGGTGACTTGTTTTTCTTGTCATACACATTTCATTTTCTTACACATTTCATTTTATTCTGTGATTTCTTGGCGTGGAGAGAAAAGAGCAACACACTCGCTTGACATCAGTGCAAAAAGTGGTCATTAGTAATAAACAAGAGTAAAAAAGCAAAATGTCCAAAAGGCGCCAGGGCAGCAGAGTGTGGGGAAGGTACTTTGCTCAATGGGACCTCAGTGGCACCTTGGTGGTTTGAGATTTGCACCTGCAACCTTCCGATTATGGGTCCAATTTTGTAAATTGGGTTGAAGACCACAGATTGAAAATTGAAGGATAAGGAATGAACACCGACCATCTGCTTCTGTACCTGTTTAAAAAGACAAAAAAGAAACAGCAGAAACACGGCAACAAGCAGCATCTGTATAAATCACAGCAAATAGTGAATTTTACACATTATTTAAAAACACATAATACTAATAATACTGTTCAGCTGTTCCAGACAATGTGTCTGATTGTGTGAATGCACCCGTACCCACAAGGTTTCTCCATGTAAGTGGTTAATAGTGGACATCAAGCCAACATGTAGGATGCCCAGGCAATAGAAATCCAAAGACACCCACAGGGCACAGGAGTCCTAAGAGGGCCACTGCAGGAACAATTGCAGTCCCCACCTAGAAAAGGGTAGAGGAGGAGCCCAGAGGGGGAAGGTGGCACTCAGCAGCTACAATAGAGCACACCTACTGCTACGGACCAAACAGAGCCAGGAGGGCCAGGACCTGCCAAGGAGTTGGTGGTTCTTAGTGCCTGGGGCCAGCTGCCCAGGGGCAGACTGGCTCATTCCTGAGGAAGGGAGGGGGGTGGTCCTGAGATGGAGTCCAGCCAAATAGTCATATACAAGCATGCTCCCACAAACACAAGCATACGTTCCCACCCTCATGCACAGATATGCAGATATTCACCCAACATGGAGAAACAAGGCTAATCTAGGTGGGTAAATGAATTTAGAAATGGAGGAGTCTAGAGTCCTAAACATTTACATTTACATTTATGGCATTTAGCAGACGCCCTTATCCAGAGCGACTTACAACGTGCTTTCAAGTTACCATCGATGAAGTGATCAGTTCTGGTTCATTAGGACCCCCAACCATGAACACAATCTTTTTATTCACTCTTGTTGTATATTCTGTACATAAATTAGACAATAAGAAGGTTACAAGTTAATCTAAATATTTTCTAAAGAGGAAGGTCTTGAGCTGCCGTTTGAAAATACTCAGTGACTGAGCTGTTCTGACCTCAAGGGGGGAAGTTCATTCCACCACCGAGGGGCCAAGACAGAGAAGAGTCTAGATGAGTGTCTTCCTTTTACCTTCAGAGATGGAGGGACAGGCGAGCAGTACTGGAGGCTCTGAGTATACGAGGTGCAGTGTGAGGTGTTATAAGGGCTGTGAGGTAGGATGGTGCTACTCCATGTTTGGCTTAGTAGGCCAGCATCAGTATTTCGAATCTAATGCGTGCAGCTACTGGGAGCCAGTGGAGGGAACGTAGCAGAGGGGTGGTGTGGGAGAATTTGGGAAGGTTGAAGATTAGTCGTGCTGCTGCATTTTGTATTAGTTGTAGAGGTCGGATGGCACATAGAGGTAGACCAGCTAGAAGGGAGTTACAGTAATCCAGTCAATAAGGGCGGATTCGTCTGATATTGTAGAAGGAATCTACATGAGCGGGAAAGATTGCTCATGTGAGTCGAGAAGGAGAGTTGTCTGTCTATTGTTACTCCAAGGTTGCGGGCTTTTGTAGAAGGAGAGAGCTGTGAGTTGTCCAGGTAAATAGCAAGATCCTGATGTGGTGAAGAATCTGCTGGAATGAATATTAGTTCAGTTTTGGTGGGATTGAGTTTGAGGTGATGGGCTGCCATCCAAGATGAGATGTTGGTTAGACATGCAGAGATTTTGGAAGCAGCATGTAAATCAGAGGGAGGAAAAGAGAAGAAGAGTTGTGTGTCGTCGGCATAGCAGTGGTGAGGGGGAGAGTGGACATTGCTGCCTAGTGCCTCCCTTGAGACAGAAGCTGGAGGGTGTTTGGAGGATGTCCTGAAACATGCTATTGGGGGTCTGTATAATATTTCTAGACGGTTAATGAAAGCGTGTACAAAACCTAATTTATGTAAAGTAGCAAATAGAAATTTACAATTAAGCCTGTCAAATGCTTTTTCTGCATAGAGACAATATTGTCATTTCAATGTTTTTGTTCTATCTATGTGTATTTGTTGATTAGTGCCTCCCTTCTATGAAACTAGTTTGGCCGAGTAATGAAAGGGGTTCCCTTCTCTTTTCTTTTTGAGAGAGCTTTGCAGTAATTTTAAGGTCAATGTTAGTAAGAAATATCGGGTGAAAGCTGGTAGGAAATATAGGGTCCTTGTCTGGTTTAGCAAAAGACTAATGTTGGCAGAGTTCAGGTGGAAGTCTAACATTTTCCTTACTTTCCTGAAACATTCTAGAAAAAGTTGGTGCCAGAATTGTCCAGAATTCTTTATACAATAGAACATAGAAATCCATCTGGTCCATGGGCCTTTTATTGGGCATACTATTCATGGTTTTCTAGAGTTCACCAGGTGTTAATGGAGAGTCCAATGCCATCGGTTGATTGTCTGATAATTTCAGGAGGGATATGTTTTCAAGAAACTGATCAATTTTGTCTTTAGATGGGTTTATCTGTGGTGAATATAAGTCCCTGAAGTGTTTATTATTTCAGGGTCATATACTGTGTCCCCATTTAAGTTTTTAACAATACTTTTTATTACCATGTTTGTGCAAAAAATGTATTTCTATCTTATTCAGTATTTCCTGTTCCTGGGATATTATGTAATTTTCTTCTAAGGTTTTTATGCGATAACAATTAAATTATTTTACCTTTCATCACAGCTTTGCCTGCTTCCTAAAGAACTGATGCTGTTGTTCCAGGCAGGTCAATGCAGTCTTAATATGAGGTCCAAGTTATGTAATTTGCAAAAATTTAATTGTTATCCATTACAGTTACTGGAGGAAAATGTGCAATTAAATTGTTGATTATTGAAAGATTAGGTAGGCAGGTAGTGGTGGCAGGTAGTGGTGGCCTAGCAGGTCAGGAAACAAACCCGTAATCGGAAGGTTGCCGGTTTGAATCATGGGCTGCCAATGTGCCATTGAGCAAAACAACGTTCCCACACACTGATTGGAAATGTGAGACGAACCCCATCGTTGTATGCAGTGACAGAAAGAGAGATTGGAGAATCATCCAGGGAGATAAGAAGAGTTGGATATCTTCTGCATAGCAGTAATTGAATAATTCATGTTAAAATATGAGTTTTGGTGTAAGAGAGGGCCAAGCACTGAACACCAGTACAACAACATTTATTTATAGGGTAGTGGTGGTCTAGTAGGTAAGGAAGTGGACCCGAAGTGGAATTAGAGTATTGGTCCAAGTATGGATCCTTGGGGTACTCCATATTTTTCTAAACATTCAACTTTGATACTAACAAAGGTATATCGATCCATTAGATATGATGCAAACCATTTGAGTGCATTGAATGGCTCTGATTTCCACATGATTTTCCAAACTGTTTTGTATAATGTGGTCAACAATAACAAAAGCCTCACTGAGATCAAGTAGATTGTAATATTGAAATACAGTCATTGTCAAATAACATAGAAAGATTATTTGTAATAATGTGAAATTTCACTGATATCAAGATCAGGCTTTTTTATTATAGGATTTATAACTGTTTGCTTAAGTAATGTAGGGTGAAATAGCCAGTACTTACTGTATGCATGCATTGATTAGATCCAGTATTGGTTGCTATATGGTACCAACAATGATCTGATGAATGGATTCCACTTCTAGTTTGCATTGTTTCACAGTGGGTTTGAGGTGAGATTTCTGCATGGCTCCATGTTAATATAGATATTGCATTAAACAGGAGTATGCTGTTGTTCTTGCTGCTGTCAATTTGTCTTGATAGATATTCAGTTTTAGCTTACTTTATTGCTTTCCTGTATTTCTGAAAAGTGAAAGTGAAGTGCTTGTGAAGCACAACACACAGTGCACACAACAAAATGTGTCCTCTCAGTGATCAGTGGCCAGCCAAAAAAGGCACCTGGCGAGCAGTGTGTGGGGATGGTGCTTTGCTCATTAGCACCTCAGTGGCTTGGGATTCAAACTGGCAACATTCTTATTACAGGTCTGATTACTCACCCGCTAGGCCACCACACCACTGCCCCACATTATAGGCAATGTTTTCGTTTTGTATTTCCGCCATTTACTCAATCTCAATTTAGTGATTGTCACTTGTGATGCACAGCACACAGTGCACACAGTGAAATATTAAACTAAACTCACAGAAACTCTTACCGTTCATGTAAAAGAAATCAGTGCAAAATCAGATATGGTTCAGAAAGTGTTATGGATTGATGTGCCTGCTGTTAAGGTTTTAAACATTATATCATTAGATGAGTGAGGCATTTTAAGATCATGTGCTTCTGGTCTATCTATGGTCTATCTATAACAATAAAATATAGTGCACTACTATAATATTGAGTTTTGGGTGATTTGTAGGTATCCCTACGTCTCTACTACGTCCCTCAGTTCTCCTTACCCTTTCAGTCTATACTGCCAAATGTCTTCATGCAAACCCATATCATTGCTTCCTGACAGATTGAAAGAAGAAGTGAAAGATGGAGCAGGCAGGTAGAATTATTCTCCAGTTAGAAGTATGTTAGCAAATGCATTTATTACTTGCAGATAACAGCCCCCACAGAATGTGCAGTACACCTATAGACACTATACACTTAAACACACAGACAAACACACACACAGCAGCTGAAGTCACTGAAGCCAGAGTGCAGCACTGATACAACATACTTAAACAGTAGAATGGTGTGTGTGCCCTTTAAAGCAGGGATGGAGCGATGGAGAACAGGGGTGTGTTCTGTGAGGTTGGACTAGGCTTGCTGTCTGTCAGATGTGGTACAATAGCACGTGCAGCAGTCATGGTTGGGTAGCAGCTGGTGCGTTGCGCTCTGCTTATGCAGTGACTTGAGGGGAGAGGGAGAGGTAGAGAAAGGGTAGGTGGGAGGGGAGGAGAGGAATCAGCCAGTAGTGCCGCCGCCGCCGCTCCACTGTTACTACTGCTGCTCCACCGCAACCTGATCACTGGCATAAAAATGCAGGCTAGTTTAAACCAAATATCGTGCACAGAGCCCTGCTGAATTATGCATCACCCCTGTTACTACGGCAACAAGACAGAAAACGAGAACCTGTAGCTGCAGCATTCTAGCCTGCCTGGTGAGGAAGAGAGAGACGGAGAGAAAATGTCACACTATCACTTCATCAAATGCTGTGAGTAATCCGTGAACGTCTTCATTTTCATGCTCACCTACCCATGCAGATCTTCAGGCAGGGTGTGTATGAGCCTCAATTTGCTAATGGGTGTGTGCATGCTGACATACATGAGCCTTACTCAACCAGGTGATGTCATAGGTGCTGCAAACTCGAATATTCCTTTTTTTATCTATTGTTATTTTCTTGTGTATAGCATTAAGAATATGAATATACTGACTGGGTTGACTGTGTGTGTGAGTGTGTGTGTGAGTGGGTGGGGGTGGGGGGTTGTGCGGCAGGATGCGGCACCATTAAAAGTTGACTGGTGAATGCGGCAAGTAGGGAGAATGCATGAGCTCCTGTGGGAGTCTGGGTAATTTTTCAGTAAAGAATGTATGGCAGAGAATCTGACAGCCTTCACAAAATGTACGCCAGAACATAAAATGTGCGAAAGGGAGAGGCGGACGAGTGAAGGATGAGTGATGAGTGAAGGATGTGTAGAAATGGTGTGAATTAGAGACGGTAGGGAAATCAGGAAAAAATAAGGAAAGGATGAAAGGAAATGTATGAAAAAATGAAATTGAGAGGCAGGTCTGGCATAGAAAAATGTGGGAGGGGGTTAAAGATTTAGAAAAAAAGAAGATATCAGGAAGGTGGGTGTGTGCAAGCACATATCAGAAGCAGTAATTCTACAGATTTTTTCCTGATGCTGTCTATCCATTTTCTCTATCTTTGAATTTCCTCAATTCACAGTATTCTCTCTCTCTCTCGCTCTCACAGATGACATCATAGATGACCTCATCCTACTTTACTTACATTCCTCTTCCCTTTCTTTTGCAATCCTACACATGCACAATGCAAATACGTATTGAATAAGTTTCAAAGAGGTGTAGATGCGAAGTCGCTCTGGACAAGGGCTCTAATTCTGAAGGGCTCTGCTTCTAACCAGCACATTTGTTTTAGGTGTGACTGTGTGTATGTGTACATGACCGTGATAGTGATGGTGAACTGTGCTTATGTATTGTTAGAGATTTTGGCTGTGTTGTATGAGACATGTGGTACAGTATATGTGTGTGTCTTCTAACTGTATATGCGTGTTGATGAAAGGGAGGGAAGGAGTTTTCTCTCTGAGTTTGATGGCTACAGTGTGGAACAGATGTGGGTACAATATTCAGTGGGACATCCAGAACCTGTGTGTGTGTGTGTGTGTGTGTGTGTGTGTGTGTGTGTATGTGTATGTCTGCTGCATGCACATGTGTCCTTTTCATAAAATATGTTCAAATGTAAATTGATACATGGTGGAGTACGGAAGCTGAAAGAGGAGACAGCAGAAGGATTTTTTTTAGCCCTCTGTTAGATCCTCTCCTCTCAGTTACACCCAAACATAGACTGAGTACAGAACTCAGGAATGTTATCAGATGGGACCTGGAAAATTATGATGCAAATGTGATGCTAAATGACTGGGCCAATACAGCAGGTACTGTGGTGTATTCCTGGCATTCGATTGTACCTAACAAAACAGGTGACCCAGGCAGTAGGTCAAATACCCTCTGAAATTTGTCTAAAACATGATTGAGCATCTATGAGATTTTCCATAAAATCCCCACCTTAAATTAAATGGACTGCAAAAGTCTTGGTACTAGATACTGTAGGTGATTTATCAAATATAGTCAATGTATCACAATTTGTTCCAAGTGAGACATAGTAAACAATCAATATCGTGAACACTGATTATAAATCCTAGCAATATTGTTAAACAATGGGCTGTGGTTGGCCTAGAGGGTAAGGAAGCGGACCTGTAATTGGAAGGTTGCCATGAACAGTTCGAACAGGACATAACTGTACAACATCATGTAGGATGCTTGTAAGTGGTTATGTTGGATATCAAACAGGACACACAAGACAAGACAAACAAGACAGATGTGCAGGAATGTGCAAAATGAGTTGTGACGTGCAAAGATCAGGTGCATAAGGCTGGAAGTGTATTGTTGTTGAGTTTAACAGTTTTCTGGTGATGGCAGTGCATTGAGAGCTGTGACTGCTTGTGGGAAGAAGCTCTTGCAGTGTTTGGCAGTTACAGTTTTGATGCTGCGGAGCCATCTGCCAGATGTTAGGAGGGAGAACAGGGCATGTGAGAGGTGGTGAGTGTCCTTCGTTATGTTCTGAGCTCGATGGATGAGGTGTTTCTCGTAGAGTTGGGAGATGGGTGGAAGTGGAACTGTGATGATGCGCTCTGCTGTCTTCACTATCCGCTGCAGGGCCTTCTGCTCAGCGACAGTGCAGTTCCCATACCAGACAGTGATGTAGAAGCAGAGAACAATCTCAATGGTCCCTCGATGAGGATGATGTGAGGATGGGAAGTGGGAGGTTGGCCTTCTTCAGCTTCCTGAGGAAGTGCAGATGTTGCTTGGCTTTCGTGGTGGTAGAAGTGGTGTTGAGGCTCCAAGAAAAGTCGTCTGTCATGTGTACACCCAGAAACTTCATGCTGCTGACAATCTCAACAGCAGATCCATTGATGTGCAGTGGGGTGGGGACAGTCGGTTTCTTCCTGAAGTTGACAACCATGTCTTTGGTCTTTGTGACATAGAGTGAGGTTGTTGCTATGGCACCAAACCACCAGATGTTTTATCTCCTCTCTGTAGGCAGACTCATCGTTGTTGGTGATGAGCCCAACTACTGTTGTGTCATCTTCGAACTTGATGATGTGGTTCGAACTGTACTGTGCAGCACAGTCTGTCTGTGAGTGAACAGCAGTGGGCTGAGCAGCATCCCTGTGGGGAACCTGTGCTCAGTCAGAGGACCTTGGAGGTGTTATTTCCTATAGACACAGACTGAGGCCTGTCTGTTAGGAAGTCCAAGATCCAGCTGCAGAGTGGACAGTTTATTCCCAGAAGGTCCAACTTCATTACAAGCTTCTGAGGGATGACAGTATTGAATGCTGAGCTGAAGTGTGTCTTTTTTTGTCTAGGTGGTAGAGGGTTGTGTGAAGGGTGGAAAAGATTGCATCGTCTGAGGAGCAGTTTGGCCAGTAGGCGAACTGAAGTGGGTCCAGATTCTGTTGAAGTTTGGTCTTCCACAGAATCTGGAATGTGCCTCAGAAACAGCCTCTCAAAGCACTTCATAATGATGGGTGTGAGTGCTATGGGCTGGTAGTCATTGAGGCCATTTCCATTTGACTGTGCACACAAATGTCTTCACAAAACCGTATTCTTCTGCAAAATCCTGTAGGACTGACCATTGTCACTGTAGTTAACATGGGGAATTTCATGCCTTGCACAGATGGATGTGTTTAAGCAGTTCACCAGCCAATGGGGGTCTCAAGAACAGACCTGGACTCCTCTATGTGTGTGTGTGTGCTTAGGTATACAACGATGATCTATTTCATAATACATTTCTATAACTTCAGTTTACAAATAAATGTTCAAAATATAACATGCATATATGTATTGTGCTTATAGTGTTATATATATGTCTCCAACAAATATATTACTTAACTGTTAGACCCATAGTAAAACCTAAGTTTAGACAGTGAATGTAGTTGTCATCATAATTCAGTTCCTAGCTGCTGAGGCCAGTATGAGGCCAGAGTTGACAAAGGCCATAAACAATTAAGCATTGTCCACCGAGCTGTGACAGTCGGTCCTTCTTCTGGGCATTCTGAACCTCCCCGTAATTTATTGGCCTTGCTAGTCTTATCCCGGTTCTTTCCACAACTCCCAAGCCTTGGTTGGCCTTTGACATCTACTAAGTCTCCTGCAGGTATGCATGTGAGTGCATGATCTCATTGAAAGGGCATATAAAGTTCAGACTATAACTGTGTGAAGGGTCATACTTTGCGCAGGCTGCAAAGGCCCACAAATATACAACGTGGTTCAAAAATATACCATAGAATCAGCACTTACATTCTGTTCACTCCTTGTGGTGAGGGATGTTCACACTGAACATCAACACAGGACAAAAAGAAAAACATGAAAAGAGAAAGAAAGACGAGAAGGAACAAAATGGTGACTGGAGCCTCTGCAGTCACCATAAAACCACTCCAGATGATCCAAAATATGGCAGCCCGTCTCATTTTCAATCAGCCAAAATACACCCATGTCACACCTCTTCTTACCTCCCTCCACTGGCTCCCGGTAGCTGCTCGCATTGAGTTCAAATCCTTGATGCTTGCCTACAGGGCTGTAAATGGAACTGCGCCCTCCTACATCAACACACTACTACCTAGCTACACTCCTGCACGCTCTCTCAGATCGGCAAACGAAAGGAGACTAAAAATTCCTTCTTCACGGGGTCTCCGATTCCAATCATGTCTGTTCTCCGTTGTTGTCCCTGGCTGGTGGAACAACCTGCCCTCCTCCACACGACTAGCCGAGACTATCACCACTTTTAAGAAGCAGGTGAAAACCCTCTTATTCCAAAAATATTACAGACAAATCTAACACTTACACAAGCACATGCGGACACATTGAACAAACAAATACAAAATGTATAAATACATTATAATTTTTCTTAGTCTAGCACCCAACAATCTCCGAGCATGCTCTTCAATGACAAGTCTAAGAAAGTCTTGTGTTGGAAACACCTATTTACATTTGCTTGTAGGTTCATATCACTTTCAAGTTTCTTTGAATGTACACAGTGTTTGTGACACTTGTCACCTGTCTACCCGGTTTCCTCACTAATGGTCTACCTCTATCACTGTTGCCAACTTCTCAATAAGGAAAGTAGCCACTGGCTGCCCCAAAAGTCCCTACAAGTCACTAAATTACGGTATCACCTCATTTGCATAATGTGCAGTGTACATGTAATTGTAATGGATGTAATAATACATTTAGAAGTACAAATTATTTTTTTTTTATATTACAGTTCAAACTCTCCCCCTTTATCCAGGCTTGGGCCAACAAAATTCACCCCAAAAAGACACTCTGGCTGAGTTATTATTATTTGTTTTTTGCTTAAACTTAAAAGTCACAGTAAACAAGTGAACAGTGAACATTTTTAAACAAAACATTCTTAATACAAAAATATATGGGTGGGTTAACAGATTGCTGGGAGAAAAAGACAAAATATATAAAATCTACATTAACAATATAAACAGGCCAAAAATGAACAATAGAAAAAACTGTCAATGCCAATGAGAGGAAATTATGCTCCTCCACATATACACAGGCTGTGCTGGCTCACAAAAAAAGTTTGTCTTTGTCATTTTGGTTCAGCCCCTGAGGGAACTAAAAAGTACATTTGTGATCATTTATACATTTAAACATCGAGCAACAGCAATGCTTGGCACATTTGGAAGCCATGACGGTCAATGGAGATACTGATTTAGGGGAGGGGTGAGAAATTTTCTTGTCGGAAAAAGCATGTGGAACGAGAAGTAACTTTTCACCTTATGAAGACATAAGAGGATAAATTGCAGGTCTGACCATCTGAGCTGTCACTCTCTGAACAGCTAAGCAGAATGGCTAATGCACTCTTTACACCTATTGCCATTTCTACCCACTACAGAACCATAGACAGTCTAGGGCAACTTGTATTAAATAATCTCACAAAGTGAGGAACCTTTAAGGCTCTGCAAGGACATCCTATTTCTGAGTTTACTTTTTACCACCCTTATATGGCTGAATACTCGCTCTACTTCAGCATTAGAGTAGGACAAGGACAATACAGACACAGCAGCCATAGCAAGTTTGTGAAATTCAGCACCCTGCTGCTCACAGACTTGATCAGGTTGTTAAATTCTAAAGATGATATCAGAGGAGGCTGGATTTTATTGGGGCTTCATTTTAGCAGATTTTATTGAGAGGAATAAAGTTGTTCATACAGATGTTACAATCCCTCCTCCATGTTTCTCTCATGCTCCTCAATCAGCTCACTCACATCCTTATCTACTGTCTGATTCTCGAGGCCAAATAGTCTGGAGCCAGCATGGCTACATTTACATTTACAGCATTAATCAGACACGACAATCAGTAGTTTCAGGGACAGTAGATACTATGGTCTCCTAACGGCTACTAATGTTTACTAAGGGCTACTACCACTGGCTAGTAGATAAACTTATCAGAACTTGGTCTTGCAAGGAAAACATTATTAAGCTTTGATGGCCAACTGTACCTCACCCAGCATAGACTTCAAAAAAGTCAGATACAAGATCACAGAACAATGGAGTGTAAAACCTCAGTCATGTAGCAGTGTTCACTTGACTTCAAAATGAAAGTGAAGTGATTGTCATTATGATACACAGAAATGTGTGCTCTGCTTTTAACCCATCACCCTTGGTGAGTAGTGGGCAGGCACCCGGGGAGCAGTGTGTGGGGACAGTGCTTTGATCAGTGGCACCTCCGTGGCACCTTGGCGGATCAGGTTTGGAACCGGCAAACTTTTGATTACAGGCCACTTCCTTAACCACTGCCCGTTTCACCACTGAAATGCAGCCTAAGCTCCTTCCACTGATCCAAAATGTGTGAAAAAAACAGTTCAATGGTGGAAAACCAATGACACCATGAAAAATGGTGTCATTGGAAGCATGACAGCAAGCTGCAGAGTGGCACACACAGCTAATAATTTTGCCAGAAAACATCTTAATGATCCCCAAGACTTTTGGAAAAATACTCTGTGTACTGAGTAGACAAAAATATATTTTGTCTCATTACATCTGGCATACACTGTACATTAGATAAACAACATCATACCAAAAATAAAATATGGTAGTGTGATGATCTGGGGCTGTTTTGCTGCTTCAGGACCTGGAAGACTTGCTGTGATAAATGGAACTAAGATTTCTGCTGTCTACCACAAAATTCTGAAAGACAAAATGTCAGGCCATCTGGTCAAGCTGAAATGAACATTGGTTCTGCAGCAGGACCATGATCCAAAAACACCAACATGTCCACCTCTGATTGGTTGAAGAATAACAGACTGAAGACTTTGGAGCGACCTAGTCAAAGTCCTGAATTGAGTCCAATCGAGATGCAGTGACCTATAACAATTCTACAAAGATGAGTGGGCCAAAAGTCCTCTATAGGGCTGTAAAAGACTCAAGTTATTGCTGACGCTTGATAGCATTTTTTGCTTCTTCCTTAACCTGATAAGCCCAGGACCCCTTTTTTGAACAGACATACACAAAATAAAACAAAGAAAATCTCCTCAACTGCATGGCCTATTAGTATCAATGCTCAGAGAGTATGAAACATCATATATTTTTAGTCTTTTTCATGAAACCATTCTCCATTTTTTATTACACATGGGGGTGCAGATTATGCAGCCATTTGATTCAGGCTTGCTGTTAAGATGATTGGGGTGGTGTACCACTACCCCACTGAGCTGGTATCCTAGTGAGCTACATACCCACTGTCCTACATTGCTGAGGCTCACTGATATGGCTCACAGGGGAGGCGATATATGGCGTGGCTAATTCGGCAGTGTGGTTTGCTTCCTCAGCACTATGCATGGTTAAAGTGAGTTTCCTGACTGACCAAGAACTCAATGACAGCATCAGAGACTTAAGATGAAGATATTAAGGTTGATGCAGTGCCAAATGATTAATGAATTAATAAACATTTTTTATGGATTATGCATGAGAATGATATGGAAACCAGACATGCAGGCTTGTATCGGGTTAAAAAATGTAGGGTTCAGCATTTACTCAGAACATTATTTCAATGAGATGCACTGGCTGGATAAATGTTTAATTTCCTGCTAAGTAAATGTGTGTGTGGTGTGTGTGAATGAGCAATTTTTTTATTTGGTACTTCTTTTCCTTCATCATAAGCATGTTATTTCTGCATGCATTTCAGTGTCTTTTATGTCATATTTACATGTCAGAGGCTCGTTCCCATAGTGCACCTGCGGTAACATTGAATGGAGCTTGTGCTGGGGAGACTGTGGGCTGTGAGCAGTGCGTTGCTTAGGTGGCTGAGTGGAGGCAGTGGATGAGGGGGTGTGGGGGTGCGAGAGGCTGAAATCGATATCTAGTGAATATATCTATGGAAAACCACTATGCATCTGCTCATAAAAATGAGACTAAATGTGGTTTACAAAATAAAAACTACAATAAAATGTCTTTATTTTTACTTCTTTCCTATCATTTAAACAGGTTATTATTATGCAATATTTCACTTCCTCATTTTCTGTCCACATGGAGGGGCAGTGGTGGTTAAGGAAGCGGTCCTGTAATCACAAGATTGCTAGTTCGAATCCCGATCCGCCCAGGTGCCACTGAAGTGCCACTGAGCAAAGCACCATCCCCACACACTGCTCCCCGGGCACATTTCATTGTGTGCACCATGTGCTGTCCAGCAGTCACTTTCACTTTTTCACATCATATGATTTAGATTTCAGAATGGTTGTGGTGGGTCATAGATATAAGATGGTGGGTTAACAGATTGCTGGGAGAAAAAGACAAAGTGACGCACTTTAATTACAAAAAAGTTGAAAAGAAAACAGAACGTGTTGGCGAAAAACATCGGGAGAATTTGCATATGAAAGCATGCATAACTTATTGATCAACTTAAAATCAATGTAAGCAATGGATAAAAAAGAAAGTGAAGTGAATGTCATTATGATAAATGTATCATCTGCGTTTAACCCATCATCCATGGTGAGCAGTGGACAGCCATGAAAGGCAGCAGTGTGTGGGGACGTGCTTTGCTCAGCACCTGGGCGGATCGGGATTCGAACACACTTAAATTATTATTTATTTTGCAAAGTCATAGGGAGTAAGGATGAAAGAGCCATGGGTTGCCGACCACTTAGTAGACTACATGCCACCAGAAATAACTATAGTGTAGACCTCAGGTTATGAGTAGCATGGCTAAGATGTTCTCAACATTATAACAGATGGCTGGACACACTGCCAAACCTGAATCTGAACAAGGGTAAGTGGGAGATAAGCATCTGAGCAGCTGTTAAACCACCAGGTATCCATCATTTGTCTTAAAGCTGTCTTTACTCTACACTTTATTACAAGGAGGCTACTACTTGTATGGTTCTTTAATGCTATGTCTTTATATACCTTATATTGTGAGTATGGTGCTTAATTAAAAAGTGAATATGAGTAATTGACACAAAGTATAAAACCTTTTCAGGGAAGCTTTTACCACACCTTCTCGAGGTGTTTAATGAATAATTGGAGAGTGGAAGACAACCGCTAAGGTTAGTCAACCTTTTGTAAATCATGTCAGCCCATATCATGTGATACAAAAATTCATTTTTTTTATGTTACAACAGGGGTGGGCAAACTACAGCCTGCGGGATTAGTATGGAACTGCCAAAATAAAGTAATAGTTATGACTGCTCTGATTTGATCTCGTATTGTAATGCCTGGCATTCCACAAGGTGGTGCATTAGGTGCAGATAGAGCTTTGCTAGAGCCCATCTGAGGGTACTGGGCTTACATTTACATTTACAGCATTTATCAGACGCCCTTATCCAGAGCGACTTACAATCAGTAGTTACAGGGACAGTCTCCCTGGAGCAACTTAGGGTTAAGTGTCTTGCTCAGGGACACAATGGTAGTAAGCGGGATTTGAACCTGGGTCTTTTGGTTCATAGGCGAGTGTGTTACCCACTAGGCCAGGTGATGCGTTTCAACTAACAAGAAAGATGCAAAAATGATGAGGAGTTGAAACAGACTCTAGCCTCAGCCGATTATATTTTGGTTGCACCGGCAATGATAGCAATGTCTGGAGTGTGGGACAACTTTGACCACAATGTTAATAAGTGTATAAAAGACATATTCTTGACAAAGTAAAAGAGCTGTGTGCATGCACACATTTGAATGATGTGGAGAGTTTCATTCTGGCTGGAATAAGAGCTGGTAGCTGACATCACCAGTAGAGCATGCCCATTTTGTACTTACTGACTAACGCAGCTGCTCTTACTCTCTGGCACCACGTAATGGAGGCGGTGCCTAACCGCCCACCTACACTATACTGTGTTTAACCACGATGTAACACACATCTCCACAACATTCACCTATTTACATTCACCTATTTACATCCAAACTGCTTTTTTCCCTTTTCTTTCTTAGTTTAGCAAGGCTTTCTCCGAAGTGAAGGCCGATACGCAACGCAGTTCCCACTAAAAGTGGAAAAAAACTGTTGATTGGACATGATTCGATAAGACAAGCTCCTGTCTATGTGAGGTCTCACAGTGGACAGTTCATGTCAGAGGACAAATGAATGATCAGGTGAGAAGGCCCTTAGTCAGGGAGGTGGCTAAGAGCTCCCACGGTCATCTGTGAACAGAGGAGATCTTCTAAAACCATGTCTGCAGCAATCCAATCAGGCCTGTATGGTATAGTAGCCAGATGAAAGCCATTCCGTAGTAAAAGGCAACCCACCTGGAGTTTGCCAAAAGGCACCCAAAGGACTCTCAGATCATGAGAATCAAAAAGATTGAAACTCTTTGGTGTGAATACTAGGTGTCACATTTGAAAGAAATCAGGTACCGCTCATCACCAGGCCAATACCATCCCTACAGTGAAGCATGGTGGTGGTGGCATTATACTGTGAGGATGTTTCTCAGCTGCAGGAACTGGGAGACTAGTCAGGATAGAGGGAAAGATGACAGCAGCAATATACAGAGACATCTTGCATGAAAACCTGCTCCAGAGTGCACTTGACTGGGGCAACAGTTCATCTTGCAGCAGGACAACCACCCTAAGTGGACTTAACCCAGACTTAAATCTGATTAAACATCTTTGGAGAGATCTTAAAATAGCTGTGCTTCGACACTCCCTGACCTGCAGGGAGCTTGCAAAGAGGAATGGTCCAAACTGACCAAGGATAGGTATGCCAAGCTTGTGGCATCATATTCAAAATTAAGACTGTGGACAGCCTAAAATGTAACATAATAAAATTTATAATATACGGATGCACTCTAGCTGTATTTACTGTTCCCTTTGCTAATGTAATGAAAATTACTTTTTCCATCATCATCATCATCAACAACATTTATTTCTTATGAATCCCAATATCACATACAGAATGCATCAATGTGCTTTGACAGGCCCTATATTTGACATCCCCACATTTGACCCTTTCTGCAGAAAAGGAAAACTGTGACAGAGTGGTTAAGGTAGATGCCAGTGTACATGTAAAGTGCAGAAATACCTCAGTGGTATAGTATATGTGAGTTTTAAACAGATGTATCTTTAGCCTTAAATATTGACACTGTATCTGAGTTCTGAACATTTGCAGGAAGGCTGTTCCAAAGCATGGGAGCTCTGTAGCAGTAAACTTGTCCACCTGCTGATAATTTTTTAATTCTCGGTACCAGTAAGAGCCTGGAGTCTTGTGAGCATAATTCTTGTGTAGGGAAGTACTCTTGTTAACAAGTCACTCAGGTAATCAGAGATCAGTTGATATGTTGAACTTTGTATGTTAATAAAATAATTTTATAGTCTATGCAAAATTTAACCACTAGCAAATGTCTTGTAAACATTTTTCAGTATTTGGTATATCAATGTTCTCTCCGCGTCTGGTTGTGTTCCATCTGCATAACAGTGGTAGTTGATAGCATGTTTCCATATTATGTTTCCTAGTGGAAACATAAACATGGAGAACATTATTGGTCATTGTATAGATATTTCACCAAAGCTTTTCTGAACATTCACCAGTGATATTGAAAAAAAAAGTGTATGTGACCAGTTAGATATTAAGAAATTGTGTCCAGTCTGTTTAGTAGAATGTGGTGGTCAACAGTATCAAAAGCAGTGCTGAGATCAAGTAGAATGAGGAATTTACAAAAGTAAAACAGCACAGAACATGCAAATGAAACACAACAAATCATAATACACATTTTTGTTAAAAACTGACAGACCTTTTTACAAACTTTCTGTGAAAAAAACATTTTAATGACTTACAGTCATACAGTACACCAAATAAGATATGAGGAGCAAGAGCCAATGATCTTGCCAATAACATTATTCCACATGTGCAAAGTTTTATTTTTAATCTTAGATTTTATAATTTTATCTTCAGCCTATTCTGAGTCAGACAGGGGAAGTGGTGCATTTCTGTACAGGAGACTGTGGTGGGGGGTGGGGTAGCTTTCATCTTACTAGCTTTCTAGCTCTGGAAACATGCTTGCTTTGCTTTTTACTTTGTCTGCTGAGAGAAAGAAAAATGTCTGCACATCAAAAGGAACAGCAGCAGAAGTTGTCAGATGCTGATGGAGGAAAAATTGAGCTAATTTCTAATTTGTCTGCAATGACCGATTCTGTGCCTCAGTGTCAGGAAGAGCTTGTTAGACTTTCCAACAATGTTCTCATTTGTCCCAGTATCTTCACATGTATTCTCTCTTTCTTCCTATATTCCTTGTGGCCACCTTCTCTTAAATGAAGTGTATTAACGTCATAATGAGTGAGGCAGAAGGGTCTCTTGCCCAATTATCATGAGAGTCATTGAAAACAGTTGAGTGGATAATAATCCTTGACTTGAAATGAAGCCATCCAGACTCTTTTATTTCATATTCTTAATAATTCATGGCAGTAAATCAAGACCATCCTAAAAAAAACAACACAACTCAATGATCATTAAAAAAATCTGAAAATGTAAGACAAGACTAGGCCAACAGTGTATTTATGCACTTTGCTAAACTAATAAAATAAAATAAAAAACACTGTTTTAATCATTCTGCTTTTCCTCAGTTGCCCCATCTGGATGATGCTGTGATTTAAATAAGACACTGATGAAATATTGGATTGACTGAATGAGTTATAATTTTTTTAAATTTAAGCATTCACTGGCCCTCGTAAATAGATGGAGGAGCAAGGGAGAGGTTTTTGTCAGCTTGCCTCAAGGTTAAACAGTCCGTGATTATCTCAAAGCAGATCTACTCTTGTCACTGAATTACATGGAATATTTCACCTGCTTCCCTCTCTGTCTCTCTCTCTCTCAGGTTGCTTTCAGCTATGTAACGTCTTTCGCTCGCAGAACATGGAGTTAGACCAGGGTCTGCTGGAGTCACTGCCTCTGGGCCAGCGGCACCGGCTTGTGTGGCGCATGCGCTGTGACCAGATCCAGGCATATTATGATCGTGAACATGCATTGCAGAAGCAGTATGGCCATCAGCCAGCTGGCACCAGCAAGCCCCAAGGCCACCACAAGAAGATGGTGCACTTTCCACTGGCCAGTGTCATCCAGGATGCAATTGTGCGTCATGACAATAAAGAAGGTACTGTTCTGTATGGGGGATGGAATGGGATTGTGTAAATACTCATTTCCTTACTTACATTTCCTTGTTTCTAGGGAAAATTTCATAAATTGAGTGATTAAATTTATTATTTTGCAAAGAACAAAATTGAGATTGTCATGAACCATCATGGATTCCATGAAATATGATTCCACAACAAACTATCAGTGAGAACTGTTCAGGTCGAAAAGTAGAGGTGAGATCGGTAACCCTTGTCTCGTGCCTTAGAATAATTTAAAAGGGTGAGAGATCAGGTTAACAATAGAAATCATTGTAGTGGAATCAGCAGTTATTATTTTGATCCATCTACAAAAACTATCTATCACCAAATCCAAACCATTTAATTACCTTAAATAAATATGCCATTCTACTCTGTCAAATGCTTTTTCTGCACCGAGTGACAGCAGTGTCAGGTAGTTTTTCACGGATAGGAACTATGTTATGTACTCTCTTCACATTAAGTAACCCCTGTTGGTTTTGCACAAATCTTATGTATGATGATTGGTAGGACTCTTTCTAGTCTTCTAGCCAAAACCTTAGTTAATATCTTTGCGTCTGAATGAAAGTGATATAGGTCTATATGAAATTTGTTTTGTGGCCTCCCTACCTGGTTTAAGTATAAGTGTGATCAAAGCATTTTGTAATGAAGAAGGGTGGTTACCTGTTTTAATGGATTCCAAGTAAACCTCTAACAATGGGGGTATTAATTTCTCTTTGAAGAATTTGTAAATATCTATCAGAAGCCCATCTGGACCCAATGTTTTACTTCCTTTCATATTCGTTATGTTATTGGAATCATCGTTCAGATCTAGTTCTATCTTAAGTAAATTTTTTTCATCTTCAGGAATGGAGTCAATGATCAATCCATCAAAGAAACTATTTTGGTTTTCTATATCCTGGGAGTTGTTTGAATAATAAAGGAAGTGAAGGTCTTATTAATTTCTGTGGGATCCATAGATAAGTCTCCACATTTATTTCTAGTTGTGTTGATCTGACTGATTCAAGTTCCTTTGAAACTTGTGTCCGCTAATATATGCCTTAAAGGCTTCCCATCTAATGGATGCAGTTGTTTGGTTTGTACAGTCCCTGACAAAAGTCTAGTTGCTTGTGTACAAAGTGCCAAAATATATTTCTAATCAAGATTTTGTTCCAGAAAATAGCTTGTTTTATTCCCAACTGCTTTTGTAATAATGTTTTAGTGCCAAACGAAACTGTCAGAAAATATTCTAATATTCAAAGCTTGGTAAAGCTCATTGAGTTTGTCAAAGCTTGTCATATGAGCTTCACCTGTGACTAATAATGGATCAATTAGGTGTCAAGTGTGTATAAAAAGAACTCCAGTACACTAGACCTTCACATCAACTGCAACTAGACCTCAGCAAACATGCCTAAGATTCACCCTGAGACTAAAGTGTTGATTATCAAGAGGCTGAAGACAAAATCCACTTCTCATGTGGCAGACACCTTAAAGGTGTCTCAGCATCAAGTACAGAGGATGAAAAAAAGATTTGAAGAGACTGGAGACATTTTTAAGAAGCCCAGGTTAGTCAGACCCAGCAAGACAACTGTTCGAGAGAACCGTTTGTTGGATTCTGTCTCAAAATAGCCTCCATGGTCGAATCTGTGCTCAGAAGCCAGCACTAAACAAAAGACAATTGAAAAATTGAGAAAAGGCCCACAGCCTGGTAAAAAGGATGGATCCTGGAAAAGTGGCACAAGGTGGATTTTTCAGATGAATCTTCTGTTGAATTACACCACAGTCACCACAAATATTGCAGGAGACCTACTGGAGCATATCATGGTCTGGGGTTCCATCCAGTATGAGGGTGTAATATTAGCTACCTTTTATATTCCCAACCAAAAAAGTTGCCAAATTCTGCAGTAGGATGGTTCTCCATCACATTCTTCCATCTTCACATCAAAGTTCCTCAAAGTGAAGAAGATCAATATGCTCCAGGATTGGCTAGCCCAGTCACCAGACATGAACATCATTGAGCATGTGTGGGGTAGGATGAAAGAGGAAGCACAGAGGATGAAACCAAAGAATATTGATGAACTCTGGGAGGCATGCAAGTCTGCTTTCTTTGCTATTCCTGATGACTTCATCAATAAATTGCATGAATCCTTGCCAAACCGCATGGATGCAGTCCTTCAAGCTCATGGAATTCATACAAGATATTAAATTTGATCTCACAGAGATCACTACTTAATTTGCTGACATATTTTGTATTTGCAGTAAATTTGTTCAATTTCTGTATATGCGACAAAACTTTTGTCTTCACAAAATTTGACCTTTCTGTCTTGATTAAATAATAAATCTTTTTTCAGTGAAACTAATTAATTTCAATGCATTAAACATCATTTGGTACGGTTTTAGCTTTTCATATGACCTATTTCTAACTCCACTTGATTAATTAAAAGTCAGGTTAATAGCAGGTTTTTCTACAAAATAGATAAGCGACAAGACTTTTGTCAGGGACTGTATTTGTTGAAAAATAGAGACCAATTTGTTCTCCTATAAATTTAGTAAAATTTAGGGTGTAGGCGCCAGTTAGGAGATTGTTTATTTAATTGAACCATATTATAAGATATTGAAGCTGGTCTGACAAAACAATACTATCATATAAACAGTTAGTGACACTAGACAACAAAGATGAGGAGATTAATAATTAATCTATTCAAGAGTGGGTTTTAAATGATGATGAATGTTCCTTTTTGTTTGGATTTTGTGCTCTCCATGGGTCCTTTATATATTGATATATAATATATCTTTCTAGACTGTAAATGAGAGATATCTTTCCCTGAGGAGCGATTCATTTTAGGGTCTAGGTTATATTTTATATCACCAGTCCATATTATTCTACAATTGAGATTGGCCAAGAGCAAAAACAAATTATGTATTGTCATCATTGGGACCATACACACTAACCAAATTTATATTTTCCCTTAAAAATGTACCCTAAACCATCAAAAATCTACCTGTTTGTCATAAATAGAATTATTAACCTGTAAAGGTACTGATTTATGAATTAACACCATAACCCCTCTACAGTGGGAGAGGAAACAGGATGCCAACACTTCGCCTCTCCTTTGCACTTTCACAATGTCAGCTCTAAATAGGTGAGTTTCCTAGATGAACACTATTCATGGCTTAAGGTGTTTAAGCATGGTAAAAACCTGCTTTAATTTTGACAATTTTTACATTCCAAGATGTAAGTATAAATTCCGCATCGGGGGTCATCTGATCATCCTAATATATTTTCTATGCATATTTTCTTGGGGGTGCAGTAATTCAATACAATATGTATAAAAAAAACAACAAAAACACAAATAAAAAGTACTGCCATAAACAGATACCCAGAGCTGTCTCCATAAATAAGACAGCCCTATCACCCTCCCATTGATTTTGAAGTGGAATTACTCGCACACACCAATCCAATGTAAACAACGGAGCGGTTAAATCAAACGGAGTGGTCCTAACCAAACAAAACTAGCAAATTACCGGTGTTTCCCAGTGAAAGTAATTGTCTTCCCAAATATATAATCATTGAAATGTCACCTCTTCTGTTCTGCCCTCGAGTTCTGCCCTAATGGGTGTTTATTTTAGGTTTTATGTTTGCTGTGGTTTGAACATAGATGTTTGAGAAATGTTTTAGGGGATTTAAGGGAGTTAGGGGAGAAGAGTACCTGTATACAGCAAAGAGATTGTGGACCTTTTTTTTTTTGACTCATCCCATAATGGTCCTAGGTTCTGACAGGCTGTTTTTTTATGTTTCTCCTGGGTATTTCACATTTTTCTCATCAATGTCTGATTTTCTGAAATCAATGTCTTTTTACTTGCTTTTTCACTGGTCACTGTACAAAGGTGAGAAATAAAGGAGCAAGACGCTCCCATTCCTGGCTTGTGAGAAACAAGTTTGGCTTGCTGTTGTATCCATTTTAACATGCTAGTCGCCTCACACATGCATCGAGCAGTACTGTACATCGGGTGGATAATATGAAAGCACTGGAAAAGCAGCATGGACGCGGAAGGCGACACATGAAATGTGCTCCTCGCGACCAACGTCTCAGGCAAAGTCTCAAGCTAGTTCAAAATGAACATCATCTACATCCAGATCATTTGTAATGATCTGGATGTAGGCTCTGGCTCTTGAGGCAAGAGCCAGAGCCTCGGCTGAAGCAGCATTCGCCAAGGTAACGTATGCTAAGAGACAATTAGAAATGAAAAAAGAAAAAGCCCATTTAGATTTACAGAAGGCTGCGTTAGAAGCAGAATTGGAAGCATTATCACATTAAAGAGAAGCAGAGGCTGCACGGGTTGAGGCTGAAGTTCTTGAAGCAGCTGCAGCTAAAGTAAATGGAGACAAGCGAAGTTTAAGAAGCTTCGTTCCGACATGTGATTCAAAAGCGCACAGAGGAATATGTGCAATACAGCCTTCTACTTTGTCACCTCATAATAAAACCTTCAGTGCAGTTAACAGCAGCGTGCACCTGGAGTTGTAGAGGAATAGCCTTCTCTTAATCCCACACATGTGGCAGACCAAACACTCTCAAAACCATCTCAAAACCACAGGATGACCCACAAGGACATCCACCTCTTCAATCCGACTCGCCATCTATAGACTTTGCCAAGTTCCTAGCGCACAGAGAATTGGTGACCTCTTGTCTCACAAAGATTGATGATACACCAGAGAGCTTCAGAGTGTGGCAGTTGTCATTCCACAGGGCTTGGGGCTGACCTACAGTCAAGAGCTGGATCTTCTTGAAAAGTGGCTGGGTAAAGAGTTATCCGAGTACGTGAAAAGGATTTGCGCTGTGCATGTTGCTAACCCCAGAGCTGCTCTCTTTCTCTCCTGGGAAATACCTCAGGAATGCTACTACACGCTAGAGGTCATGGAAGACGCTTTATTTAGAAAATTAGATAATTTCTCACGTCTGTCAGCTAGAGACAATGTTAAACTGAGGGAGCTCAGGGATCTTCTCATGGAGCTGCTGTCAGCTAAGGACGACGGATACCATCCTGGCCTATCTCGACACCCCTTGTGGGATAAAGCCCATAGTAGAGAATCTGCCTCCAGGTTTGCAAGAAAATATGGCTCGTCACTGGTTCACGCTTCAAACAGCAGCACGGAATACCCTTTCCTCCCTTCTCATTCTTGCCTGCCATGTCTGTACACAAGACAAATGTGTCTGCATCTATCGACACAGGTACAAGGAACCTCAGAGACACTGACCCAGCTTGGTACCGCCTCATGCACAGAAAAACACATCCATTGGAAGATTATTCAGGGCAAAAACGGTGTTGGAACGAAATAACATTCTACAAGAACAAAAATGGTGCTTTAGATGCTGCTCCCCAAATCACCTTGCCAAGGATTGCCAGACAATGCTGGAATGCAGCCAATGTCATAGTGAAGGACACTGCTATGCAATTCATCCAAACCCCCCTCAGCCAATACCTCCATCATCTGCTCAGATGAAAGCTGAAGCACCAGCAGCAAGTTGCATCATGGAGGTGAGCTCCATGATGCACAGAGGTCTGCAGTCTCACACGATCCTGTTCTAAGGTGTCATGGCGTCATGCTGGATGACCAAAATAACTGCTTCTTGGCACGCTCTAAACTCTTCCAGTTGTTTGGGGTTGAGAGCAGCGTGTCACCCTACCTCATGAGAACATGTGCAGGGACCACGGAGATGGCATAAGGCAGTAGGCTTTAAAAAATCAAAGTTGTGAATAGAGGTGTGTGCCTAGATCTCTCACCCCTCATTGAGTGTAATGAGATATGTCAGAAATTCCAACCCCAAAGGTTGTTCTCATACAGGCATTTGCTCATAAAGGAATTTAAGCTTTATTGTCATTTCAGCTACATACATGTTCAACAGTACATATTGAAACAAAACAATGTTTCTCTGGAACCTGGTGTTATTTGTAACATTTAACCAATTAAACAAAGTTACATACTGACATAATGTGCACGTGTGACAGGCAAACTGGGCTACATAAAGTGCAAACACTGGACAGAGGCAGTGCAAGAGTAATATTTGACAAAAACATGTAGACAACAATGAGACAGACAGTGCTAAACAGGTAAAATGAATAATAAATGTACAAAGTAAAATACTGCAAATACTGCTGTGCAAAATGGAACATTGACAGTGCAATAATATATAATATTAGAGATAGATAATGTTACAATATAACAGAGGTTGTGTGTGTGTGTGTGTGTGTGTGTGTGCGTGTGTGTGTGTGTGTCAGTCCAGAGTGGAAAGTTCCTGAGTGTTCAGGTGTCTCATGGCCTGTGGGATGAAGCTGTTACACAGTCTGGCAGTGAGGGCCCGAATCGGGACCTGCATCCGGATGGGATGGTAGGAGGGTGAAGACTGCATATGAGGGGTGTTTAGAGCTTTCCTAATACAGCGTGTGTGAAAAATATCCATTACGGAGGGAACATAGACTCCAACGATCTTCACAGTTTCCTCACTATTCACTGTAGGCTCTTGCGGTCTGATAAAGTGTAGTTCCCAAACCAGACAGTGATGCAGCTGGTCAGAATGCTCTCAATAGTCCCTCTATAAAAGGTGGAGAGAATGGGTGGTGGGAGATGGGCTTTCCAATACCTCCACACTGCTTCCAATACCACACTTCTGTGCTTTCCCAGCTGTTGAACTGGTGTCGAGAGTCAGGGAGAGGTTCTCCTCTAGATAAACTCTGCTGTGCTTTTTATGTTTGCAAATATTGCAAACATAACCAAATATTACACTTTTATGTCTTTAACATAAAATATGTGTAACAGGTGGGGTGAAGGTGTGCAAATGAGTGAAAGACAATGTATAAGATAAATAAAAAAAAGTAAAAAGATCTGAGATTGTGCAAAGAGAAAAATGTGCGAAGATTTTGTGCAAAGAGTCCAGAGTGACTGAAGGGGGCTCGGATATCCTGCAGGAAGAAGCTCCTCCTCATTCTCTCTGTGTTGGACTTCCAGGAGCGAAAGCGCTTCCCTGATCGCAGCAGAGAGAAGAGTCAATTGTTGGGGTGGCTGAGGTCCTCCACTATCTTCCTGGCCCTGGTACAGTACTGTTTGCTGTAGATGGATTGAAGGTCAGGGAGCTTGGTACGGATGATGCGTTCGGCTGATCGAACCACCCTCTGTAGGGCTCGCCTGTCCTGCATGGTGCTGTTCCCGAACCAGGTTGGGAGATGTTTCCCATCAGGATGCTCTCTATGGTGCAGGAGTAGAAGTTCCTGAGCACCTTGAAGGGCAGTCTGAAGTCTCTCATGCGTCTGAGGTGGTAGAGACGCTGCCGGGCCTTTTTCACCACGGTGTTGATGTGACAGGATCATGACAGGTCCTGCGTGATGTAGACACTGAGGTAACGGAAGCTCCCGTTGATGACAGGGGTCTGGTAGCTCCTCTCCTGCTTGGTACTGAATCCACTATTAACTCCTTTGTCTTGCTGACGCTCAGGTAGGCCGTCTTGTCGTTGTCAGACCTTTTTGTGAGCAAACTTGATGAAGGTGGTGGAGTTAGTAGTGGCTGTACAGTCGTATGTGTACAGGGAGTACAGCAGGGGGCTCAAAACACAGCCCTGGGGTGCTCCAGTGCTGAGAATGATGGAGGCTGAGACATGTCCGCCCATCCTTACTGCCTGTGGTCTCCCGGTTAGGAAGTTGGAGATCCACTTACAGAGAGATTACAACTACAGACTAATAGCACTCATTGCAAAGTGTTTTGAGAGAGTGGTGCTGGCCTTCATCCAGAGCAACATCCCAGACACTCTGGATTCCCTGCAGTATGTCTACCGGCCCAACAGGTCCACATCAGATGCCATCATTGCTACCCTTTACCGTTCCCTCTCACACCTGGAAAAGAAAGAAAGTGAAAAGAAAGACTCCCAAAACTGCCTCAAAGACTCCTACATCAGGGTACTCTTTGTTGATTACAGCTCTGCCTTCAAGTAAAAAATACTGACATTACACAGGGTTGCGTCCTCTACATCCTGTTCATCCACGACTGTGTCGCCTCCAACAAAGACAACACCATACTATCACTGGAGGGGAACAAGTAGCTTACAGAAGACAGGTGGCTGGCTTGTGTCATGGTGTGAGGACAGCAACCTCAACCTCAACACTGATAAGACAAAGGACACAAGGATGAGAAACAGTATCAACTGAAAATAAAGAAAACACATTGAATGAGAAGGTGTGTCCAAACTTTTGGCCTGTACTGTATATGTGTGTAAATATTTTTCTAAAAGGTGGAATCAAATATATTTCAAATATTAAGTATTATTAATGTAGCAATGTAGCAGCAAAACAGCCTCAGACAATCACACTACAAAAGGGTGTTTTTGTGTTTTTTGTAGAACTCGTATGCAAGTGGCCTGCAAATCACCAGTGTGAATGGTTGGCCCTGTGCTGTCAAAGACATTAATATCTGTGTGGACTGAAACTGCTCTATTTGGAAACAGGGGGATGAGAGGGTGAGGCGGAAGAGGGGCATGAAGTATTATTGTGTTTCTGCCTGTTAGTCAATTTACATGTCAGAGAGGGTAATACGTTTATGTAAGGTGGTTTAGGTGAGTGTCTACATGTCATTATTTCTGGAAGTTCTGCTTAGCCACAGCTGCATCTATGAGGACATTTTGCAGGTCTCCACTATGTCCATTTTTAAAAAAGATGAATAAATTAAAAAAATTAGCTACATTTAGGGGTAAGATATCAGCATCAGGTACAATATTTGTCAGAAACATTTTGTATTTTATTTTTGTGATCAAATACTAAAACATGTTTAGCTCCACATTTGAAAAATGATGACATTTTATCCATTTTGCAATTTTGAAGGTTTTGCTTCACACCAGCATGTGGTGTGCTTCCTTGGATGAAAAAACACCTCTGAAAATGCATCAAAAATGTTAATGTTCAAGCTCATCAGAAAACCTCCCACCACCAAATGCACATGTCCAACATGTGCACACAGAGTGCACACAGATAAACAGTTCTACTGGAACATACACAAAAGGATTTGTTATATTGAAAAGGCAGGTGCATGATAAAAAATTAGCCAAATGCCATCAGAGCATGACATCAGCTATTGCAAAGAAAACTGGAATGTTTGTGTGTTTTTGTTTAACCGACACTGCCCTTTTTTTCTCTTAGTGCTTAGGTTGCTGAAGGAAGGAGTTGATATTAATACACCCATCTCGTCAGGAGGGTCCTTGCTGCATCTTGTGAGGAAATCTCTCTGTCTCTCTTGTGCTTGATCTCTTTTTGATTGTTTTCCTCATAGCTCTATCACTTATTTTAATTTCAATACTGATGGAAAAGCTGTTAGAAAGAAACTACATTCACATTCATAAAAACAATATGAGATCCTTCCCCAGCTCTTTCACACCAACCCTGCACTCTCTCTACCCACCCCAGTGTGCTCGCCATGACAATGTGTTTGCAGCGGAGGTGCTGATCGATCATGGCATAAATGTCAACCTTCAAGATGACGACCTCTGGACTGCCTTCCATATCGCATGCGCCTGTGACCACCCTGATATTGTGCTGCTGCTTCTGCTGGTAATTATCTATCTTTCACACACACAATCGACACATGAGTCATTATAGTTCTAAAATTGATTCTTAAATGCATTTGAAGAAAGTTGTACTCCCAGAATCTGTTCTGATTTTGACCTCCAGGGGAAGTTCATTCCACCACCTAGGGGCCAAGACAGAGAAGAGTCTAGATCAGGATCGGGGAAACTTTTTACCACATTGACCTCATTGACTTGTCAGACAGGCCATATGCATAAATATCAGACATAAACATAAAAAAGTCCATTCATAGTGGGAACTATGTTGCTGATTGGAGAAATCATTGTTATTCTCGCACTGCCTGTGTCCCCCTCAGTGAAAGCTCGCCACATAATTCAAATGAACACATGAACACAGGCACAATCTTTTGCTTTATGTCAAGATGGGTCTTTTATAAATTCTTTTCACATCATATTCAACATTTGTCTACACCCCAGACATTGCTTTTGTTGCGGGTATAACACCACCTCACTGCCGGAGAGTAGAAGTGCCACAATTTGGGAAGATGCTTCTGAATTCTGTATTAGTTGTTGAGGTCAGATGATTACTAGGGCCATGGATGAGTATCTGGGTGGCAAGGGTAGATCCATCTGGTATTTTCTTAAAAACAGTGCATCTCTATAGCAATTCAACAGAGGAGGAGAAAAATGAGAGGATAAAAAAGAAAGAAAATGAAATTTTGGATGCAGTTGAAATCTTGAGGATGAGTATGGGTTGGAGTATGGAAGGTTCTTTCATGCCATATTTTTGATGACTGTCAGGGTATGAATCGTGTGTGTGTGTTTTTTTAAATAGGCCACATTTGCATGGTGGGAAGATGAACAGTGTACTGCTGAGTGCTATCTGCAAGCACTAACACTGTTTGCTTAAATTAGAAGCTGAAGCAGCAGCTCTGTAAAAATAGCTCCTTTGATCTACATCCTTTTTGGGTACAATCCATGGCTCCTTAACAGGTGCTGGTGTTTCCTTGAACGTGACCTACAGGGCTAAGTTTGATTGATTTTACCTCAGCTTAGCAGGAAGGTTTGAGCTGATCAAACTCGCAATGCTAATTCATTTCTCTCCAGCGGTGAAAATAGTATTCTGTGAATTTCAAATTATCTTAGGTGCAAAGCTGGTAACTTACTGGAGTAAAATCTCTGTTGCAATAAACGCATGGTCATTCCGACCTGCTTCCTTCTGTGTGGCAAAAAATGGCCCTTTCACTGTTGCTTCTCCTTTTTCCCCATCAGTCCATTCATTCATTCACCCTTCCATCAATTTATCCACTCCCACCACATATTTACCTCTAAGAAATTATGTCTATTTTGAAATGCATTCACATTCCTACCATTGCCCCTCTCTATCTGTGTTGCTGTAATGGTTATGGTGTCTGTGTGTGTGTACATGATCTGATGTTAATGCTCTTATCTCCTCACTGCACCTTCTGTTTAGCAACATAGCGTCCCTCTCCCACCCTTGCAGCATTTCACCTCATTCCTGCTCAGAGAGATTTTTCTTATCCCTTGTGAATAAAAAACTGCCAGTACCTCATATGGCACTTTGATTTTAATAGCATGTTTTTGTTCTAAACACCTTCTGATTCAGTCTGAAGTGTCAGTTTTTTTTTTTTTTTTAATAAAGATGCTCTTGAGTTCCTGGGCCTTTTGGACTTTTAGAATTGTTTCTTAGTCAGTGAGACTAACTGAATATTATTTTTACATCCATAAAAATGACTATTTGTTGTTCAATTGTATATTTACATTTATACATTTAATGAATTTATCCGATTTTCTTATCCAGAGGTCCTTACAACCAGTATTTACAGTGACAATTCCCCTGTAGACATTCAGGGTTAAGTGTCATACTTAGGGACACAATGGTAGTAAGTGGGGCTTGAACCTGTGATTCTGTGGTTTTCTGGTTCAAAGTTGAGTGCATTACCTACTAGGCTACTACCACCCTATTGGGTTTATATGTGAACCAGAGCTGATGAGGAATGATTAATTCTGTTTAATATGGGTTACCTAGATACGGTCTCTTGCCACCATAGCTTTTCTTAGGGGAATGACGTTGGATGAACCGTTTATTGGAAAATAGGAGATTTTGTTTATTGGGAATTATGTGATGTAGTCCATATCTTTATGAATAGGCCATGTCTCCAAGTAAGGTATTAGTCAAGTGATGAAAGTGACTGTGGCGAAAACCTTTATGACAGACATCATGACGGGCATTGACAGATTGCCATGTGTCTGTATGTTATAATGGGATTGGTAGTGTGGAGAGAGCGATCTAGGTGAAAGGGGCTAGCTTGTTAAACCACTTTCTTCGCTGACGTTTATGAGGGTACACCAAGCCAGTATTTATTAGTGTCAGTGTCAGTGTTTATTACCTGCTGCCAAACAGATGATTCACTCACACTGATCACAGGAAGTGATTTATTTCCAAAGTGTCATGAGCACATGTGCACATCACTTCTAGAAAATTTAGATGTCTAATATCACTGTCGGTTTTTTTTTAGTTTTGCTTTTTCTTTTGTGTAGTTTCAACTCTTATTGTAAAGTATATTAAATACATTTGGACTATTAAATACAATTATTTGAAATCTATAAATAGAATTTAAAATGTGCAGTGTAAAATGCGGGAGGCAGAGTAAAATCTAAATTAAATAACATAGAAAACATAAATGTTGAAACTGAAAGTTGGAGGAACATTGTAGGTTAATTGAAAACAAAACTGGCTATGAAAAGAACTGGTCAAGTAAAGAAAGGTTGACCAATGTGCAGAAGACATGCATTTAAGAATAATGTTCCTCATCCTCAGCAAGAAACCATGGTGTCCTCCCAACTAAACTTTTTATTGATGATAAAATATCCTCAATTGGTGCTCTCCTTCTTCCTCTCTCCCTCTCCATGTAGACTTTGCAAATCTTGCTGCAGGATTTGTTTGCTGGAGTCCAGCATCAATAAATATTCTATTTACTGCCCTCTGTTGTTATTTTTGCCATTGCTGCACTAGCTGCTGGTCCTTAAACCATAACTGGGGCTTGATGGGTTAAGGCCAGCCATGGTAAAAGCTGTCACAAAACTAGTGTTGTTTTTATCAACGAAAGTTATGACTAAATATCTTTGTCAACTAACTTTTTTGATGTGATGAAGACAATTGGAGACATAAATGCTGGTCATGTGAAAACACACAATGTGCATTGCTTTTAGGACCATGTGTTAAAATTGATTATTACAATAACATTAACAAATCAATTTATTTCTTATTAAGCTCATAATCACATACAGTATGTCTCAATGGACTTTGACAGGCCCTACAGTTGAACCATCTGCACACAAGGCAAAACTCCACACACAAAAAAAAAAAACACTCTAGGAGAGAGAAAAAAACTAAAGGAAGAAACTTTGGGAAGAAGTGATACAGAGAGAGACCCCCAAGGTAGAGTGGGCCTGCAATTGGTGTCAGTGCAGGGTTGGTGATGATTTGTCCAAGAAAACAAAAAAGTCCAACAGGTGTAATGGTGGAAAGTACAAAGTACAGAGCATCGGTCCATGTTTGGAGGTACTGGACAGTGCAGAATAGGTTTTAGTCCAGTGTCATGGTGTACATTATGTGTCCATATAATGTTACTGGTCCATTGGAAGATCCCTGATGCTTTACGGTGGTGGTGACTGTGATGACCCTCTGGTTCGTTTCATGTTAAGTCGTCTCGTTAGCAGTTGCCAGGAACCAGGATTTATCTGGTGGTCTCTTCACTGGAGTCTGCAGGTGGTCTGGGGGCTTGATTCAGTGCCTCAGAGAAATCAAACGGCAGTGGCAGACGGTGGCATTGTACGACTGGTACAGAAATATGTGATTATAGTGGTATATTTGTGCAACAGTGGCCCAGTACCCTAACTAGGACAGTCTAACTAAGGTGAATTTAACACTATCTGCATTTGACTAGGTGACTGTGTAATTAAGTGGACTTAGTAATTGACACTGTGTCTGGGATTTTAACTGAGACTGTGTCTGAGTCCCGAACACTGACCGGCAAGCCGTTCCACAGCTGCGCAGCTCTATAAGAAAAGGATCTGCTCACAACTGTGACCTTCTGTACTTTGGATACCAGCAGTGACCCTGCGCCCTTCGATCGCTAGAGGCATGGCGGGTTGTAAATAACTTAGATTTTACAACAACAACAACATTTATTTCTTATATAGCCCAAAATCACATACAGTATGTCTCAATGGGCTTTGACAGGCCCTACAGTTGACACCCCCCACACTTGACCCTTCTGCACACAAGGAAAAACTCCACACAACAAAAAAAAAAACTCTAGGAGAGAGAAAAAAAAGAAAGGAAGAAACGTTGGGAAGGAGTGATAAAGAGAGGGACCCCCTTCCTGGGTAGAATGAGCCTGCAAATGGTGTCAGTGCAGGGTTGGGGATGATATAATAATAAGTCCTACAGTTGTAGGGTTGGAGAAGTCCAGAATGTAGTCCAGTGTCATGGTCTAGATTACGTGTCCATAATGATGTTACTGGTCCACTTGATGATCCCTGAAGCTGTAGTTGTAACGGTGGTGGTGGCTGTGGTGACCCTCTGGTTTGTTTCATGGTAGTTTACTCAGGTACTGCAGAGCGAGAACATTTAGAGCTTTATAGGTCAAAAGTAGAATTTTGTAGTCAATCCTAAATTTGATGGGTAGCCAGTGCAGTGATTGTAAGACCGGGGTGATCAACCGGGGTCAAATTTTAGAACTCTGGCTGAAGCATTCTAAACTAGCTGAAGTTTACTCAGGCACCTACTAGAGCATCCAGACCGAGATCATGTTTCTTATCTTTGCAATATTTCTAAGGTGAAAGAATGATATTGATATTATCTACATGCAAATCGAATGAGAGACCTGCGTCAATGAGGACACCTAGATCCTTTACTTCTGTACTTGGTGAGATAGAATGGCTATCCAGAGTTATGACATAATCAGACAGCTTACGTCTGGCTGCTTGAGGCCTAAGTACAAGAGCTTCTGTCTTATCAGGGTTTATAAATAGAAAGTTGGTGAGCATTCACTGTCTAATGTCCTTCAGACAATTCTCTAATCTGTTCTGCTGCTGCCTCTCATCTGGCATTTCTGATAAATACAGCTACAGCTAATACCATGTTTGCAAACGACGTGACCTAAAGGTAACATGTATAAGGTAAATAGCAACGGACCTAGGACAGAACCTTGTGGAACACCAAACTCTACTATGGAAACAAACTCTTTACTATGTGAAGACGAATCACCACTGATGTCCACAAACTGACACCGGTCGTCAGATATGATCTGAACCATACAAGGACTATTCCCAACAACATTCTCTAACCTGTCAAGGAGTATAGAATGATCAATTATTTCAAACGCTGCACTCATGTCAAGCAAGACAAGAAGTAAAATGCGTGCTTGGTCAGAGGCCCGCATTGTCATTGTGATACACAGCACAGCACATGGTGCACACAATGAAATGTGTCATCTGCTTTTAACACATCACCCTTGAGCAGTGGGCAGCCATGATAGGCGCCCAGGAAGCAGTGTGTGAGGACGGTGCTTTGCTGAGTGCTTTGGTGGATCGGGATTTGGCAACCTTCAGGGATTTTTAATTGGACCAGTAGCATCAAATGGACACATAATGTACACAATGACACTGGACTACCATGAACTTTAGGACTTTTTCTCTTATTGGACAAATCATCACCAGCCCGGCACTGACACCATTTGCAGGCACACTCTACCCTGGAAGGGTGTCTCTCTCTGTTTCACTTCTTCCCAAGGTTTCTTCCTTTCTTCTTTTTCTTCCTTTCTTCCTGTTTCTTCCTTTCTTCTCTCTCCTAGAGTTTTTTATTTTGTGTGAAGTTTTTTCTTCAGTGCAGAAGAGTCAAGTATGGTGGATATCTATTGTAGGGTCTGCCAAAGCCCATTTAGACATACTGTATGTGATTTTGGGTTACATAAGAAATAAATGTTGATGTTGTTGGTTGGGACCATGTGATATTTGAGTGTTTCTTTGTCAATAAATCTGCAACAATTCTGCGTTTTCTGTCAGTATTGGGTGAACGTTATGGTGTGAACATTAATGAGGAAAAAAATGTACTTAAATAATTTTAGCAAATGGCTGCAATATAACAAAGAGTGAAAAATTTAAGGGTGTGTGAATACTACTATCATGGCCCTGGGCACACCTCCTCGCCAAGTAATGTTGTGCAGACGGGATTTTGCAATCTTGAAAACTTTTCTGCTCATCAGTTTCCAAACCTCCAAACGCCTCTGGATTGCTTTTGGATTGCCCCTTTGGTAACTCTACTGACCTTCCTCTTTTGTCCAATTAAAGATGAAGAGCTTTATTGTCATTCCGGCTACTTACATGCTAAACAGTACATAGTGAAATTAAACAACGTTTCTCTGAAACAAGGTGATACATGTAACATTTTGAACTATTAATCAAAGTTTCATACTGACATGAAGTGCATGTGTGCAACATCCACAAACCAGGCTACATAAAGTGCAAACGGGGCACAGGCAGTGCAAGAGTAACATCTAACTAAAGCATGTAGACAACAGTGAGACAGACAGCACTAAGCTAGTGAAATAAATAATAAATGTGCCAAGTTAAATAGTGCAAGTACTGATGTGCAAAATGTAACATTGCATTTATAGATAATATTACTAACAGAGGTAATAAAGTAATAAAGTGAAGTGATTGTCACATGTGATACACAGCAGCACAGCACACAGTCTGAGTGGACTGAGTGTTCAGGTTTCTAATGGCCTATAGGATTAAAGCTGTTGTATAGTCTGGCAGTAATGCTTTGGTACCTTTTTCCAAATGGCAGGATGGTGCATGGTGAGAAGTGTGTAGAGTCCTTTACAATGCTGGTGGCTTTCTGGATGCAGCGTGTGTTCTAAATGTCCATAATGCAGCGAAGAGAGACTCCGATGATCTTCTCAGCTGTCCTCACTATCCGCTGTAGGGTCTTTTGGTCCGATATGGTACAGTTGGTCAGAATGTCTTAAATAGTCCCTTTATAGAAGGTGGGGGGGTGGAGAGTGGTCCCTCTGTTCTCATCTCTTTTGTTTTGTCCACTTTCAGAAATAGATTGTTCACCATACACCAGTCCATCAGTCGTTCTTGCTGATGAGACCCACCACAGTCATGTCATCAGTGAACTTGATAATGTGGTTGGAGCAGTGCAGGGTGAACAGCATTGGACTGAAAACACAGCCCTGAGTATCTCCAGTGCTCACTGTGGTGGTGTTGTAGATCCAGTTGCAGAGAGAGGTGTTCAGGCCCAGCAGCCTTTTGTGAGTTAGATCTGCAAAGATATTTCCTTATGTCTGCCATGGTTACACACAGCACATGACCACTGGAAGAAGGCCGGAGGGTAGTAGCCTAGTGGGTAACACACTCACCTGTGAAGAAGAAGACCCAGGTTCGAATCCCGCTGACTACCATTGTGTCCCTGAGCAAGACACTTAACCCTAATTTGCTCCAGGGGAACTGTCCTCTGTAAATACTGATTGTAAGTCGCTCTGGATAAGGGCGTCTGATAAATGCTGTAAATGTAAATATAAGGCTTCGATTTCCTTGCAGTGAGGAAAATCCACAAGCGGCTGTGGATTTTCTGCCCGTGCGCATTCTTTGCTGCTCTAATGGCTCGAGACGGTTCTTAGAACCACGTTGAACTGTGATGAACAGTAGCTAGAAGCTAGCACAGAGTTCTTATACCATTCTGTTTTGATGTAGATGCATAGCATTGTATTCCTGTCTGCACGAAAGGCAGTAAGCCCGTCCAGCTGAATGGTGGCGTATGTAATTCTGTCGCTGAAACGCTGCAGTCTCTATTCAGGTAGTCTGCTGAGATTTGATGTGGTATAGTTTATTGTACAGGGAACAGAGGTCAGATAATAGGACATTAGCCCTTAGCTAGAATTAGCCCTTAGCCTAGCACGGACCCCTGCCCATCTTTCCATGCTTCTGTTTATTTCCCGGCATTTCCCTCAGGCATCGGCATCAGGCAACAACAGGGCATGATCATTTTGTCCATGGGTCTTTTCCGTGTGAGGAAAATCAGCATAAGTTTAGCATAAATCAGCAAACAAGATTTTAATTGGCATAGGTTAACATAGCAATTACGGTGTACTGTAGATCCTCCACAAAACAAACACTAATTTAATTTGCATTCACCCTCCTCAAAACCCTTGTGCCCCTCTCCAGGCCCCCTTTATAAGACTGCTATTTTAGTATTGTTTATTAATGCAGCTGTTCTTCCCCCTCTTCTGTCTAGCTGCTTTTGTTTATCATCGACTGGTCAATGATCAAGCAACTCCATTTGCTTCTCTCCCTCTCTTTCTCTGTTACACAAGGTGGGCATCAACGTGCAGCTGCAGGACGTGAACAGAAACTTTCCACTGGACTACACTATAGAGGGGACAGAGACCAGTTATATTCTTCGCAAACACCTGGAAGAAAATGGTTTGTTCCATATTTCACTTAATTTTACAATGCATACACCTATATTCTAAACAACATACAATGCATAGGTGTGTGACAATGTTGGATGAAATAAATTATCTAAAATAGTTTGGTAGTTCATGAGCAATTGCCAGGGAATAAAATGAGCCAGGTTTTGATATGATTATGATAAGATATTATTATTTGCTTTTGTCTATATGGGTAAGTGCATGTTTGAGATGATCAGCAAATGCAAAAGAGAATAAATGATGAATCACAAATGAAAATATACAAATAAATCAATTTAATGAACAAGAAGAGTGTCATAAACATTTCCTTACAGCACATTCTGTGTTGTGCAAACTCTTCATGAAATCACTCTTATTTATTCGGAACACTGAATGCTGATCTCCCGCATTTAACAGTTTGTTCTGAATATGTATGGATGTGTTCAGTATCCTTTAGGTGAATATATGTATTTATTGTTGTGTGTCAAGGGGATAGAACCATCCAGGAAAAGGTGATACTCTCTGAGGAGCGTTTTATCTACTGAAGTGGGCCGACCACGTTACCGCCACTCAATACTCATCAAACCTAACCCACTATCACAAACAATACTTTTCAAGTCTCCATTTTGCTTGTGTCTACCATCTGTGTGTGTGTGTTTCCGTGCACACATATGTAAGGTGTCCCTCAAGTAGACTGCAGAACACAACTTTAATTAATAGAAAGATAGAAAAATAGAAAATAGAAAGATCTCATCTGTAACATCCCAAGTCCATGGGGCCATCACAGCAGGACGCAAGACACCTTATTGGGGAGCCCTGACTGATCACAGCTGAGCATCATCCGGCTTGATCAATTAGGGCTCCATTAAAAGAGAAGAGATGCCGCTGGAGGATTCGGTTACATTGATGTGAACCTTGAACCAGGGGTTGGACCTTGAACCTTACCATATGTGTTAGTTTTCAGCTATTGGCAATTGCCACACGCCTGCAAGGTTTGTTTTTGTTCTTCTTTTGTTTGCCCTGTTTTGACTCTCATGCCATTTTGTATTTAAATAAATTCCTTTTTGTATCAAAATGTCGTTCGCCTGCGCTTCCTTCCTCCCTCAGCCAGTGGACATGACAGAATGTACACACCCTCAAATGCATAGATGAAAAAGGCGTAGGCAGAGGAGAACCCCACCAAGGAGACTTTCCTCCAGTGGGGAACCGGGCAGGATCCAGCCGGAATGGCCAGAGTACTGCCAATGGGAGCTCATCATGCCCTGGCTTGGAGACATCATCAGGGTGGATGATACAGAAGCTCCCGATGAGCTTTTACGATACCCGGAATTGACACGATCTGCAGGTGAGACATTGGATGCGGCATAGACATTGGATGCGGTGAATGCACCCCCCAACGCAATGCCAGACAAGGACCTTTGTGAGCTGCTGCGAAACCTCCCTGTCATGCCAGAGGACACAGATGACAATGAATGTGATCATGAGTCAAACTGGTGGGCGGACGATGCGGGGTCTGCACTTTCCACAGTGCCCTTCCTGGATTGTGCGGTGTGGACCCACGTAATTTCCTGGTGCGCAAGGATGATGAGAGCGTGGAAGTTTTGTGGTGTGGTAGAGTGCTGGATGAAGAGCCAGATCCTGCACTGGCGAGGCTACTCGAGGTAACCCCACCTCTCCTGCATGAAGTATAAACTCATTCTCCCTCATCACTGACTTCAGCCCACAGCAGAGAACATCGCCCCCTCCTGGCAACCACCTGTACCTGCTCCCTACTCACCTACCATCACCTGACACACCAGAAGAGTCCACAGGGGTTGCCTATTACCATCACCACATACCCACCACACACTTCCTGCCCTCTGCTGGTCTCTGCGGTTGTGCCATGCCATCTGCAGCCTCCCCGCACTTCAACCACTCTAAGAGGGCCAGTAGAGCGATTTTCAGATTTCCACCACACTTATGTCCCCAGCACAGCCTGCAGCGATGGAGCAACCAGTCTCCTGCCGGAGGGAAAAGACAGACAGTACAGACATCTGCCACCAGTTCCAGATGCCAGGGCGGGGCGTGGTGGCATGGCCACAAGAGGCCCCTGAGTTTAGCCAGGGGGGGCACTCCTCAGGAAAGCAACGGGTTTGCAACCTCAGGAAGAAAGTGAGGAGGGCAGGCCAGGTGCAGGCCTTGGTTCCCCTTAACAAAGAGTTACAACAAAGAGTTTACATTTACATTTACATTTACAGTATTTATCAGACGCCCTTATCCAGAGCGACTTACAATCAGTATTTACAGGGACAGTCCCCCCCCGGAGCAATTTAGGGTTAAGTGTCTTGCTCAGGGACACAATGGTAGTAAGTGGGGTTTGAACCTGAGTCTTCTGGTTCATAGGCGAGTGTGTTACCCACTAGGCTACTACCACCCTGCCAGGTAGGCAAGAGTTTTCAGCTGGGATGATCAGAAAGAGGGGCTGAGCTGGGAGGGGTCCGGCGATGCCTCCCTGCCGACAACAAGGGCATGCATTGCCAGGGGCTGCACGTTGCCTGACTGCACAGCCCTGCAGGTGGATTACATTTACATTTACATTTAAGGCCTTTGGCAGATACCCTTATCCAGAGAGACTTACATGCTTTCATGTTACCATTGATGAAGTGATTGATTCTGGTTCACTAGGACCCCCAACTATGAATACAATCTTTTTATTTGCTCTGTTGTAGTTTCTATACATAAGTCAGACAATAAGAAGGTTTCAAGTTAATCTAAATATTCTCTAAAGAGGAAGGTCTTGAGCTGCTGTTTGAAAATACTGTTCTGACCTCAAAGGGAAATGAATTCCAACACAGAGCAGCCAAGACAGAGAAGAGTCTAGATGAGCATCTTCCTTTTACCTCCAGAGATGGAGGGACCAGGCAAGCAATACTGGAGGCTCGGAGAATACGAGGTGCAGTGCAAGGTATAATAAGGGCTGTGAGGTAGAATGGTGCTACTCCATGTTTGGCTGGAGGGAACATAGAAGTGGTGTGGTGTGGGAGAATTTGGCAAGGTTGAAGATCAGTCATGCGGCTGCATTTTTTTATTAGTTGTAGAGGACGGATGGTACATAGAGGTAGACCAGCCAGAAGGGAGTTATAGTAATCCAGTCATGAGACTACTAAGGACTCAACCAGTATCTGGGTGGCCTGTGTTGACAGATAAGGACGGATTCGTCTGATTTTGTAGAGAAGGACTCTACATGAGCGAGAAAGATTGCTGATGTGAGTCGACAAGGAGAGTTGGTGTTCTATTGTTACTCCAAGGTTGCAGGCTGTTGTAGAAGGAGAGAGCTGTGAGTTGTCCAGGTACATAGCAAGATCCTGATGTGGTGAAGAATCTGCTGGAATGAATATTAGTTTTGGTGCGATTGAGTTTGAAATGTCAATCCAAGATGAGATGTTGGTTAGACATGCAGAGGTTTTGGAAGCAGCATGTAGAGCTGAGGGAGGAAAAGAGAACATGAGTTGTGTGTCATTGGCATATCAGTGGTAGGATAACCCATGTGAGGAAATGACCTCACCAAGTGATTTCATGTAGAGGCAGAAAATGAGAGGACTGAGTACTGAGCCTTGAGGAACACCAGTTGAGAGTCTACGTGAGACAGAAGCGGATCCTTTTCAAGTCACTTGGTAAGATCGCTCATCTGCCATGCTGAGCCCCGAATTCCATTACAAAATGAAAGGGATGAGGTTAGGAAAGATGGTTTGGAGCATTGCGGAGAGGATAGAAGGTGGTTGGATACCCTGTAGATATGATTTGAATGATTTCATCTGATGTGAGCTTAGAAATCTGATGTAGAGCAATTGTAGAATCTTCAGCAGGTAGAGAAGGATTTGTGGTGGAGAATGTCTTGCAGATTTGTTCAATCTTCCCTGTGAATAAGTTGGCAAAATCATCAGCAGTTAGGGATAGATGGGGCAGGGGGAGTCGGAGGGTTGAGTAGAGATGAGAATATGTTGTGGAGTTTTTGAGGGTTGTGGGCAGATGCTTCCAGTTTTGCCTTGTAGAAAGCAGTTTTAGCAGCAGTGAGGTTAGTGGAGGATTTGCATAGAAGATTCTGATAATACAGTAGGTCTGAGTCAAGCTGTGAATTCTTGTATTTTCTCTCTGTTGTTCGTAGAACTCTTCGATTGCTGCACAATGTATCGGATAGCCAGGGTTTAGAAGATATAGGACAGATGTGATCCATAGAAAGGTAAAGTGTGGTGAGAAAAGAGTTAGTGGCTGTAGGTTGGGAGATGTGAAAGAGTGTAGAAAGATACAGATGAAGGTGAGACAGTGTGAAGTTGTGTCGAAAGAAGGATGGATGGGGGACAGTTGTGGATCCTGTAGGTAAAGTGAATGTGAAGGTCAGGAAATGGTGAGAAATTTGAAGTGGAACAAAGGTCGGAAGTTGGAGAAGGACGACTGAAGACCAGGTCCAGGACATTCCCACCTATGGGTTTGGGAAAGAAAAAATAGTCAAGGAAAAAGAGTGGAGAAGGGGAAGAATGCATTATCAGTCCCTGGGCAGTCTGGGACCACCAGCGACAGCAGTGCCGGAGCCCTGTGGTTTCCGGTGATGGAGCTGGGTCACCTCGAAGTGACGACCTTGAAGGGGGTACTGTAATGTCCCATGGCTATAGGGCCATCACCGCAGGACGCCAGGCACCTCAGTGGGGAGCCCTGAATGATCACAGCTGAGTATCATCCGACCTGATACGCTAGGGCTCCCTGAAAAAAGAAGCCACTGGAAGACTCAGTTACACTTATGTGGTCCTGGCAATTGCCACAAACCTGTGGGTTTGTTTTTGTTCTTTTTTTGTGCCATTTTGTGTTTAAATAAACCCATTTTTGTATCATGTCCATCACCTGTGCTTCCTTTCTTCCTCAGCCCATGGACGTGACATCATCTCACATCATCTCATATCTCATCACTTACTGCTCAACTCTTTGTAGATATAATTTTTTTTTTAATAAAAATGTTTCAAACACAATATACAAGAATTGTTCATGATTTTTTACTCATCCTGGTGCCCATAATAAAGTGGCTTTATAAGAGCATGTGTTTTATAGGTGTTGATATTGGCTCCCTGCACAACATGAAGAACCAAATGCCGTCCACCATGCTGTCTGATGTCCGTCAGATGATCAGCAGTGGGGAGAGTGTTAATCTGCGCAATACAAGTGGAATTACTCTGGTGAGAGAAAGTTTGTGTGCGTGCTAAGTCTTACGTTTTTGCATGTAACTCTGTGGGCCCTATTTTGACTGTGCAAGTGCAAATACTATATTAATACAGACAAGCTATTAACAATTTCTTTATTACATTATTCCTCTTTTACAGCAGACTAACAGGCCAAAACACCTTGTCATCTGATTTAATTTGTATATGTGTGACATTTGTAACTACAGCTTGAGTACAGAAGTCTTTTACATTAACCTCCCACAAAGAGAAACACATTTTGTATTGTGTCGAGCACCATGGCCAAAATACCTGTATGTGCAGTGTGTGTGTGTGTGTGTGTGTGTTTGTGTGTGTGCATAACCATCTTTCCACATGATTTCAGCTCCACATGGCATGTGCCAGTGGGTATAAGGAGGTGGTGTCACTGCTGCTGGAAGGCGGTGCAGACCCTTGTCTGACAGAAAATAACTACTGGACCCCCCTTCACCTGGCAGCAAAATATGGACAGGTATTTTCAACTTAATTATTCATTTAGGTATTTATTCTGGCCAATCTCTCATTTAGAGCAGATTAGTTCCCTGCATCATGCATCAGATGTGTTGTAGTTTTTCAGCAAAGCCTCACATCTACCACTGTGCTATACACATAATAATTTTCTTTGTATAAAATAACTGTTTTTCACATACAGTAGTTACATGCACAACTTTACCTGCTATACAGTCCAGGATACCTGTTATACAGTCCAAGGGAGGTAGTCCAGTACTGTAATCCACAAAGCCAGGATCTGTATCTAGACAGGTTGACTACTAAATTACTTCTACTCTAAATTTATCAACACTTGAACACAATTAATGTACATCTCCTCTTCTGTACACACAAAAAAAATATTTACACTACATGAAAGCAAAATGCTTAAATTTTTTGATATACAGATGTTTTGTTTCCTACTGTCTGTTCTTCAACTCCCAGCCAAACATGCGGGCAAGACAGAATTCATTAACCTGCTCTAGATTAGATACATAATTGGGTAAAAATGAGAAATGGATTTTTCTTAACATTAAAAGGCAGAGAGGAATCTCACATTTTGATGACATACACAAATGCCTGATTCCGTTTCATCAGTGTTGAACCGCTGACAAAGGAAATTTGTTCTTTTTCTCTTTTTTTGGCCTGGAGGGACCCATTTTGCCTCCAAGTCTACATTTATTTTTCATCCTTCTCCTCTGTCATTTGTTTAATGGCCATTAATGGTCATTTATTTAATTACTGTAGACATTCAAAAGCACACATACACACACACACACACACACACACACACACACACACACACACACACACACACACACACATATATATATATATATATATATGTCATTTATGCCTAAAACTAGCTCATTGTTTTACACATCTGCTGGTGTGTGTGTGTCTGCTGGCATTTATGTGTTTGTGGAATGTGTGTTTTTGCATTCATATACTTTACTATAGCAATTACACCTTTCTTGTGAGGTCTTTTAGAGAAGTGAGGTCCAAAAGGCATGTAATGCCTTTTATGACCATTTATAAACTGTCATGTTACATAGTTTTTGAAGTCCTCATATGCACAATTGTTTTAAAAAACTTGTTCATGCTCTGCCCTCAAATGACACACTTGTGTACGTCAGTGGGCTGACCTAAAAATAGTGGGATTTTTCTGATTGGACTGTGGCCAGCACGCTTTAAACTTCTGTGACTGGCTAATGCTTTTAGAAAGAAAAAAACCTTCTATGAAAGTGGGCTCTGATACAATAACAACAACATCTATATACTGCACAATGCAACTCCAAGTCAATCACATTTACACTGCTAGAGGCCACAAATGTTCATGTGTCTACGGTTAAAAGTCAGACATAATGTCAGAATCAGTAAATGACAACATAGATATGTCTCATTCAGCCTCTCAACATGCGTCAATACTGGCATCATATAGGGGCAGTATTTAGGGGCACTGGTGGCCTGGTGGTTAAGAAAGCGGCCTCATAATCAGAAGGTTGCCGGTTCAAATACTGATCTGTCAAGGTGACACTGAGGTGCCACTGAGCAAAGCACCGTCCCTACACACTGCTTCCCGGGTGCCTGTCATGGCTACCCACTGCTCACTAAGGGTGATGGGTTAAAAGCAGAGGACACATTTCGTTGTGTCACCGTGTATGACAATCACTTGACTTTCATATTTGGACAGGGTTCCACGATTCAATTTCACGATTCTCTGATGGTACGAGCCGGCCTTTTGCACCATGTATGGCTGTAATATTGAGCGAACGAAGAATCAATGCATAACATTTCATAAGTAAAATTATATTTGATCAGCTTGTATGTTACACAAGATTTTGTGTTCGACAAAAAAACGTTACAGACCAGACCATCTGTGTTTTCACCCCCACCTCATAGGAGAGGCACAGCTTCTGTTCTGCTATATATTGCATACACTTCTATATATTGCATAGTTAGTTCATTGTCTATAGTTCTTGACAAATCTTTCTGTAGTTATTTTTTTCCAAACAAACAGGTAAATGGCTGTTCATCTGTCATATTAAATATAAAAAAAGTATTTTCATAGTGACTTGCCTTCGGTTATCTCTTAACGCAGAAAATGTTGCATACGCTTCTTTTTTGTTAATTTGTTTGCATTTTATCATTGTACTCTGCAATTGGCATTTATTTTTGTTAGCCCTTGGGTAAATTTAATATTATTATTTATAATAATTTTTATTTTAGGTTCCATTTTGAACTGAAAGTCTAGTTCACTTGTTGTTTGTTTAAAATAGAATGGCAGAATGTGTTTTACCAAAAATAATTAATAATCGTGATTACAATATTGTTAAAAAAAAATTTGATTATCATTTTGGCCGTAATTATGCAGCCCTATTGTGCAGAAAATTTGACATTTGCCAGATAACACCAAGATTGGCAAATTTGCCACTGCCTCTTCACAGATGAAAGCAGGGTTACACTGGAGACACCATTGAGAATGATCTGCAGCATGACTGATTTGGCAGTGAGTCAGTAATGGTGTGGGGTGGCATTTCTTTGGGGGGCCACACATCCCTCCATGTGCTCGCCAGAGGTAGCCTGACTACCATTAGGTACCGAGATGAGATTGACAGACCCCTTGTGAGATCATATGCTAGACCACATGTAGCTGGAGTGTCAGCAGTACAAGATGTAAAAAATGAAGGGATTGATGCTATGGACTGGCCCGCCCATTCCCCAGACCTGAAACCAATTAAGCACATCTGGGACATCATGCCTCACTCTGTCCACCAACACCATGTTGCAACACAGTCTGTCCAGGAGTTGGTGGATGCTTTTGTCCAGGTCTGGGAGGAGCATTACTGTAGTCGAATCTTGACATTAAAAATGCACGTACCAGTTTTTCTGCAAAAACGTCAGATGGTGACATTTATGTGCAGACTACATGGTTTCCATCATTGAGATTTGAATGCATTAATTAATTTTAACAATATTCAATAGTATTAAATATTATACGTTGTTTTTTTTAATGTTTGCTATTGGTGTCCGTGCAGGGTTGGTGATGATTTTCCAAGAAAAGAAAGTCCAACATGTATAGTGGTGGAAAAGTCCAAAGTAAAGAGCATCTGTCCATGTTTGGAAGTATTAATGTACATGGTTTCATGGTGTACATTGCGTGTCCATTATAATGATACTGGTCCATTAGAAGATCCCTAAAGTTTTAGCCGTTACGGTGGTGATGGTTGTGGTGACCTTCTGGTTGTTTGCATGCTAAGTCATCTTAGCAATTGCCAGGAACCAGAATTTATCTGGTGATCTCTTCACTGGAGTCTGCAGGTGGTCTGTGTGCTTGAATCAGTGACTCGGAGAGAACAAACAGAAGCAGCGGCAGATGGTGGCATTGTGCGACTTTTACTATATTCACTTTTACTTTTTTATAGTGGTATATTTGTGCAACAGTGGCCCCTAGCTAGGACAGCCTAACTAAGATGAATTGAACACTGTCTATTCTTGACTAGGTGACTGTTTGATTAAGTGTGTTTTCAGTTTAGATTTAAACACTGAGACTGTATCTGAGTACCGAACACTGACCGACAGGCCGTTCCACAGCTGCAGAGCTCTAAAAGAGAAGGATCTGCTCCCAGATGTGACATTCTGTACTTTGGGTACCACTAGTGACCAGTAAATGCCACTGAATTAAATGTTGTTGTATTTACCCTTTTAATCATACATTCTATAATGCCTTTCTATAGCACAATATTCGCAGAGGTGGAAAAAGTACTGAAAAATGTAATTAAGTAAAATATTAGAGGTGGCCATAGATTAATTTTCTTAATCTAGAGTAATCTAAATTAATCTAGATTAATCTATTTGAATTCTGCCGAAGGCATTAAGAATATGTGTGCTACCCAAATAATGACTAAAAGTAAGTCTTTGAGAACGGGTTTCTCAAGCCAGGTGGCGCATTAGACCAGGGGCTCATCTCCTGTTTCCAAAATGCATCACAAACTGCTTGAGAAAGCTGTTCTACTATGATAATTAGGGATGAAAATAAATTATGTTCAATAAGATGTACTTGTGTTTACCAACTGTTTATTCAGTTAAATAGCTGCATCCATGTTACCACGTCACAAGTTCGAAGACTCGTTCTCGCCCCCTACAGTGCAATTCGGCTAGGTATACATCCGCGCTAAAATATCAAGGTGAAAGTCATCATAGTGTAGCGGTTCTTTATCTGCGTTGTGTAACTTTTTGATTTCGTTTCTTGAACCACAAATGATGAGCTGGCACCCAAGAGATTTTCTGTGCAAAGTGTATTCTGTACAAAAAGCAAGGTCGCGTCAGAACATCACGTCACACATTGCGTCTTTCTGCACCTCTCTCTCTCACAACTCACGCCATGTGTCCAAGAGAACTGAACATTAACATAAAGCATTTACATTTTACAATACTGCAATATATAATACTAAAAATGAGCACACTGACTGCTGTTTTAAAAAATTAAATAAAGCACGCCACAGATATACAACAGCATTAGACTGTAAAGCTCTTGTTGAGCAATGTAACGTATGGCAGCATTTCTCAACCCTGTTCCTGGATGTCAGCCAAAATACACTCTTTAATTAGGCTCAAGCCTAATTAATTTATTAAAAATAAATAACTCAGAAATCACATGTACATCACTATACTGATGTCAAGACATGGATGGCCTTAAATTTCCTGGACCTAAATGAGCGTAAAACAGAATGTATATTGTTTGTTAGTGGTGACCCCCGTGTTCACCTCGCTTCCATAGCCCCTTGTGAAAAATCATTGATTAAAAACCTAGGTGTAAAAATGGACCTACACTAAAAATTGATATAATGGATAATATTGTAAAATCATGCTTTTTTCAGCTAAAGCACCTGGCCAATGTCAAACCAGCTCTTTCCAAACAAAATCTGGAAAAAGTGATTCACACTTTCATTAAGACCTTAAGTCTTGACTTTTACAATTCATTGTTGTTGTTTTTCAGCCGGATATCTTTAGCTTGCTTTCAAAAAGTACAAAATACAACTGCACATTTTGTCACTGGTACAAACAGGCAAGATCACATAACACCAATCCTATCCTCACTACACTGGCTCCCTGTCTGTTTTAGAGTCTGTTATAAAATTATTTTCTTTGTTTTTAAGTCTGAATTGCTCAGCTCCAGCATTTTTGGCAGACCTACCCCATTCCTACACTCCACCCCATTCTCTCAGGACTTCAGACCAGAGACTGTTGTCTGTTACTAGGTTACATTACAAGCTCAGAGGTTACAGGGCCTTTGCAGTGGCCGCTCCACGTTTATGGAATGAACTACCAATCAGTATTAGGCAGGCCCCGTCAATCACTGTCAAATCTCGTTTAAAAACTAAATTTTACACCCTGGATTTTAACCCAGTGTGATTCTTATTCTGTGTTCTTATACAGTGTCTTATGCAGTCCTTTCAAAACACTTTTACTATGTTGTCTTAAATCTTTTCTGTTTTACTTGATCTTTTGTTTAATTTAAATAGCTACATTTAGTCTTTTTATTCAATTTGTTGTTTTAAAGTGCTTTATAAATAAATAGGTGTTACTTAATGGCCTAATAATGAGTGGGGCAGATTGTGAAGATATGTGGGTTGAAACAAAAACTTCCTTCCAGGAGCATGGTTTGGAAACAGTGATGTATAATATACACAGGCAAAAAGCTTATTGATTGTATTTACAGTGCATCACTTTTTCCACATTTTTTTATGTTGCAACCTTATTATGCAACCAAAATTGATAAAATATTTTTTATTCAGAATTCTACACATAATAGCCCATCATAACAATGTGAAAAAGTTTACTTGATGTTTTAGCAAATTTATTAAAAATAAAAAAAATCATATGTACATAAGTATTCACAGCCTTTGCAATAAAGCTCAAAACTCAGGTGCCTCCTGTTTTCCCTTATCTTTATTGAGATGTTTCTGCAGCTTAATTGAAGTCCATCTGTGAAAGATAATTGGACATGATTTGGACAGACACACACCTGTCTAAGGTCCTACAGTTGACAGTTCATGACAGAGCACAAACCAAGCATGAAGTCAAAGGAGTTGTTGAAGTCCTTGGTGACTTCAACCTTCCATCAGCCCAGCTACAATCATCCTGCCTTCTTCCCCTTCTCCACTCTTTCTCCTTAACCAACATCAACATCTTTCCCACACACAAAGGAGGGAATGTCTTGGACCTGGTCTTCAGTCGTCCTTCTCCAACTTCTGACCTTTCTTCCACTCCCCTTCACATCTCTGACCACCACTTCCTGACCTTTACACTCACTGTACCTACAGGATCCACAACTGTCCCCCGTCCATCCTTCATTAGACAAAACCTTCACACTGTCTCACCTTCATCTGTATCTTCCTGCATTCTTTCACATCTCCCAACCTCTGACTCATTCCTCTCCTTACCACTAGAGACCGCTACTAACTCTCTCCTCACCTCACTTTCCCTTTCCATTGATCAACTCTGTCCTATATCAACTAAACCCAAAAGGACTTCTCCCACTGCGCCCTGGCTCTCCGATACATTGCGTAGCAATCGAAGAGTTCTTCGAGCAGCGGAGAGAAAATACAAGAAATCTCAACTTGACTCAGACCTACTGGATTACCAGAATCTTCTGCGCAAATTTTCTACTAACCTCACTACTGCTAAAACTGCTTTCTACAAAGCAAAACTAGAAGCCTCTGCCCACAACCCTCAAAACAATCTTCTTATCCCTACTCAACCCCCCGACTCCCCCTGCCCCAACTTCATTAACAGCTGATGATTTTGCCAACTTCTTCACAGGGAAGATTGAAAAAATCTGTGAGACATTCTCCACCACTAATCCTACTCTTCCTTCTGAAAATTCGACAACTACTCTAAATCAATTTGCTAAGATCACATCTGATGAAATCATTCAGATTATATCCCCAGGCAACCCAACCACCTGTCCACTAGATCCAATACCTTCTGCAATGTTTCAAACTATCTCCCCTGACCTCATCCCTTTCATTTCTTATATCATAAACAGCTCAATCTCATCTGGCCACGTACCATCCGCCTTCAAAACAGCCAGGGTTCTTCCAATCCTAAAGAAACCCACTGCTGATCCTACAGACATTAACAATTACAGACCAGTTTCCCTCCTCTCATTTCTATCCAAAATCCTTGAGCGCTGTGTCTACAACCAGCTATCACTCCATTTATCACAGAACAACCTCCTGGATCCTAACCAGTCTGGCTTCAGAACAGCTCATTCCACCGAGACTGCCCTTTTGGCGGTTACCGAGCAGCTACATGCAGCCAGATTGGCAAAACTGTCATCAGTTCTTATTCTCCTTGACCTGTCTGCTGCATTTGACACCGTTAACCACAAGACTCTCTTGGCAATCCTGAAAAGGCTTGGAATTCGGGGCTCAGCATGGCAGTGGTTTGCTTCCTACCTTGATGAGCGATCTTACCAAGTGACTTGGAAAGGATCCACCTCTACCTCACGTAGACTCTCCACTGGTGTCCCTCAAGGCTCGGTGCTAGGTCCTCTCCTTTTCTCCCTCTACACGAGATCACTTGGTGAGGTCATTTCCTCACATGGATTATCCTACCACTGCTATGCTGACGACACACAACTCCTCTTCTCCTTTCCTCCCTCTGATCTTCATGCTGCTTCCAAAATCTCTGCATGTCTAACAGACATCTCGTCTTGGATGGCAGCCCATCACCTCCAACTCAATCCCACCAAAACTGAACTAATATTCATTCCAGCAGATTCTTCACCACATCAGGATCTTGCTATTTACCTAGACAACTCGCAGCTCTCTCCTTCTGCAACAGCCCGCAACCTTGGCGTAACAATAGACAACCAACTCTCCTTCTCAACTCACATCAGCAATCTTTCCCGCTCATGTAGATTCCTTCTCTACAATATCAGACGAATCCGCCCTTACCTGTCAACCCAGGCCACCCAACTACTGGTTCAGTCCTTAGTAATCTCACGACTGGACTACTGCAACTCCCTTCTAGCTGGTCTACCACTATGTACCCTCCGACCTCTTCAACTCATACAAAATGCAGCAGCACGACTGATCTTCAACCTTCCCAAATTCTCCCATACCACCCCTCTGCTACGTTCCCTTCACTGGCTCCCAGTAGCTGCACGCATCAGGTTCAAAATACTGATGCTGGCCTACAAAGCCAAACATGGAGCAGCACCATCCTACCTCACAGCCCTTATTACACCCCGCACTGCACCTCGTTTACTCCGAGCCTCCAGTACTGCTCGCCTGGTCCCTCCATCTCTGAAGGTAAAAGGAAAACATTAATCTAGACTCTTCTCCGTCTTGGCCCCTCGGTGGTGGAATGAACTTCCCCTCGAGGTCAGAACAGCTCAGTCACTGAGCACCTTCAAACGACAGCTCAAGACCTTCCTCTTTAAAGAATATTTAGATTAAATTATAATTTTCTTGTTGTCGAACTTTGTGTACAGAATCTACAACAGAGTGAATTAAATAGATGTATTCATAGTTGGGGTCCTAGTGAACCGGAATTGATCTCTTCATTGATGGTAACTTGAAAGCACGTTGTAAGTCGCTCTGGATAAGGGCGTCTGCCAAATGCCGTAAATGTAAATGTAAATGTCTGTAGACCTCCGAGACAGGATTGTCTCAAGGCAAAAATTTTGGGAAGGTCAAAGGAGTTGTCTGTCAAAAAAATTTGCTTCCTTGAAGGTCCCAGTGAGCACAATTGCCTCCATCATCCGTAAGTGGAAGAAGTTCAAAATGACCAGGAGTCTTCCTAAAGTAGGCCAGCCACCTAAACTAAGCAATAAAGTGAGATGACCCTTAATCAGGGAGGTGATCAAGAACCCGATGGCCAGAAGCTCCAGAGGTTCTCTGTTGACAGAGGACAAACTTCAAGGTCAACCATCTCTTCCACGTATCAGGCCTGTATGGAAGAGTGGCCAGATGGAAACCCCTCCTTAGTAAAAGGCACATAATAGCACATCTGGAGGGAACCAGGCACTGCTTATCAGTGGCAGTGGTGGCCTAGCGCTTAAGGAAGCGACCCCGTAATCAGAAGGTTGCAGGTTCGAATCCCGATCCGCCAATGTGCCACTGAGGTGCCACCGAGCAAAGCACCGTCCCCACACACTGCTCCCCGGGCACCTATCATGGCTGCCCACTGCTCACTCAGGGTGATGGATTAAATGCAGAAGAAAAATTTCACTGTGTCCACCGTGTGCTGTGTTGCTGTGTATCACATGTGACAATCACAATCACTAGGCCAATACATCCCTAAAGTAAAGCATGATGGTGGCAGCATCATGCTGTGGAGATGTTTTTCAGCTGCAGTAACTGGGAGACTAGTCAGGATAGAGAAAAATATGACTGTAGCAATGTACAGAGAAATCCTGGATGAAAACTTGCTCCAGAGCGCTCTTGAACTCTGGACAATATTAAAGGAGTGGCTTTAGGACAACTCAGTGAATGTCTTTGAGTGGCCCAGCCTGAGCCCAATGTTTTGATTGAACATCTCTGGAGAAAATTTAAAATGGATTCCAGGATTTTCATGGGCTGTTATGTTGCATTTTGCCCAGATACAATAATTCTGGATTCTATTGTGTAGGCCTTTTCTTTTTTTAATTGTCTGGAAATTGATTGGCTCTAGGACCCAGTGCTTGTTTCATATTGAGGTGCTAATCTACTGTTTTATGACAGTAGAATATATTAATTATGTTTTTGCTTAAACAACTATAAAGTTGGTCTCAAACCATGTGCACTGTCATCAGCACAAAACAGTCTGATAAACAATAAAATTCACCGTCCCCTCTGGTTTGTTTGTTTTTACAACTCGACTACTGATTATACATAGTTACAGACGTGTTTTTTTCAATGTAGCGAAGTAAAAGATTTAGGTAAAAATCTACTTGAGTAAAATGAATTTGCCTAGTTCAACTACTCAATTACAGTAGCATGAGTAAATGTAATTTGTTTCTTTCCACCTCTAAATATTCCAGATATTTTAGTGCCATTTTCTATATTGTTTAACAATATTATAAATAGGATAGGATAGGATAGGATAGGATAGATTGGAACATTCAAATTGATGTTTAGACTTCGGATGATGTGACTGTTTGGTGTGAATGCAGACTGTGCAACACTGTAGTGATATAGACAGACTAAGCACTCAATGTACTTTTCAAGTCATTCACATTTATTTTGTGTGAGTTAAAAGGATACTCAGGTGTCCTGTGTTGGAAAAAAGGCGATTGGAGTATGTATTTTTAGTTTTTTTTTGGAAGCATTATAAATGATCTGAACTACGGTTGTTAGGTGGAGAAGAGAAGGCTTAAAATTCCAGTGGCTCATGAGGCACCACGCAGCAGAAAACAATAGTGTTTCAGGTTGCCATGGTGATGGCCCCCTCCCCAACAATGGGTTGTGAAAGTGAAATGAGGCCTCTGCATTTAACCCATCCCCTTAGGGAGCAGTGGGGGACGGTGCTTTTGCTCAGTGGCACCTTGGAGGCTCAGGATTCAAACCTTCTGATTACGGGTCTGCATCCTTATCCGCTATGCCACCACTGCCCCAGGACATAGCAGGCTTGAGTATGGACCTCTAGTCTCTTACTTTCCACGAGGCAGCTTTTTACCTAATATCGTGGTATTTGCCAGTCCAATGAATCATCATTTTGACAATTTTGCTTTAATTTGCAAATGTTTTAAGCAAGTGTCATTAAAGTGCTATACATTAACAATGCTTTAAACATGGAAGTGTTTGTTATTTTTTCTTTTAAAAAAACTGTAATGAAGAAAAGGCAGAAGTTATGGTTTTTGGTTAAAGTGGACACTGATCTTAGGTGAGATTCAAATGATTGTTAAATCTAGCTTTTTCCAACTCAGAAAGGTGGCCAGTTCTTTGCATTAACAATTATTCATGCCTTTGTTACCTCTCATTTCGCTTACTGTGATTAATTCTATGTTGGGGTCTATGTGGCTCCTCCATAATACAAAATTAGTCATTTGGCAAATGTAAACATTTCACGTTTTTTACCTATTTCCTGTTTGTTACCCCTTTGTTACCTCTCAATTGGCTTACTGTAATTAATTCTATGTTGGGGTTAGTGGCTCCTCCATAATACAAAATTTGTCATTTGGCATATGTAAACATTTCCCGTTTTAGCCTCGCTCTGGGTGCATTTTAGGATTTTCTTTTGAAGCCCTTAATGGACTTGCCCAACCCTACCTGTTTCAGATCCCCCTGCTCTCAGATGAGATCATTGGCTTCTTTGGTCTGTGCCTATAACTTAATGTAAGCAGAGGCAAATAGGTTTTTGCTGTTACAGCTTATATCATGCCTTTGCACAGCAATCAATCTTTTTTTTATTTGTATCTTTATTCTTAAGTCTATTGGCCTTTGGCAATCTTGACATAGTTTAATTTTATCTTTATATATGCTTTTATGAATACTTAGATTTGTTAGTATTTTACGCTTTGTGACAGCTGTCTTTAATTAAAAAAACTAAGTGTTATTATTAAGATTATTAATAAGCCATCTGATTTCACAGCATTTAACACACATGAAACTTTTGAACAGTACTGTATATTAAATAAAATGAGAATAAAGTGAGTCTGTTAATAATCCTTACAAGCAAGTTTAAGCAAGATTTTTGCTTTTGTCATTAATGCACACTAAATAGAAATGTACTAGAGAACTTAAATGCACAATGTACACAAATGTACATATCATTTTTGCATAATTGCAGTGCATAGATATCAGCATGTTTATTTATGTGAATATTTAAGTGAAAAATTAAAAATGTTCTTGAAAAGTAGTTCATAGTTTAAAAGCGTGATTAAATACTTGAGGAATATGTGGTAAAATGCTCGATATACTGTTGATAATTATACACAGTACTCAAGTTGATGGGGATGAAGTTGGATGTCATCCCCCCCGAAATTAAATCAGTCCAAATAAAAACTAGGAGGAATCAGATTCCTACTGTAGCAGAAAGACTTTTACTGTAGCCATGAGAGAAAGTTACAATCAGATGGAAGCACACAAATTGGTATTTGAATGAAAATTCCAAACCTGACTGCTTTGGGAGGAAATCTGAGTATCTGATACGTAACATCCACACCATACGTTCTGTTTTAGGACAGTAGAATATATTAATTATGTTTTTGCTTAAACAACTCTAAAGTTGGTCTCAAACCATGTGCACTGTCATCAGCACAAAACAGTCTGATAAACAATAAAATTCACCGTCCCCTCTGGTTTGTTTGTTTTTACAACTTGACTACTGATTATACGTAGTTGTATATGTGAAAACATTGGATAAATTGAAAATAAAAAAACTCACACAATCAGTCACACAGATTTGATTTATACATTTTATACAGTACTTTTTTTACTATGTGTATGTCACAAAGTGCCTAAAAAGAGGAACGCATTAATGTGGTAAAGCATGTAAAACAGGTTGGTACTGCCATGTTTTTACAATGCTCCATGTATTATGTGTCTTAAGAACATAAAATATATAACAGAGGTTTTAACATGACTGAAGGACATGGTTTAGAAATGCTTTACAGTTTCGACTACCTCCACCTCAGATCCTCTGTGACAGGGGTGGAGGAGGAGCATGCTTCCTGAAGTCCACGATCATCTTCTTTGTTTTTGTGATATTAAGCTGTAGATGATTTAGCTCACACCACTCAACAAAGCTGTCCACCACCCTCCTGTATTCCTCCTCATGTCCGTCTCTGATAAAGCCCACAATGGCAGAATCGTCTGAGAATTTCTGCAGGTGACATGACTGGGGCTTGTACCTGAAGTCAGACGTGTAGAGGGTGAAGAAGAAGGGTGATAGTACAGTCCCTTGTGGCGCCCCCATGCTGCTCAAGATGTTGTCCGAGCGGCAGCTCTTCAGCCAGACATGCTGTGGTCGATTTGTTAGATAGTCCATAATCCAAGCTACCAGTGGAGCATCTACCTGCATTTCAGTGAGCTTATTCCCCAGCAGTGATGGTCTGATCATGTTAAAAGCACTAGAGAAGTCAAAAAACATGACCCTCACAATGTTCCCAAAGGTATCCAAGTGAGAATGAGTCTGGTCCAGCAGGTAGATGATGGCATCTTCCACGCCAATACGAGGTCTATAAGCAAACTGTAGGGGATCCATCCACGGCTCCACAGTCAGACGCAACTGTTTCAGGATGAGTCTCTCCAGCATCTTCATGACGTGTGAAGTTAGGGCCACTGGCCTGTAGTCACCAGGGGACGATTTTGAGCTCCTTCTGCACTACTCTTAGCTGTTCTTTGTCCCCGTTTATGAAGGCTCTCTTTTTCTTGTTCAGTGTGGCTTTGATGTCTTTAGTTACCAAGGTTTATTGTTGGGGAAGCAATTTAATGTTTTTTGGGGGAACAACAGTGTCCACACAGAAGTTTATATAGTCCGTAACACAGCTTGTCAGTTCATCAATATTGTCCCCATGAGGGTTGCAGAGAACATCCCAGTCAGTCACCTCAAAACATCCCTGCAGGGTCTCCTCTGTCTCCCGTGTCCATCTTGAAACAGTTTTTGTTACAGCAGGTTGTCTCTGGACGACAGGTTTGTAACAGGGCTGGAGGTGGACAAGATTGTGGTCAGCCCTGCCCAGGGATGGGAGAGGGATGGAGGTGTATGCCTCTGCAGTATTGGCATAGATCAGGACCTCAGCCACCCCAACAATGGACTCTTCTCTCTGCTGCGATCAGGGAAGCGCTTTCGCTCCCTGAAGTCCAACACAGAGAGAATGAGGAGGAGCTTCTTCCTGCAGGCTGTCCGAGTCCTCAACAACAACGCTACATAGAACTCCAATACACTCCAGCACTTTCACTTTCAGTCACTCTAGACTCTTTGCACAAAATCACTTTGCACAAACTTTGTGCTTTTTTCTTTTTGCACATTCTCAGCTCGTTTTACTTTTTTTTATTTATCTTATACATTGTCTTTCACTCATGTGCACACCTTCATCCTACCTGTTACACATATTTTATGTTAAAGACGTAAAAGTTTAATATTTGGTTATGTTTGCAATATTTGCATATTGGTCTTCATTGTATACTTGCAACATTTGCAATACATTTCACTGCATATCATACCGTGTATGACTATGAATGTGACAAATAAAATTTGAATTTTGAAATGTGAATTTTGTGTGAAGTCTGCAACACAATTATTCGATTATTTTTCTTATACTTTGTTGTAGTGCACTTTTTATATTATTATTTTTTTAATGAAAAACCTGTTTTACCTGCTTGGCCAAGCCATTTCTAGGTTGCAAACTTGCTGATGAAACAATTTTTCACTACTACGGCCACCCAGAAGACATATTGTCAGACCGTGGCCCCCAAATGGAGTGCTCTTTTCTGGAGTTTGGGAGTACAGGTGAACCTTACTTTGAGTTATGAGCCACAGTCAAATTGGCAGATGGAGAGGATAAATCAGAACTAGTATACCTTTCAGGACATCCACCAAATCGATTGGACCCGTTACCTGCCCTGGGCAGAATATGCACAAAATTCCCCCAGGAATGTGTCTACTGGCTTAACACTGTTCCACTGTGTCCTGGGTAATCAGCCACCTTTGTTCCCATGGGATGAGGCCCCAACTGGCATACTGGCTGTTTCCAATTGGTACTGCCAGGCCGAGCATGTGTGGAAGGGAACCCACATGCATTGAAAAAGCCATTCATCACCAGAAGGAGCAGGCTTCATCACCGTCGGAACCCTCCTAAATACCAGCCTGGGGACAGTGTGTGGCTCCCAACCAGGGACCTCAATCTCCACCTGTCCGCAATTTACATTTACATTTACATTTACATTTACGGCATTTGGCAGACGCCCTTTTCCAGAGCGACTTACAACGTGCTTTCAAGTTACCATCAATGAATTCATGCAATTCCTGCAAAACATGTTTGCCAAAAAGCAGCATAAACTAAGCTGTTGTTATACAATAAAATGGCATTAAAAATGGCGTTGTGGATCTTTAAACTGTTTTACTCTGTTAAAAATGCCAGTCATATGCAAGGGCTGTTAAAAGCAGTGTTCTTAACACTTTTTACACCATTAGTTGTCACCAAGGAAAGGTGTAAAAGCGTTTTCTTATTGAAACTAATTGTTTCGCCACTATTGGTAGCCAGGGTGAAAATTGTTCAGCAACAAGCTCTTTTGAATGGAATGGCCAGGAGATGTTTTATCTTGGGTTGCAAATGATTATGGTTATCATATTTAAATTATGATTTGTAATTTCATATGCAAGGTAAAATTGCAATGCTCAGCTGACTGAAGAGTTCATGATCGCATTCAGCCTCTCCCTGAATGTTCTGTTACACCTGCGAATGACAATCAACCAGTTGCCCTGCTGATGAAGTTGGTCAGGAACTCCCCTGCTCTGTGCTGGGCTTCCTGGATACTGTGAAATGTGTATATCATCACAGGAGGTTCACTGGTGACACCACAGCTTTCAGTCCTCTCTTTCTTGTGAGAGGGAACATATGTGAGAATGCTGGATAAACATTATTTTCCACTTTCATCATTAACCAGTGAATATTGACCCACTTGCAAGATTTTTATAATTAAGTTTATCCAACTGTTTTGTGCATTATACAACTTCAACCTTTTAATAGCTTTTTTCTACATTATGAGTTGTGGTTTATTCGGGGCATAATTTTGGGCATTATTCTGGGCCAGCTGTACCAACAGAGCATCTAGCAAGTTTGGACTGGACACTTTTGAGGCAGTGGTGGATAGGGGGCTTCTGAGTAAACTGTTATCTACAGTGCATCCTGAAATAATTCACAGTGCAACACTCTGGCTAGGTTTCATGTTTGGAGAAAACCAGACAATTGTCCTGTGAATGTCCTTGAGTGGCCCAGCCAGAGCCCATATAAATAAAAAATAAATTATGGGAAAATGAATGGAAACAATGGTGATGAGCAAGAATTTCCTCACTCTATCAGGGCTCTAGAGTGCTCCAGTACGACCTGATTTTTAGTAGTCACACCATTGGGAAATTGGGAATCAGGATGTCTTTTTGCAATGATGAAATGATCATGACATCTGAGAATGTATATGTTAATCTTTTCAGAAAATATTGATAATTTATTTAAAAACCTATTAAATAGATGGATATGTTTCTGTTGCATTAATTTGGTTTTATTGTTCTGTCTCTCTGTTCAACTATGCCTACCTATGATCAAATCAGAGAAGTGGGCAAACTTGCAAAATCAGCAGGGGATTCAATAATTATTTCCCCCTTTGTATTATGGTCCTGGAGTTGCCTAGTCAGTCTCCAGACCTTAATCCCATAGAAGATCTGAGGGAGCTGAAGGTTCGAGTTTACAAATATCAGCGGCAAATCATTAATTACTTGGAGAGGATCTGGAAACCGGAGTGAGACAAAAAGCTCTATGAGATATTTGCAAAATTTGTGGCAACTACAAAGTAATTGCCACAAAGTAACCTACTAAAGCACATTTGTACTCATGAAAGTGTTAAATAATTTATAACTCATTTTAAATGCATTTTTCTACATTTTTTTTTAAATAAACATACCATTGAAATTATAGACTAATCATTTCTTTGTTAGTGGACAAACTTTTTACCCTGACATTATGTAATCTGTTATATGATGTGTAGAGTCTCCTGTTGTACCCTTTTATAATCTCATTATAATCTCAGTTTGTGTGTGTATGTGTTTTACAGACATGCATTGTGAACCAACTGCTAAAGTACAAAGCCAACCCCACTGTTCTTAACTGCAACCAGGACAAACCTTCAGGTACATAAACTCCATACACACATACATATCTCAGACTGTTTTTGTACACATAACAGACAGAGACTACAGAATCTTTAAACATTGCTCACAGAACAAATCAAAACACAAATTAACAAATTAGTCCACCTTGCCAGTAGTGACATGCAGTGTGGAGAGGAGGAGGCAAACCGTGAAATCATGCTGATGCTGCGATTTTCATCTTACCTTCCAATTATTAACTTCCAGTATTTTATTCTATGTCCGGTTGCCTGACTGTATGTTCAGACATACTGTATAAGTCACACATTACTTTCAGTTATTGTAACTCAACTAAAGGTAACCACAGCAAAATGATAACTGTCCATCGAATATGCTTTTGAACAGACCTACTGTGGCACTTCAGATAAATACACACAAAATACCTGTGCATTGTTCACAAAACATGTACCAAAAACTAACCAAAACCCTGGCCCATAAACAGTGTACTGTGGGATACCTGTACTGTTGCACCCCTAATTGAAACTACCATTACTACCAGTGTGTCCCTGAGCAAGACACTTAACCATGACACTTAAGTAAAACAGTTAAGTTAAAGTAAAACATAAAGTATAAAGTTACTGGACTCCATGTCCATGTCTAAGCAGAGAAAACTAATTCCTTCCCCCCCTGAGGGTTGTGTGTGTTTATAAGAGACACAGTTAGTGTGTGCATGTGGGCCCATGTACATGCATCTTCATTGTACTTCACTTCCCCACAATGTCACCTTCTCCAGAAAGTGAGAGGAAATGGTGCCCATCCACAAACCCCTCATAGCACATTATGATAGAGAGGGATTTTCAGTCTTGCTGTCAGTTGTGTAGAACAAGTGAGGATCATTTGAGTGTGTATTAGAGCATTAATAGAGCATGTTCGGATGCTGTCAGTGTGAGGTTTACTGAAGGGATTCAGTATCTTAGAGGAGACTGGCCTCTTCTAAACAGAAAGGATCTTTTCTGGTGATAGAGACATTTACTGGATTACCGTTAATTGGTATAAACAGTTTGTTACAGATTTCCTGACTTCTGAAATCAAAACTGAAAAAACTGTGATTAGTTTTACAGAAATATAAATATATAACATGAACTGAATTTGTAGAACTACAAATGTACTTTTTAAACTGTCAGTAGGATATAATCTGTTGCTTAACATTTGCTTCTGATTCAAACACCTGCAGATGTTGCAGCATCAGACCAAATTGCTAACATTCTCCTGAAGGCAGAGGAATTGTGGATGCAGCATCAAATGAGCACTGTTGTGACTATGCATTCAACATATGAGCAAGAGGATGAGCTGACTCCTGATGTGTCCACACCCATGATAAAAATGTATGTCCTGTTGTAAGATGACTGATTTGTAAACATTCTTTAAATACATTTAAATCTGAGTTGTGATAGAGCTGCAATGTTCTACTTTTGATGGTAGGACCCCTCTCTCAGTGCCCATCTCTAAATGGGACAGTCTACTGGAGAAGGTCCACATGTTCAGTAATGCAGCTGGAGCTCTGACCCATCAGCCCCCACAGGACAGTCACCTGGATGGAGCTTACAGCAGTGGGCTTGGCAAACTGGAGCAGGTATGACACACAACAAGCTCATACAAATATAGCAAGTAACAAAATCCACCAGTCTCTGCATATTCAGTACAACACCTCTAAGAGCCTCTATTTTCAAAGCACTATAACAGGTGATGTCCTTCAGGGTAGTGGTGCCATTTCTATGTTTTGCAAGCCCCATGATTGTCACTCATCTGCTTAAAGGTTCCTGCTATGTCTTTCTATTGTCATCACAATGCAGTTGAAGAATGCTGTGAAGCAGGGTCCTGGTGTTCTAAGAGTGGAGTAGCTCAGTCCAGGGCTTGGTTGGTCAGCCTAGAGACTACATTAACAACAGTGGTCTCCCCGTCCATGATCTGTGCCGAACTCTGTCGTAAAGCAGCGGTGGGGCCAACCCTGATAGGTTTGGAGAGTTGGCTTGTGGGTGGCTGAGAGGGTTCTGGTAGGGGCTGGTGAAGAAATCTAAACTGTCTCTACCTTGATGGCATGGCAGCATTTGCCATCTTTAGAAAAGGGTCTTGCACAGCGGGATCGTCAGATAAAAAGAGCAGGTAGAAAAAGCAACGTGTATGCATTCAGGATCATCAAGGATCATCATAAACAGGAGCAGACAGTGATAAATAAATACATTTGTCAGGCTGGGCTACAGAATGTTCAGATCCAACCACTGGGGGCTGGCCTTACCTCACGCTACATATCACTACATGCCAAATTATTCCCCCAAACTACAGCCACACTGTCCACTGGAAGTGAAGGTCACACAGCTAAAACCACCTTCCCATGCACCAGCTCTGACTTTGCAATTCAATGACTAAAAGAGTACAACAATTGTCTAAAAAGGACAAAATCAAATATGAAGGATTTCATTTACATGTACCATCCTGAGCCGTAACTCCTTAAAATAAAAGAGCAAAATTATCTTCTGCTGAATGTGAGTGTGAATATAGTTACATGCTTTCATTTAATGGCACTTCTGCTGGTCGCTGCTATGTTTCTCCAGGTAAAGCTGATGCCTCCAGCGCCCAGCGATGACCTGGCCTCTCTGAGTGAACTCACAGACCGTAGCCTTTTGTATGAGATGCAGAAACGCTTTGGAAATGATCAGATTTATGTAAGTGTTAAAAGTTTCTCTTGATTAGCTTGCACCAATTAAGTTTGAGCAGTTTGTACAGCCACATTATAATCTTAGCTCAAAATGTTGTGATGGAGGTGTCTGCTGGTATTATTCCAGTGCCAATCTCAGGTATTTCCTTTTTTTGTATTTGTAACTGTGTTCTGATTTGCTTGAATGTTTCATGGGATGTTTGTTGGGTATATTTACATTTATGGCATTTATCAGACGCCCTTATCCAGAGCAACTTACAATGAGTAGTTACAGGGACAGTCCCCCCTGGAGCAACTTAGGGTTGCTCAGGGACACAATGGTAGTAAGTGGGATTTGAACCTGGGTCTTCTGGTTCGAAGGCAAGTGTGTTACCCACTAGGCTACTGCCATGTATTTATTGGTGGTCAAATTCATGCTCAGTAATTATCGAGATACCTTAATAGGGTTTTGTAGTTAATTTTATACATGGTGGATGGTGGATGAAGGGAGAGATTCTTATTCAGAAGACCATGCTTTTGGCCCAGGAAATGTGGATTGTACATTTCAGATAATATGTAATATTACTGGCCCACCAGTATTTTCTGGCTGAAATGATCTTTGTGAGATTGCAGAACACAGACACATGCACATACACAACAACACAACAGTATTTGGGGGCAGGCCTAGCCCTCTGTTTGCAAGACCAGTAGCTGCTGGATGGCAGCTCTGAAGTCTCTTATTTGGGATCAGCAATTCGAAACAGAATTGGAGACATGTCTGCCTATGCAGACAAATGAACATACAAACACTTAAACATGAGAAATTACACAGAAAAAATCCTTTCTAACATTTAGGGATGTTCTCCATAGATTGATGATGATGAAAGCCCTTTATTGTTGCAATACACCACGTCACTAGCCACAAGTATCAGCAAAACCCCATCAACCCGACCATACAGGAATGGTGAGGAATGCACAGAGTCTGACAACCTCTCCCTCTGGGGGTGCTTTTGAATCAATAGTGGCCTTGGCCGAGGCCAGAGCTGATTGGGGAAGCCAAAAGAAGGTAGGATAAGTTGTTTGGGTGTCCGGGTGGAAAGTTGCAATGTCAGATCACTGTCCATGCTGGTCTCCGACCAATTCTCTTCAGAGCTGTGACTTTCTCTGAGATGGTATCTAGACTATGATAAATAGTTACAGTGATGTCCAATCTGTGATCAAATGTCACAGTCTGCCCACTCCTTCAATCATTCCAACCAGCCTTGTGGGGTTTTGAGTGGCTGTCACCGTTTCCTTCAATTTTTGATAAACCAGGGCAATGCCTTATCCAATCAGCACAAGACCTGTTATCATGGTTCTTAATTGTTAGGTATCCTCGATGTCCACTACGGAAAGATGTTCTGGCAGGACAGTCAGGTTACCCTGCACCTGGGCTTCTCTTCAAGGTGATGGTGTCAGTTGCGTTGATCAAATCCATGATTTCCTTAGTTTGTAGAGCAGGGCTGGGAGAATATCTACAGGTATGAGACAATATACTAGACAAAACAGGAGAAGAAAAGCAGAGACGATAAGAGGAGGAATGGAGAGCCACTTGCTGAGAGCCAAGTGAGCAAAAGGAGGCTAAGTGAGCCAAATCTCATTGCATGTGATTGCTGGATCATTTAATCTCTCCTGGCATCATTTCCACCATTCCCTCTCTCTCTGTTGGTGCTATCTAGCCTGTAGCTCACAGTAGGAGACCCACAGCTGCTTGCTGACAGCAGAAGCCCAAATATATGTGTAATGTCCACCGCTGTACATGAGGTCTGCCACTACTGAGAACAAGCTTGAAAGCAAGCTCTCATTTCTGAAAGTTCTCCTCTGAGTTCATGAAAACAATCTGTAAATAAACTGTACAGTTATCTATGTAATCCCCTGCATTAAATTTGAACTTTAAAGTATGCAACATCATCAATTTGAGAACAAGTGTCCAATCAACTTTAATTTATACAGTGCTTTTTACAATGTACACTGTCACCAAGTACCAGTAGAACAGCAGCTCAAGCCCCTAGTGAACAACCAGAGGCAACAGCGGCAATAGAAACCTTGAGATGAACCCAGGTTAAGAAAGGGCAACCTATATTCTTCTGATCAGCATTGGATTATCCTGGGATTTTCAATTAGATTTATCCAGGAAATGACAGCATGGAGTCCAGTTGGAGTCCAGTTATGTATTATGATATAATATTGAGGTAGTATATTAAAGTTCCAGCAGATGACAATCAGGGGGTTCAGCAGATGGCTTGTAAAGGCCAGGCAGTACTGGCCCAGCAGGAAAACCCATGAAGGTCATTGATCCCAGATGATCACTCCACACCAGGATGCTCTCCAGGAGAGATTTACCATCCACATGCACTGTAAAAAAGAACAGCTGAGAATATAAAATTTTTCAAGGCAACATTATGCATTAAGAATTTTAAATTGAGTCAACAATTAGCCTTATGATACACACAACAATGATAACGTTGTTTTTTCCATTAAGAATCCTTAGTTAGGTCAATTATCATTACTTACTTCATTCAGCAAATTAATATTTGTCTGTTCAGTAAATGGTTGTGGTGTTCACATAATTAAAGAGTGTATTCCAATTTATCATTACACCACACTTAATTTTTTATATTGTCGTACATAATTAGTAAAAAATACGGTACAATACGGTTGTCTCCACAATAGATTAATAAATAATACATAATTTTAATAAAAATATATAGAAAAAAGGGTTCACTTCTTGAAACAGGCATTGAATTTCAAATCTTTTTACACTGGATTCCAAATTCTTTTAACAGTCACAGTAATATTCTGTATACCTAAATATTCCACCAACCCTAAATACAGAGGTTCATTTAGAACATGTGCCTTTATAGTCTAAATGCAGTGCGGACAGGTTTAACATGTTAAGTACAAAAAAAGGCATTAGGAGGTCTGAGAAATGCAATGTGCAAACTCTAAAATACATGCACCCTCACTTAAAAATGCCATGTTTTCCATTGTGTTCTTAATTCTCAAACATTTGTATAAACCATTAAAACCATTTAAGACAAACATACATTCCATCAACATGACAATATGGCAGTATGGGTTTCCCAAAATAATTTTGCCATAAATGGTAAATTAACTTTTATCACACATTCAGGTAGGAAATATTTAGGGTCTGAATAAAGCTGAAGAGCATGCTAGACCCTCACTCATAAATTACTTAAGTTTTTCATTGTGTTCTTAATTCTCAAACATTTGTATAACACAATCTGACTGGACACACAGCCAATGTTGATGTCTACTAAGATGGACCAGAACAGATTACTGACCTTGAAAATATGCGCTCTTCTAATTCTGCAACCTTTGTCAACAGACTAATCACGGACAAATGCTTTTTGCAACTAAATGGGGTTCTACCACTAGCATAACCATAACTAGCAAAAATGAACATGTTCCAATTTGAACAAGGGATGATGGGGGCTATGAGTGTGGAAGTGATGTGAATTAATGCCTTCACCTGCATATCAGTTGCAAAATAGTTCACATGTTACTCTGTGACCAGACAGCAGAAGCCTGAGTTACTGAGGGGATAGAGGAAATTGGAGTAGTGCATGATCTTTAGTCGGTTTCTGAATGCTTTGTTGAATTTGTTTGTGGATGGTGTTAGAGATTTCATACAAGTGTTTGGGAAACTAAACACTTGTACATGTATGACATGTTTATATTCTGCTACTGTAGAAAACCACATTTACTTTGACATGATGAGTGAAATTAACCTTTGCTTCCTGCATGGACAAAGCAGCATATTAGCACTGGCCTGATTGTTCCCTCTGCTTTAGCAAATTCAGTACCTTGGTTATGTTAGAAATCAAGCCTCATGCCCTCCCACCAGGGTGGCAGACAGAGGTGTGAGATTAACGAAAGTGCACTGGGCCCCCAGATATTTCCTCCCAGGGGCAGAATTAACAATTAGCATTAATGTTTCAACCTTGAGGTTTGTGAGGACATTGTCCATGTCTGAAGTGTATGAGTGATGAAAGCTGCAGAGAAGGCATTTTAAACTGAGCCATTAATTTACTGCTCTTTTGTGACCCTTTTCAGACATACATAGGACACATCCTCCTGCTCATCAACCCGAATAAGGACCTGCCCATCTACTCTCACCTTGTGAGTATGGGACTGAATATATGCACATAAGTATACACAAACATATCTATTGTGTCTGTGTGTGTGTGTCTGTGTCTGTGTGTAGAAACAGCCAACACGTATGGCAAGAAATTGGATTTGATTTCTCCAATCGATTCTGTCCTATTTCAATGGTTCAAATTCAGGCGCACACACACACGTCTCACATTAGACACTTTCAGTTTCCCATTAGAATATGAATGAGGTGTCTGTTGGTAAGAGTCCCTTAAGCAGGCACAATGATTATGGGCAAAAAATATTTACATGCTGTGTAAATATGACCTGTGTGTGTGTTCCAATGTAATCCATGCAATCAAACTGTAAAAAATAATTGTAAGCATCATGCCAGGAATGATGCTTACTGAGGAAATTGTGCTCCTTGTCAGAGCTGTGTTTTCCTGTTTCTAAATAAATAATGGTACATGTTTACTACCAAAAGCACTTTGTTTGCTTTGGTTCAAATCAGTCGGTGAGTTTAAAAAAAATTATAATTTTCCTCTTTGTTCGGTTTCCTTTCACACAGGAAAAAAAAATCAACTCAACCAATTTGTGTCACTTTGAATCATGTGAGATTTGCTTATTAGTCAGATGTATGACTCTGGGAACAGCAAAAGTAAATACAGGAAGTAGATCTTCTGTTATGGACGATTACATAAGCACGACTTCACAATAGCATGTAGTAATCAGACCAAATGTCTATGAGCCACTGCACCTTCTCACAACTCCAAGTTTGTCAATGGGTCATCTTACAGTATGTTGAGTCTACAAAAAGGATCAGGCTTTCTGGAGAGTTGAAGAGAGCAGAGTCTAGTACACACATGCGCAACAATGACTGACAGCCAGGCTCACATGGTTCTGTGTTCCAAACTGTCATGCAACCAGAGTGACACTTAAAAAGAATGAAGAGATCTGTTTTTGTCACAAAAAAAACAGTGACAGACAAAAAATAAAACATCACATTGTAATAATTATTTTGAATTTATTACAGAAAATAAGTATTTTATATGATAGGAAAATACATTCAGCAGTTATTTTGGCCCACTACTTGATACAGATCTTCATTAGATCTTTCAGGTTTTGGGACTGTTGCAGGGAGTTTCAGGTCCTCCATAGATTTTCGATTGGGTTTGTTGTGGAGGATGCTGGAGATTCCTTCAGGAAAAATGTACATAACAGGAAATTATAGTATGCAGAAGTTTTTGCAATGCGCAGTAACAACCAAGATGACGCACGTATTAGTGTCATCCGTTGCTACCCTTTCTTGTCATGGAGTTGATCACCAAAACCTGCGCCCTCCACCTCTGCCGTGCCAGTCCCGGCATCTATCAGGCTGGGCTTGGTGAATATCAGATCACTGGCAAATAAAACCTACATCCTCAAGAACTTATTTTCTTCACATGAACTGGACTTTCTCTGCTTGACAGAAACTTGCATGCCCCTTTTACGTCGTATGAAATCTCACTCTTTGAACTGGGTCATTAGCCTGCGATCTTCTGTGCCCTGGTTTATCGACTGCATAAATATAATAAGGACTTTTTAGGTAAATTTTCTGACTTCCTGGCAGATTTCATTCCCAGATACAATTTTAATATTCATGTGAGCTGCCGAAGAAGCCCATGGTCAAGGACTTTCTGAATCTACTGGACTCTAATCTAAAACAATCTGTAAAACTGCCCACTCAGGAGCGGGGCCATACACTGGACCTTGCTTTAACACATGTGATATCAGTAGGTAACCTGGAAATTGGAGACATGAGGTTCTCAGATCATAAGCCTGTTTTATTTGATTTTACTCCTGTATTGACCTCGCTTCCCAAGGCCCATGTGAAAAATTATTGATGCTGTGTGATGCATGTACTAAACTCTGAAAATGGATGCAAAGGTTAACAATATTGTAAAATCGTGCTTTTTTTCAGCTGAGGCACCTGACCAAATGAAATCTGGAAAAAGTGATTCACGCTTTCATTACATCCCGCCTTGACTTCTGTAATTCATTGCATTGCAACTGCATGTTTTCTCACTGCTGCAAACAGGCGAGATCACATAACCCTGATCTTAGCCTCACTTTACTGGCTCCCTGTCTGTTTTAGAGTCCGGTTTAAAATTAGTTTTTGTTTTTTTAAATCACTGAATGGCTCAGCTCCAGCCTATTTGTCAGACCTACTCCTTTCTTACACTCCATCCCGTTCTCTCAGGTCTTTAGACCAGAGAATTTTGTCTGTTTCTAGGTCACATTACAAGCAGAATGACCTACCAATCAGGGTCAGAAAGTCTCCGTCAATCACTGTCTTTAAATCTCGTTTAAAAACTCACATTTACACCCTGGCCTTTAACCCAGTGTAACGTGGTTGTTATATGTTGTGTCCAAACTTTTGGTGAGGAATAGAGGGTGTATGCTGTGAGGTTTGTTTAAATATGTGTTGTGAAAATATAGTGTATGTGCGAGCTGTTCTTGATATATGACCGGGTTCCCAGCTGCCCACGACTCTGGACATTCAGACAGAACAGTGACATTAGATTTTACCATTCTGGGAAAAAGACAGGAAGCACTCGAGAGGAAGCACTTAGTCAGCCATTAATTTAATGAATAGTTTGAGGAATATATGGTGTATGCACAAGGTTTGTATGTAGATGCATGAGGAATATATGTTGTATGCGTGAGCTTTTCTTGATATGTTATCTAGGGGGCGCCTCATAGTTTTCTTTCCTCTTCCTCTCAGGTGAGTCAGTTGTATCTCAGCTCAAGTGGACGTCTCTGCTCCTCCCTGCCCCCCCACATCTTCTCTTCAGCGGAGAGAGCCTATCACATGATGCTGCAGGAACGACGTCCACAGTGCTTCATTATCAGGTAATGACTGACTATACACTCCTGTTCCTCCATTTTCTGACAGTCTATACTCAAGGCAGTCTCAGTACAACCAGTGGTAACACATTGGTGTCCCAAAAATTACATTTGAGATTGACATGCTTTCTTTATTCTGCTGTCTTATAGCTTTTGTTTTAATTTAGAATGAACTAAAATTATTAATTTTATGTTTAATGTATTGTGACTTTTTGCACATCATATTTGGAGTTATGAAATGTACTTTATGTTGCATATTTAATGTGAAAAAAAAGGTTAGTATTTGAATTAAATGCATTTCATGTCTTAATAATGCTAAAAATTTAAATATGGGTCATTGAAAGTTGGGGATTATAGACTTCTAAATAAACAGAATTTCTATGGCACATCACTAAACCCCCTTTCTTGCGATTACTCCAGAGGTGAGTTGTAACAAGTTACATTTACTCTATGTTTACCATGTTTACTTTAAATGCCACTTTTTAATTTACTTGAGTACATCTGTGAATTAGAAACTTTCTTTGCTACATATTGCAACACTTGCCTTGTTACTGTTTTAAAACAATTTATAGGGTTTATTATCGCCAAAAAGATGTTGGCAGTAGCTTTAACACACACCATTCAGTCGTAGCAACAACAATCAAAACCGTTTCACCAATCAGGCAAAGCCATGTAATCACATGACCACAGACAAACCATGGTGTCATAGTGGCACAAACTCATTACACATAGCAGATACACAAAATGAAAAATGGCAGAAGCCACAGAAATGCCAGTGTTAAAACCAAAGGATACAGAAAGTAATACAGAATCTTTCATATAGAACCTTTGTCACATGATTCCATCCATGTGACTGGGAGCAACACAGAAACGAGGTAACGTTACTCCTATAAATTGAGAAGATGGCCACTGCCAGCCGCTCAGTCATTGATTGACATGCATCAATAAGATTGGGCTCCACTCTACTCTCCAAGAAGTAAGACCGTTCCTGCCCTTATCGCATCCTCTCTCCTGAACTCCTTCCTCTTGTCCTGTCCTATATTGTACCCTATTCGCGGTCGCATATTAAGTCGGAGGGAACTTACCTGCCTCCTTGAGTCCCACTGCACCAAGGTTCCTCGTCTCCTCCAACATGCGCTCACGTTCTGGTTCTGTGGACTGTGACAACCTTTTAGCGTTCGAAAGCACTTTAACCTCAATATTTTCTGTAAATGTTACATTTCCGGAAGGTCCAACTTACTGATCATGCACAATTTTGAAAAAACACAATTTTGTTAATTATTTTTTTATTTTATTTGTTTATTTGGTCCTGTCTGTTTGACAGACCATTTACTATTGTGCTGGGAATACGTCTTTGGCTCCCTGAGGGTAACCGTTGAAGCTAGCGACTCGAAAATCGAGGCGTACGATCTGACTTATGGGACCAGTTGGTGTCGCCAACAGGGGTTTGGAAAACACGGAAAAACACGGAAAACTGTGGAAAAGACAAAAAAGGACGTGTTACATTCAAGGCTGCCACGGTAAGACCGTGAAACGCACAGATACAATGGGGAGGGCCTGACCTCTCAGCACAATATGGCGTATTGTTTGTTTTGGTAGGTCGTATGGGCCGCCCACAAATCGGGTTCAAAGCTGAAAAAGTACGGTTTACTATTGTGCAGAGGAAGAAGTTTTCAGCTCCCTGTGACCAGCCATAAAGGTCGAGTCACACAATCTGACATATTGGATGTGCCGCTACCCCCAACAGGAAAACTTGGAAAATTATGAAAAAAGCAAAAACGGCCATGTCCTGCATTTGTGGTTGAGTACATAAGAGTATGAAACACACAAAAAAAAGGTCACAAAATGACATATTGGTTGCTTTGTTGGGGATTACGGAACACCCACAATAAGTGACCAAAGTGTGAAAAATATGGTTTCTTAGAGTTTGACATGGTTCACACACCATTCAGTCGTAGCAACAACAATCACAACCGTTTCACCAATCAGGCAAAGCCATGTAGTCACATGACCACAGACACACCATGGTGTCATAGTGGCACAAACACATTACACATAGCAGATACACAAAATGAAAAATGGCAGAAGCCACAGAAATGCCAGTGTTAAAACCAAAGGATACAGAAAGTAATACAAAATCCCAGTCTTTCATATAGATTCCATCCATGTGACTGGGAGCAACATGGAAATGAGGTAACGTTACTCCTATAAATTGAGAAGATGGTCACTGCCAGCCGCTCAGTCCTTGATTGACATGCGTCGAGACTCGGCTCCACTCTACTCTCCAAGAAGTAAGACCGTCCCTGCCCTTCAGTGCACACACGTCAGGTCATGCGGCTTTTCGTTCCGCACAGTTTGACATATGGCTTGTCTTGGTCGGATTTACGGTCTGTGCGCAATTCCCCAATTGTCCAGATGGTTTGACATACAAAGAAGTTTTCGATGTTGTCTCATGGATCTCTTCATGCACAATTTTGGAAAAACCAAAAAGTGTCAATGGGCGAAAAAAAGTTTATTTGTTTATTTATTTATTTATTTATTTATTTTACTTTTTCCGGCACTTAATGCGGGTCTTACCGAAGCACACAGTGCTATATATCAAAAATTAGTACTTTATTGTGTGAGGTTTATTAGGATTTTATTAGGATTATATTAGGCCTGGTCTTTCGGCCACTTTATTAGGGACGCCCGGTCCTTCGGCCACATTATTAGGGATGCCCGGTCCTTCAGCTACTTTATGAGGGATGCCGGTCCTTCGGCCACTTTATTAGGGATGCCTGGTCCTTCGGCCACTTTATGAGGGATGTCCGGTCCTTTGGCCACATTATTAGGGACACCCTGTACTTTGGCCACTTTAATAGGAATGCCCGGTCCTTCAGCCACTTTATTTATATCTTGGCCACACCCTGTTAGCATTTTTGATGCTAACATGTTTTTTTTTTAACATTGCCCAAACGTCACCAAATTTAACGTGACACATCTTGGCCATGCCCTCGTTGCGTTTTTGATGTTAACACACTAGCATTAGCATGCTAACATGCAAATATTTAAACATGCTCCAAACGTCACCAAATTTCACTGGACCGCCTGATCCATCGGCTACTTTAATAACACTGCCTGATTTTACAGCTCAGGAGGCCATGCCCACTCCTGCAAAATGCCCAGGCAGGCCCATCAAAATTTGCTCTGGAATTTTGGCTTCTAGTTATTATTATTATTTCAGTCACTTTTTTGGCAATGAGGGTTGTATATCAAAAAACTGGTACTCTATTGTGTGAGATGTGCTATTATTTTTAGATGTGCTTGAGGCCAAGCTAGTGTTAATGCTTAAACAGGGTCAAATCCGCACCATCATTCCTCAGTACCTACCTATCTTGGACTTACTGACAAAGAGACCTCAGTCTGTCCGGATCGGGAACAGCATCTCCAGCACCACCACACTGTGCACTGGAGCTCCTTGGGGCTGTCTGCTCAGTCCAATGCTGTTCTCCCTGCTGCCCCATGACTGTGCAGCGATGCACAGCTCCAACCACATCATCAAGTTTGCTGATGACAAGAGAGTGTTATCTATCTGTAACATAATATTAATAAATAATCTATCTGCTTTCTGTCTGGCTATCAAGGGATGCAGAGGTGTTGCTCTTGCTCTTGCTCACCCTCCCTTATCTTACATTTACATTTAAGGCATTTAGCAGACACCCTCTTCCAAAGCAACTTACAACGTGTTTTCACCATCAATGAAGTGATCAATTCCGGTTCACTAGGACCCCCAACTATGAATACAATTACTAAGGACTGAACCAGTATCTGGGTGGCCTGTGTTAACAGATAAGGACGGATTCGTCTGATATTGTGGAGAAGGAATCTACATGAGCGGGAAAGATTGCTGATGTGAGTCAAGAAGGAGAGTTGGTTGTCTATTGTTACTCCAAGGTTGCGGGCTGTTGTAGAAGGAGAGAGCTGTGATTTGTGCAGGTTTGAGATGAGAGACTGCCATCTATCTACTATCTACTAAACTCCAAGATGGCGCCATGAGGTCGGCTGCTGTTAGGACTGCATTGACCTAGTTGACGTAGTTTTTGGCTTTTAAGTTAGTATTTCCTTCCTCTGCCCTTCACCAGCAAATCCACCACCATTGAGCACATTAAGTATAACGGAGACACCCTTGTTTCTATTAATATACAATGTACTCACTTCACTTTCACTTCAAACTGACACTGCTAGTGTCCTTTTACCACTGCACAGTAGAGAACATGCTGATATGTGCATAGTTCTCAGTAGCATAGAAGAAAGATGCTCCACAGGGTCATTAAGGTCCACCCATCACACCCAGGACATGCATTGCTTGTACGCCTTCCTTCAGGCAGACTTTTCATATCCATATAGATTAAGACAAACAAACTGAGGAACAGTTTCTACCCTTCAACCATCACCATACTGATTGCTGCTAGGTGGTCAATCTCAGTATAACACGCTCTCTTCCACTCCCTATGTCTCCTGCAGTGGGGAAAGTGGCTCAGGGAAGTCTGAGGCATGTAAGCACATCCTGAAGCACCTGTCAGTACGTTCCTGTCCAAAGGGCTTTGCTCTGGAGCCCAGGATGAAACATGTGAGTCGCACTCATTGCATGCATATATCTAAATACACACCAATAGCACCATTGTAATTCTTTTTTTTTATTCCCACACAATGCTTATTGCAGCTACAATAAGAGGTGTAACTTGTTTGAGTGTGATGTTAAAGATGGATATACATTATGAATGTTTTCTTTGTTTAAAGCATGGTGTTCTATTAAAACTGTGGCTCCAGGACCACTTGTTCTACTTTATCTACCTAATCTTAGAATTGGTATTGTCTGTATTGTGTAGAAATCGGTAATTTAAGCCTGTGTTTGGAGACTAGTGTTGTCTCTCTCTATTGGCCATGCTGTGTCATTGTTCTATGTAACATTTTAATAGACTCATCAACTTCATTGTGCAGTTAGAAAGCATTTTTTAAAACTTAAAATGGATGTCAGAATTATGTAAACCATATAGTAAAATAGACATACCTAAATTAATATATTATTACATTTAACATAGTCCACCCTTTAAACCACCACTTGAGTAAATGTACAAAAGAATTTTCCTTCAAATGCACTTAAGTCTGAAAGTTGAGTCATTTGGTCTCACTCCAATTTCCTTCTGACATCTTATAATGGGTCCTTCTAGCCATACCCTTGTTTCCCCTCTCATTGTTAAAAAAAAGATTAAACTCTTTTTGACATGTAATGGAGATTAAGTAAAGAGTTTCTCTGCATGCAAGTAATTTAATATAGATTCACAAAAATACATGAGTTTTACCCCTGTAAAGCATTAAACAAGTGCAGCCCTGGAGCCAAGTCAATCAGTTGCAGTCAAACAATATAGTAGAGTAGAACCAGTATGGGGACGATGTAGCTGTTGACTAATCATTCTTTGTTTGAAAGAGATTTTTGTTCAATTAAGAAATGAAATAAATTGACCATGTAGTTTTAATGGCTGTAAAAAAATAAGGATGAGCAGATGAAGAGCCTGTCTGTCTTTCAGGTTAACTGCCTCTTAGAAGCGTTTGGTCATGCAAGGACCCAAGTAAACCCCAACTCTAGTAGATTCATTAAACTCATATGCCTGCAGTACTGTGAGAAGAGAAGGACTCTGCTGAGAGGTACATACTCATACATCCATGTGCTTAGGTCTTTTTTTAAACAGTGAAACACACATTAACTGGGATGATGGCTTTACTAGTAATACACTGTGAAAACTATTGGATGGTTTTCAAAAAAACATGCATCCATTATCATATATATATACAGGAACACATCCTAGAGTGTGTTCAGGGCAGTGGTGGCCTAGCGGGTAAAGAAGTGGACCCGTAATCAAAAGGTTGCGGACTGAAATCCTGAACCGTCAAGGTTCCACTGAGGTCTCCTAGAGCAAGGTACTGTCGCCACACACTGCTCCCCAGGCGCCTTTCATGGCTGCACAATGGTTTAAATGCAGAGGACACATTTCACTGTGTGCAATGGGTGCTGTGGTGTGGTGTGTCACATATGACAACTAATCACTTTCACAAGAGGAGCCTACAAGTTAATTTATGTATAACTTGTTTAACAGGATTTCTACATATACACAGGCATATACTTAGAGTTTCCACTGACCACTTGTTCCACTGGATGGTGATGATCAGCATTAACATCCACCCTTTTTAGTGAACAAAAAGATTTTTCAGCTTTCCAGCATTTATTTGTCTGAAAAAGATTCAAGTATATCAACAAATCAGCAACGCTTCAAAGAGAAACCAACTGACTTCAGGTCAGATCATGGTTCGAAGTTTCACAAAAATCTGTGTTTTATGTTTTGTGCACTTTTTTATATGACCTACAGAGGGCAATATTACTTTATAAAAATAATTTATATGAGATCTGTCATCTACAAACATCATTTTCCATTTATTGATAATGCCTATTAACTGTTCCAGCTTGGGTGAACACCTTTGCGCTGGAGAAATCTCGAGTCATCTGTACACCACCTCGGCATCAGAACTTCAACATCTTCTACCTAATGGCCGAGGGGCTGTCAGCTGAGGAAAAGAGCAGTCTGTGCCTCAACAACATCCTGGCACACAGGTACACACACAAACGCTTGTATACATACACCAAGCACACACACAGCACAAATATCCAGACTGAACACACCCCCCATGACACAATAGCAAGTGTTATCAATACATGCAAAAGAAAAAAAACTGTTCCTACTTGAGGCATTCATACATAGTGACAGGTGGCATACAAGGCTGACTCATGTGCAAGAATGAGCTACAGTTTACTGTACTGGGAATATAGCAGCAACCTCGCTAATGGTTAATTAACAGCGATTTAAATGACAAACTTGACCACAAATCGCCTTCATTAACCAGTTTTTAGTGTAGAGGCATTCATCTGTATTAAGTTGTGCCACACACAGGACTGTTCCTGTGTGTTGCACTACTTAATACAGATTAATGCCTATTGATGTTCATGATGATGCATTGGCCTACACCCTCTTCCCTTGACAACATGATGACAGGAAGTGTTTTTAATCATATACTCAGTTCTGCATTAGCAGAAACCAATGCAAGCAGATGATAAAGTGCTGACTGGCTCTAACGGCCAAAAAAAGAAAAATTGTCTGAAAGTTGCAGAATGTGCCCCCTGACTAATACAAGTTCTCTTTCAAACATTCGCTCAGTATCTCATTATGGGAACACCCTCATCATGACCGATCATGGAAGAACCAATGACACCACATCCGTCACAGACGGACCAATGGCAGCTGCACACAGGGAGCCCCGCCTCCCCTATATCAGCTGCTGCAGTCCACCGGAAAGGTCTTTTCGCACTCTTCCCCATGAAGATCTGTAGAATTTCCTCAGCGCCCGGACTGTGGCTGCCCTTTGCTGACAGTTCACTGGCGAGCTGTCAAGGATCTCACCTTCCTTTCCTCGAAGTACTGAGACCTCCCTTTTCGCTTCATTTCTGTGGTAGAATATTGGTCTCATGATCTCAGGCAAGGACTCCCACCCCATGTGTGTTACGTGCATGGGGGTGAAGCACACTCAGGTGTCGCTTGCTGACTCGGATGGCTACATTCCCTAAAAGACCATGCCGTTCAAAATTCTGGAGAGGAGACTGCGCTTCGCCGCACCCGTACGCGACGGCTTATGTCTGTTACCCAAATTCACGGTGGAGAATGCCTTAAAACCCCCCACCCCGCGCTACCACAAGCTGGGCAGACATAATGGACTTCGAGTCCCCTATGTTGCCCCCACTGTTCGACGATCCCAATTGTCGAGGAGGAGGACGATGATCAGCTCCTCCGAGCTGTTTTGACATTGGCGGCATGGAGGAGCTGGGACTCTCCAACCCCCCTCCACCCAACCAGGAGGGCCTCATTCTCCTCAGCAGGACCTTCACTCCCTGTTTAAATGGAGCGCTTTTTTACCTGGGAAAATGGAGTGCATCTGCCAGAGCACATAATGTGTTCTCACTCCTGGCGACGTACCAAGCTGAACTGCTCGACTCTGGTAACCTCAATCCAGCTACCTGGGAGGAGATCTGCATGATCTCAGACCTCAATCTGCGCACACGAGGCGCCATTCAGAGTTCTGGCCATACTATGGGTTTCGCCTTCACGGGCAGGTGCTCACTGTGGAGCGGCTAAACCTTGTTTTTCACCATTAATTCTCCCCTCACCATTCTCAGGGTTTATTAAAAATTGCTCTAGCGCATCAAGGCCACTGGCCGAGGGCACAGTTTTTTTTGACAATGTAACTTACTCAAAGAGCTTCATGTCTCTTTCATGTCTCTTCGCCTCAACAAGATGGTGCTCAGGTGCCGCTTGTGGGGAGGACAATACTGCTTGCATGCTGTGTGGAGAGCTGGCGCTCATGTGCAGTTCACCCGTGGGTTTTGGCGACGGTAGGAAAAGGCTACAGACTGCAGTTTGCGGCACGACCCCGCCGCATTCTGCGGAGTGGTTCCTTCACTTGCAACTGGGTACTCGGCTTAGGTTTTGGAGGCAGAAATAACTTCCTTTCTGAGCAAACAAGCAATAAGGCCCGTCCCGGTGGAGGAAATGCAGCGGGGGGGTTTATTCTCGCTATTTACTAGTCCCAAAATGGGACAGAGGGCTCTGTCCTATTGTGGACCTGCTTGTTTTCAACAAACACCTCAGACAGTTCAGATTCAGAATGCTCATTAACAAGGGCCTTTTTCGCTTGATCCGTCCCAGCGACTGGTTCACCACAGTGGACCTGCAGGACGCGTATTTTTATATAGAAATCTATCCTGCCCACAGGAGATATCTCTGATTCTTTTACCACAGCGTGGCTTATGAGTTTCTCACGGTTCAGTTCGGCCCATGTGAGTCTCGAGGCCCATGTGTGCAAATGTATAGAAGCCACTCTGACCCTGCTCAGATTCTCGGGTTTCAGGGTTCTGACCTATCTGGACAATTATCTGCTCTGTGCCCAAACGCGAGAGCAGGCAGAGCACAACATGCTGGTGACCCACCTCACCAGCCTGGGTTTCAGCATGAACTGCACAAAGAGCTTACTGATGCCCTCTCATATCGTAGAATATCTGGGCCTCCAGATAAGTTCTGTATCTTTTCGTGCTTCACTGTCTGAGAGACGAGTACTTAAAACTGCATTTGTTTGTTCCGCAGCGGCTGAGTGGTCCAATTCAGGACCTGTCTGCACCTTCTGGGACTCATGGCTTCTACTATAGCTGTGGTTCCGCTGGGTCTGTTAAACATGACGTATTTTCAGCGCTGCGTCTGACCCCCCACCGTCACCTCAGCCATCTTGTCATTGTCTCAGCAGGCTGCCTCACGGCTCTCCGCTGGTGGCGGAGGCCGGGCAATTATTTGTCTGGCGGCCACTACGTGTTGTGTCCGTAAGGAAGACGGTGACTACGGACGCCTCCCTTACGGGCTGGCAGGACAGGATGCCCATATAAACTACTTAGAGCTATTGGCAGTTTTTCACGCTTTGGTGCATTTTCTTCCCCACCTGCGTGGCTGTCATGTTCTTATCAGGACAGAAAATACAACCGCGGTGGCGTATATCAACCGGCAGGGCGGAACGCACTCTCGCCATCTGCACGGTCTTGCGTGAAGATTAATTCACTAGTGTTACATGCACCTCACCTCGCTGCGGGCGACGCATGTACCAAGTTTGATGAATTTGGGGGCGGACCTCCTCTCCATGGGGAACCCCCTGTATGGGGAGTGGAAGCTCCACCCTCAGGTGCTCGGGCAGGGCTGCCGTAGATCTCTTCGCCTCACGTGTTAACTCGCAGTGTGCGTTGGGGGTGGACGCACTGGCACACCCATGGCCGAATGTACTGAAGTACACATTCTTACCACTGAACCTAATTTGCCCCACACGCTCGCGAGTGTTGTTGGGGTCTGACTCTCCTGCTTGAAGCCCCCCGCTTCTGTCGCATGCACGCAGGGAGATTTACCACCCCTCTCCAGGTCAGCTGAATTTGTGGGTCTGGCCTGTGAGAGGCTGAATTTGGACACTGCCAGGGTAAACACCACCAGGGCTCCGTCCATGCGCACAATGTATGATAGCAAGTGGCGCGCAACATTGGTCCGAACAGAGATGGGTTGTGCCCTTTGTGTGTTTGGTTGCTGATGTGTTATGTTTCCTGCAGGACATGTTGGACAAGGGCAGGGCATTTTCAACTGTTAAAATTTATCTGGCTGCTATATCAGCATACCACAGGGGGTTTGACAGCACATCTGATGGGACACTCCACACATTTATTAGATTCTATCAACTTGACGTCACAGTGCTGGCCCTCGCTGTACTTAGTGTCAGTGCTGCTGATTAGTGTCTTTTTCATTCGGCTCCGTGTTTGTCCAGACGGAGGTACTTTGTAAAGCATGCAATACGGGAATTGGCCATATCTTTTCCAAAATGAGATGCTGAGCTGAGATGCTTTGACATTATTATTAGTGGCCTTAGGATAAAAGTTATATGTTGAATATTTAGAAAAAGAAGAACAGGAATGTACATGTTGCAGGAGGCTACATTAGAAACTAATCACCTCACTGTTCCTCATTATATGGCCGTATGCTTTGAACTTTTACTGCCTGAACTTCACTGTGTGCTCTTTCTCTAGCTGCAGCTAATTAGGGAAATGACAGTTTTAGGGAAAAGACAGAGTCTTCTTGGTTGGGAAGTTCCCCAGTCATGAATCAGAGTGAGAGCTGCCAACGCTGGTCACACTGGTCTGCAAATTTACACATTCAGTCAGAGAAGCAAAAAGAGTATATTATATTCTCTGTCTGTCTTATACATGTTATATTTTCCTTGGTTTGGAGAAAGTGCTCTAAATGCTATTTAAATAGTTATTTCAAAGTTTTTGTTAGCTTGTGTTTGTGTATTTAGAATGTGGAATAGAGAATATTGTATTTGAATTTCCTTCTTTGGCCATAAGTCATGAAGACTGAAGACTTTAGCAGAGTCATTTAGTTTTAAATCTTTATATTTGCATTTAGCAAATTATTTCAGTCCCTAAATGTCTCTAAATTGGCAATAGGTACATTTACATCCACATATATGAAGTGAATAAGTGGAATTAAAATACTAGAATTAGCTGCATGCTAAATAAAAACAAGAGCAAGACGATGACTAGAATAAGCTATAATTTAAACATATTCAATATTAGCTAAATGGAAGCACTCCACTGTCTTTTTCTTGCTGTCAGTGTATGTGTTATTTAACCTGGTGTGTGCTCTATATTCATGTGCTGTGTGCTTCAGACTTGTTTATTCTCTTTTTACTTTTGGCTGCCATGACACCTGTCCACCTTTATCTCTAAATGTTAATGGTACATTGTTTTCTTGACATGGGCAAAGGCCTATCATTTGAATTTAAGCTAGAGTTTGTCCAGAATTTTCCCAATTATTTATTTAACTGGAATTATTTGTATATATTAAATAGTCAAGCATCAAATATGATGTGCAATCAAATTTTTATTGTGTGTGATTTTAAGTGCATATGGATACATTTTCAACTTAACATTTGGTTGTTTAAATAACACAAGTTGTTACAATGTGTGCGTGTGTAGGTTCCTCAGTGGTAAGGACTCGGGTGAGGTGACACCTTCGGCCACCTTCAACACGGTTAGCAGAGACAAGCTGGCAGCGATGAAACAATCCCTGCGTGCCCTCGGCTTTAATAAACAGGTAATCACTCAACATGACCATGATCATATGAGTCTGGCTTGAGTGTTGTAATGAGAATTTAGTTAATTTAACATCAATCTGCAGGAGGAGGCTGTTGGCCTGGGATATTATGCATTTGTTGTAGTTGAAGTTGCGTTTTATTGATATTTCAGCTATATGTGTGTTATACAGTACATATTGACAACAAAGTTACACACTGACATGAAGTGCACAGACAAACTGGGCTACATAAAGTTCAAATAGGGGACACAGGCAATGCAAGAGTAACATTTAACAAAAAACACGGATACACAATGAGACAGACAGTGCTAAACAAGTGAATGAATAATAAATGTGCAAAGTAAAATATTACAAATACTGATTGCAAAATGGAATAGTGCACTAATAAATAATATTACTCAGTATAACAGAGGTACTGTGTGTGTGTGTGTGTGTGTGTGTGTGTGTGTCATGATCAAAGCACTTCCACATACACACATATTTTATATGTCTAAAAGCCTGCAGGGACTTCTCTCTCTCTGGGGAGATTTTAATGAGATGCTTATTGCAGATGACTGGGCTGAGGCTGTATGCTTTGGCTCAGGAAGTCTCTGGTGATAAGTTGTGCACAAAAATAAAGGAGGAAATGCATTTGGAGTTCAGAGGGTGAAGCTCTGGCCTGTGGCTGATGGTGGACCGTCAGTGGAGATTAGACCATGAGAGCTGATTGGAGAGATTACATACATGCATTCAGCTACTGCAAAATTGTATTTTTTCGTTATGGACATTCAGTGTCTGTTTTTTCACGCAAGAGGCATGTATGACGAAGACCACAGACCAAACCACAGTTAAGCATGAACACGCCCTGGTTAAAACGTGAATTTAAGGAGGGGTGTGGGGTTGGCATCTTCCAGGGCTGTGCTCTGTCACCATGTCATTTATCATCATTCAGTGGGCTTGTCTTTGCTCATTGTGTCAGAGAAAGAGAGGGAGACAGATGTGTAGTGGTACATTAGGGTGGTAGTAGCCTAGTGGGCAACATACTCGCCTATGAAACAGCAGACCCAGGTTCAAATTATTACCACTGTGTCCCTGAGCAAGACACTTAACCCTGAGTGTCTCCAGGGGGCTGTCCCTGTAACTACTGATTAAAAGTTGTTTTGGATGAGGGCGTCTAAAAATGACAAAAATGTAAAACGTGTGGAAAACAAACAGGAGAGTTCTGAGCTGGATCATTGGTAGCAATTTGTGTCCCGATCGCCAAGCCTGTGCTATTCTACAGGGCTTCCTTCTATCAGCCTCAGCCGTGGTGGCCACGTATTCAGGTTATTGTTGCGGGGGGGTAGCTCTCCTTGGTGCTGCCTTGTCCCAACTCTTGTCCGCCGTGCTGCCCGAGGAGCTCCATTACAGTTTTTAAAAGTGCTTTCATCGATCATGACATTTGTAAAAAATCCACTTCATTTCTGAAACATTGCAATCTGTATAAAAAGATATACATCAATAAATCATGTTTGTCTTTTCACAAGTACAAAGTTTGTAATGACTCAAAATTGACAATTTTTTGTTTTCCTTTTATTACAGTAAATGATAATATTGCATGACTGCCCGACACTGTTCATTATTGTTGTACCCTGAGACAGCATTTCAACTATGTCATGCTTCAGTGGGTAGTGGTTATCCCTTTTTGTGTGCGTGTGTGTTATATTGGTCTTTCTTCCTCAGGAGGTAGAGAATATTTTCATCGTCCTCTCTGCACTATTGCATCTTGGGGACCTTTGCTTCCTGACCCTCACAGGTGCTGACTCAGCCTTCCCCTCTGACCTGCAGCTTCTAGAAAGAGGTCAGTCATACAGGCATGCTGTCACATAGCCACTTTCATACATGAATGCAAATGTACAGTGATCATAAAATGAATATTAATAGCATTAACAAATGTACTTATAGAACAAGAACATACTAGGGCAGCATTACTGTCATGCTGTGAGTGGCGTCTCAGTGTCACTGACCTTCAATATGTTGTAAAATTGCAGCTACTGCGAGTAATCGAAAAGTCTGAATTATCTTAGTCACTCACAAACACGCACACACGCACGCACACACACACACACACACACACACACTCTTCTCTTCAGAAGAGAAGTTTCTAGAAACAAACTTGACAGAATTTTTGTCCCTTTTGTTTACTGTTTATTAATCATTTTGTCTTTTCTATTACTTCTTTGTTTGTTGCCTATTTGTGATGTGCAATAAAGTTTTTCTCCCTTTTCTTCTCAGTGGCAGTCATGCTACAGCTGAACCCAGAAGATCTGGGCTCTGCCCTCACCTCTGATGTTCAGTACTTCAATGGTAATGGTGCCGTAATGTACTGTTTTACAGTGCATCCAGAAATTATTTACAGCACATCACTTTTTCCACATATTCCAAAAGGGATTAAATGTTTTTTTTCCTCAGAATTCTACACACAACACCCCATAATGACAACATGAAAAATTACATGTACATAAGTATTCACAGCCTTTGCTCAATACTTTGTTGATGCACTTTTGGCAGCAGTTACAGCCACAAGTCTTTTTGAATATGATACTACAAGCTTGGCACACCTATCCTTGGCCAGATGTGCTTGTGGGTGAAGTAGAAAGTAGTCACAGTAGTAGGACAGTGAGTGGCAACAGGTAAGTTGGATGCTATGAATGAAGTGATTGCAGCAAACAGGATGATTCCTGAAATAAAATTAAAGTGGTCAGATTTAAGAGTGATCATAAAAAAATGAATTGCAGCATATTGAAAGATTGTGTTTTCTATAGAAGGGGGCTAGGGCACATTAAAGCTAACACCTCTGGAAACCCGGAAGACTTAAATACTGAGAGAAACAGGTGTATGTGGGGTGGGAGGGAGACTCAGACATGACTGAGACAACACACAGTGATCATTTTTTCTTTGGGTTTCTGAGAATAAGAAGTTAGAATTATGACAAAAACATCTAAATTGGCTTATGAGCCCTTAGTCATCATGGCCAAAAGATGTTCATGTCCCCTGAACACCCATTGATCACGGTATTTATGTTTTTTCAGTAATCACACCTCACTTCAAAAGTATAGATTAAGTTAAATCAAACAATACATTTTACTTGAGACCAGGATCTTCAAACATTCTCCAATGTACCATGTTGGACTATTTAATACCAATCTTAATACCAATCTTAGACCTACTGGACTGTTTACTTGTACAAATCAGCACAAACTTTGCTTTCTCACCTATTGCACATTCACTCTGGAAAGGGGTCTCTTTCTATTTTAATCCTGTCAATATCATATTTAACCTCTTAAATATGATATTTATCACCGACTCCTCCTTTTCATTCTTCCATCATTTTTGACGTTAGCATGCTAGCATCTACTCTTAACTTTTTACGATCTTACCCATTAGACAAAATGAACTAATTCAACTATGGTTCCACTTTTCCCTTTCATCCTGTCATCTTTTAACTATTCACTGTCTTCCAAGCCAAAATCGAAGTTTGTTCACAAACTTCCCTTATAAGTAATCCTTTAAAGCTTTTCTATTCTTTTTTGTTTTCTTTAGGTGATTTTATAACAAGGCACCACACAGTGGAAATGTCCAACCACTACAGAGACCTTCTGGCGAAAAGCCTTTATAGTCGCCTGTTCAGCTTTCTGGTGAACTGCATTAACTGCTACTTACAGGGACCAGAGGACAGCATAGGGTGAGAAATCCGTGTGACTCTGTGTGTCTTGTGTGGTTTATGCACTGTACGTATTCTTTTAATACTGATGGATGCTGAATAGCGTAAGCATACACACCAATGTTAAGGCACATGTCAAAAACTGGCTAAATTAATGCAGTTTTTTTATTTGCCTTTCTTTCTTTGTGTCTGCACATAACTCTGCTTATGTATGTGTGTATGCATGTGTAAATTGGTATTGATGAGCTGGGAAATGCTTTCAGATAAAGGCAAACATGCTCTTGAGTGAGATTGAGCAGAAAGAAAAATGGGCATGAATTGCAGTAATTGTGGCTAACTGCTTTCAGATTATTTTCAATTGATGAGCATGCATCAGATATCAATAAGGAAGTGATAAGCTTGTCATGAGAAATGTGGTGCTGGGCATGACTGACTCACTCATTTGCACAAACATACACACAAATACAAAGAAACAATGACTCCACCTGACCTATCCTTGTGTTCCACTTATTTTGGCAGGGATCCTTCCCTGGAGATATGCATCCTGGACATTTTTGGGTTTGAGGAGTTCCAGATCAATGGCTTTGAGCAGGTAAGTGAAGATGATATAGGACCACTAGGATTACTCTTCAATCATTATAGTTTTCACCAATACCCACAGGGATCTAAAAGTCTTCAGCAAATGTCCCTTTGTAAACTTCAGTCCAAAAGAATGATAGAATATTATTGCTTATTATTGCTTATAATTAGTAATAATCTACTTTCATATTAATTAATAAAATACAGAGCTTGCTATATGTTTTTTTTTTTTTGTGGAGTTTTTCCTTGTGTGCAGAAGGGTCAAGTGTGGGGGATGTCAACTGTAGGACCTGTCAAAGCCCATTGAGACATACTATATGTGATTTTGGGCTATATAAGAAATAAATGTTGTTGTTGTTGTTGATGTAACATCTGAGGTATTCTGGGGAAAAATATCAACGCCTCCAGGAAAAAAAATCCTGTCCTTGCACACTGACAGAAAACTTGTAAATTGATTAGGAGTAGAGAAGTTTACATTCAAGTTGAGTGAGCTAATACTGACTGTAGTGTTTCTGTGCAAAGCTTAACAGTGAAAATGTGAATATGGTGAAGTGAAGGTTTTGCTTAACAAAAGAGAACAAAGAAACACTTTGTGATGGCCGGAAACACACAAAACAGCACCTGTACGTGGCACACGTTAGGTCAAAGCAAGACCGGCAATCCACAACTTAGATAACAGGGCACAGGACAGTGAGATGGTGTCACTTGGTGGGTTTAAAACAGCATAGTGATACAGAGTATAAAGCATACAGGTATTGCAATTATTTTAGTTGTTGATTTACTTTTTTTTTTTTTTTTTTTTAACATTTCTTTGTAGGTTCTTTTGATTCCAATACTTTATTAACCAGAATACCCTGATCTCTTCTTCAGTTATAAACCACAGGTTAGAATAAGACTTAATTTCATGTGTATTTTAGTGAATTGTCACGTGTGATGGCTGTAAACGACCTGCATATTTTGGCTGATTCTTGTAATTCAGTGGTGGCCTAGCAGGTAAGGAAACGGACCAGTTATTAAAAGGTTTCCACGGTACTTGGAGTCGTGATCTACTGCACACCACTGGCACACATGCCTAACATGGATCATCTGTGACCATGTGTATGTTCATCATTCTTATAGTTTCTTTCTTCAAATGCAAATGCATTTTGTTGTTGTTGTAATTAGTAGCTGCTGGAGTGTGCAGATGTGTCCTCAGATGAACTCTGTCCAGACAAGGAGGCTCCTGTGTTTCAAAAGGGAGCCTGGTTCCAGAAAGTTTCAGTCAGCAGATATAGTATTGTGTGTTGTCTTTGTTTGCTGCCCACATTAATAAAATGGCCAGGGCACAGAGCTGTAATGGAAGTTTAATGTTTGTCACACCCCACAACAGTACTTTAAATTCTGCAAGGTTCAACACTGCTGGAAGAGACTTACTCCTCCACCTCAGTGTGCCAGTATCTAGAGGTGGAGGAGTTCCTATAACATAACATTATAATATGTCAGGGTGTTCAAGAGCCTTAAAATGCTGCAAATATATTTCCATGATTTAACTTATAAAATGTCTTTTTTGTGTGTGTCTTAAACCAGTAGAGAAAAGACATGAAAACTAAGGAACTCATGGTATACAGTGAAAAGGTGTTTGCCCCCTTCTGATTTCTTACTTTTTTCCATGTTAGGTGAAGTATTTCAGATCATCAAACAAATTTAGTTATTAGTCAAAGACAACACAACACTAAATGTGGTTAAGATAAGGATTATTGTATGTCCATGTGTGTCTCCAGCTCTGCATCAACATGATGAGTGAGAAAGTGCATCAGTACACCAATGAAGTCCTCTTCCACCAGGAGCAGCAGGAGTGTTTGCAAGACAACATCACCATTGAAACATTGTACTCCCTAGGAGACCAGTCCACCATGATTGACTTCTTCTTCCAGGTGCAGCATTGCTTTACACATCTACAAAAGCACCCAACCTTCATCCCAAAGACACAGCAGAAGTGGTTGCCAGTTGGTGTGATCCAAGGAAGTAGTCAAGTAATCAATAATGTTCAAATGATAAATAGATTTTGTGTTAAGGAGATATGACTATAGTAATCTATTGTACCACTTAAATCTCCAAACCACCACCCTGAAACACTTCATCTAATTCAACAAACCAGATTTCACATTTCCCCAACCGCAGTATATATAGAACAGAGCAGAACTAGAACTAGGAGTGAATAAGAAATCTGGGCACTGGTTATTGAATGGACAAACAGCTAAACTAGAAGCAACCTAAAGCCTATTAGGTACGTTTGCAGCTACTATGGCTATGTCAGTTCATACACCAAAAAAAGTAAAATGTGGCTGTCATTTGTTTAATGTGTTTTTCTCATTACAGTAGGTAGTTTGCCCTTTTTAAACTAAGCTGTATAATTTATGCTTATGAGTATTTAAAAAAAAAATATTAGGCGTGACAGATTACTTAATTTTTTATTAAATTGAGCCAATGTTTCAATGTATGTGCTGATCAAAGTGTGGTCTTTAATAATATGAAATACTTGAAAGTGAACAGATCTCAGTTCAGTCTGCAAGTTTTAATTAGGCAAAAATTTTCTCGGCTGCAACACAATTTTTTTTTGTGCTGATTTTGATTATCTTCCATTCAGGAGTGTCCTGACTTCTTTTGTGACTGCAGACATACATGTTATATTAAACAAATAATATAAAATAGTGAAGGGTCACTGATGCCAAAATTGCTAATTCAGAACATATAAAAAAGGCTTATTCACCCTTAAATTTTTTGAATTGATGGAATGGAATTCTGTGTGTGCTTTTGAGATTTGCTGTTGTTTTAATGCCCCAAGTGCTTTGCTTCTGTCTTAAACAATGCATGCACATGTTGCTCAATACTTTTAAATGAGGAAAGCGAGTCTGCTTGTATCTCCCCATGCTGAATTAAGTGTGCTCGAGCTGTAGTTCGCTCCAGAACAAGGCCTGAAGAACGCCTTAACTGTGCACATAGTTGGTCCAATGCCTAATAGTGCTACTGCATCAACCCTGAAGTCATTTGTATTTAGAAATAATAAAGATTGTATACCAAATGGAAAGATTAGCTTTGTGAGAAAAGAGAGAAGAAGAGAAGAGTAATCATGACCGGAAGGGAGAATCAGACAATTCCAGTTCAATGGAATGAAATGTAGCAAATACATTGCTCAACAGGTATGTGGTTGTGTGCGATGCATTTGTGTGTTTGTGTATGTGTGTTTGTCTAGAATCCTGAGGGGCTGCTCAGCCTGCTGGATGAAGAGAGCCAGGCCCTACGCTGGTCTGAGCAGAAATTTCATAAACGTTTGCAGAACCAGCTGGATTCCATCCGAACTGAAGAGCTGTTCCTTAGCACCAAGGATGGCAATGGAAACCCCCCACCCATGGACCAGGGACCCTCATTCACAGTCAAACACTATGTCAGCAAGGTGCTTACTGAATCGTACCTCAGTGTATATGAAGTAGAACTGGACATTGTGGAGTAATCCCTGGTTTAGAGAAATTTGGAATTTTCCTGGACTCAAGGATTTTTGTTGCATGCCATCTGAATCACATCATACTATTTGGTGTTGGTCAATATTACTACCCTGTGTTAGGAAACATTTTAAACAGTATAAAAAATTTAAATCCTAAAAGCATACTAAAGATATGATTTAATAAAATTCTGTGTAATCTATGCCTCCCAGATTCATACATGCTTCTTTTGCTTCCAGGTAACCTATGACCTGACAGGGTCATTGGAGAGGAATAGGGATGGCATGTCCCAGAATATTCTGTTCATGATGAAGTGTAGGTCCCTTTTCCTGTATTATTTTTTTAAGACATTCTGTATTGACACATATACACACTGTGATGAGTTTGAGTCATGAGTTTGTTGATGTGAAGACTCTTGGCACAGTTAGCAGATGCTAACTATGCTGCTGGGTGCTTTAGTGGACCTGCATTTCTATCCTTGCATATCACAAAATGGGAGCTTTGCTGTTTAGTTTGCTGGTGTCTTCTGCAATTGGGCCTGGGGTCACAGGTTTCATGTCGGGGGACTGTTTTCTTTTTTGTTTAGTATTGATGGTGAAAAAGTTTTATTTTATGATGCAGTAAAACTCTCTCTCTGTTTCTGTGTCTGGGAGCAGCCAGTGAAAATGTGCTCATTCGCCAGCTGTTCCAGAGTAAACTGACCCAGACAGGCTCTCTGATGCCCCCTGTCCACCACCAGCTGAAACTGGATGGGGCTAAAGCCTCGCTGCATCTGCAGAAAGGGCCCTCCCCCTCCTCCTCCACGGCCAGACAAGGCCTAAAGAAGTACCTGGAGCTTAGCAAGGTGCTTTAGAGTCTGATGCGGTGTGCATGTCCTTATGATGGCTAGTGAAAAAAAGCAAGAACTGACACACACACACTCACAGTGAAAGAAAAGGCAAGAGAAAGAATTAACAAAATCAAATGGACATATGACCAGTTTTGTGCATCGTAGTGGTAATGAGTAATTAGTTACAGTCTGTAGTTATAGAATGTTGCAATCAACTTCATGTTTACTTCATGCAAAAGTAACTTATAAATAGTGGAATATATATTTTTGATCAAATCTAGACAGGTGAGATAGAATGAAGTAAATTTAAGTATTTTATTGGTCAAGTGGGCTAGGTGAGGTAACTAGTGAGGTCACTGATTAGTCCACTGGTATATTTGAGTCTGTGTTGCATGTTACCTGCGAGTACAGTATAAGCTGCTTTAGTTTTTTGCCATTGGCCCACTTTGGTTTTGCTAACCATGTAATGCAAAGCATGTGAACAAATTACAGCTTCACTGACCTTCTGTGCCACTTCAGAGAGACATTGTGCAATAGTTTGTATATAATCTTATTTCTCCATTTGACTGTGTATGAATTATGAGAGTTCCCCAGACTATCCCAGCATTTGCAACAGACAAATGTTATGTAAGACTGGCTCAGTAAAGCAGCCACTAGGTTGCCTTCCTTAAAGGTACCCTGCCATAAACATTTCCCTTTTTTGTGAGATTAGCATTAGCATTAGCAGTGGTGTCCTAGCGGGTAAGTAAGCAGACCCGTAATAAGAAGGTTGTGGATTTAAATCCTGAATCGCCAAGGTGCCACTGAGGTGCCACTGCTCACTAAGAGTGATGGGTTAAAAGCAGAGGACACATTTCGTTGTGTGCACAGTGTGCTGTCTTGCAGTGTATCACAATGACAATCACTTCACTGTCATTTTTTCACTTTACTTTAAAGCTAGAGACACAGAAACGACACGTCCTAGGGAAATCTTATTGTGGGACTGGCTCAAAGTGGTTGTAATTCTGCACCAAGGCTGAATTTTAGAAAGAGACTTCTGACACAGTATAAGGGGACACTATAAGGGGGCAGTGGTGGCCTAGCGGTTAAGGAAGCACCCCCGTAATCAGAAGGTTGCCGGTTTGAATCCCGATCTGCCAAGGTGCCACTGAGGTGCCACTGAGCAAAGCACCGTCCCCACACACTGCTCCACACTGCACACACTGCACCTGTCATGGCTGCCCACTGCTCACTCAGGGTGATGGGATAAATGCAGAGGACAAATTTCACTGTGTGCACCGTGTGCTGTGCTGCTGTGTATCACATGTGACAATCACTATACTTTACTAAAAACAAAAAAAGAAATAATGTCAGGGGACTTTTAAACAATTTCACTTTAGATGTAGAGTAAAAACATTAGTGAATCTTACACCAGAACCTGTTTTACTGCACCAGCACCATTATGAATTCACTCCAGCATGCAATGCTAATTACTGCTGTAAACTTTTTTTCACATTCACATTGCTCAACATTTAAATAAGACCACAAGCAGGCTATCTAGCATTGATATGTCTCAATCACATCACACAGTCAGGCAGCTTCATCTAGTACCATTTCTTTACATGACACTGAATTACACTTAGAGTTTATGTGCTAATTGTGCCCCTGTCTCTATATTAGAAAAGGGCTGATATTTATTATTATCCTTAGCAAGTTTGTTTCTGATTTTGAAAAAAGCATTTATCCCAGGCTAGTTAGCTTCAAAATTCTGCTATGGTCAACTTTATTTATGCTGAGCGAGAGTGTTTTTGTCATAAAGATTAAGACAATAAAAAGTTTAAAGAACAGTAGTAATATTCCAAATGGAATAACAATATAATGACAATAAAGACAGGGTGGCAAATGATTTTTTGACTGTCTAAATGTGGGTTTATTAACAATGAATATTGTTGGTATTTCAAGATCATTGGACAATCAGCAGAGTGAACAAGAAGGTCATAGCAGCTGATGAAATGTTCATGCAAAAACAGATTAGTTAGTCTGGAAATTCTGGGCACTCTTCTTCTCATCTGTCATTAAACATTTTTTTTGTGAGAATCTATTCATTTTCTCATGTTATCATGCCAATCTGTTTTGAGTTGAAATCACCTGAACTCATCTGTTTGCATATATATGTTTGTTTGCATAGAAGCTTTTACTGACCAAACTTGATGTGATATGTGTGTATGTTGTCTTTAAAGGTCTGCTTACTAAGATAGTGTTATTCATCATTTCTTGCAGCTCCTCAAAAAGAAGGGAACCATGTCCGTACAGCAGAGGCTGGAGAGGTGTGGTCCAGTGACTGTGTCCATGCAGCTCAGAGTGAGTCAAGAACAGAGCAATAACAAAGGCTCAGGCCAAGCCCCCCAGTGACAAGTTGTTGCTGATAAAATTCATGAATCTTTTGTCATATTCTGGGTTAAAGTGTTTCCTAATTGTTCTTTTTAAACTGTTTATTATGTCATGGCTGCCCACTGCTCACTCAGGGTGATTGGTACACTGCTGTGCTGCTGTGTATCACAAGTGACAATAACTTCACTTCACTCATATTGTATTTGATGATGCACACTGAGTCCATATGTAATCAAGAGAAAAATAAGGTTTGATTACTTGATACCAGCACAGTCCTCTATGCTTATGCACAGGCACAAACAGACGTGAGCAGATGTAGTCCTGTACATGGTAGTAATAATGTTCCTGCAATTATTGATTATTTTCTGTCCTTCCCCAGAATTCTCTGTCAGAAATCACAAGTAAGCTGCAGTCCTGCACTCCTCACTTTGTGCAGTGTGTGCGGCCCAATAGCACAGGGCAGCGTGATTCCTTGGACAGTGGCCTTATATCCAGTCAGCTGCAGTACATTGGGGTGCTGGAGATGGTACAGATGATCCGCTATGGCTACCCCGTGAGACTGCCCTTTACTGTCTTCCTCAACAGGTAGGTTTAGCTCCACATAACCATCTGTGCAGACATTATTGGATGAAGTAAATAAGTGCATGGGAAGTTGAAAAGTAGAAACAAATGGATCTCTGTCTTGAGATTCATAGTCTTGCTGTTTTTTTTTTATATTTAGAGCCAATCACTGCCATTCACGCTAGCAGAAACTCCAGGCATTACTAAATGCTGCTTGTGCTGAATTTCTTGGCCAATTCATATTGTTCTCTATGATATTTTGACTGTTGAAAGATAGTTATTTTGGTAAGATATTTTGTTTTGAAAGGATGTAAATAATTTGTATAATTTAATCTAACATTGTGAGATCTTAAGAATGTGATCTTTCTATACACTCCTAATGTATTTGAAACTAGCTACATTTTTGTTTCTTTTGTTCTCAGTGTGGTATAGATGTGAGTTGCACCACATATAGTCCACAACATATTTACTTGACTGAGCATTTGTTCCATTGCATGTTTGTATTACTAGTTTAATTCTGGTTGCCAAAAGAGAAGAATAGGGTGTTCTTTTAAAGATTAGTGATAGAATTGAATTTACAGGTGACCGTGACCCACTGTGCACAAAATTTCCCAAAAGCCTCTCAAAACCAGGAACACAAAGTGTAGGTGAGAATGAAGAAGAAAAACTCATTCCATTCCTTCTGTCATCCTATGCTGGGGATGTTCTGTTCACACACTCTTGTCATTCCCGTGTCAAACTGACACACACTTGGGATAGTGGTGTACCATTGTTCCAGGGCTTTTTGTCTTTTCAGGTGTGCCAGATAGGCACATTGTGCCCTATCCTCTCAAGCTGCAATTTTGAATTTTCTTCGCCTATTCAGTGCCATCGCTCTCTCTCACTTTTCTTTTACTTTTTTACTTCAAGTACTTCTTGGCTTTCATTAGTTTTCCAGTCTAATCTGTGGCTGTGTCATGATCCGGTCCGGAAGGGGTTACTCCGGATCCCAGACCAGAGTTTCATGTTCGTCCTGCATAATGTTTCCTGATCGTGTTCACCTGTGTCTGTATGTCTGTTCACCATCGGGTTGTTGTTACTTGTACATTGTTACTGGATGTCTCCCCGTTCCTGTACATCAAGTATTAAACCCCTGTTTTATGACTTTGTGTGTATGCGTCCTTCTTCATCGTTATGTCCAGCCATCATTTCAGATCACCTGCCTCGCCATGCCAAACGAGTGTGACAGGTTGCTGTTCTTTTGTTTTCATAATTTTGAGGACACCTGTTTTCTTTCTGTCTGGAGTGAATAGTTCAGTAACAGATCACATGTTGCCCCAAAAAGTTTCCCCTGTGTAGGGAGAAATAAACACTCTAAAGCTCAAGAGCAGAGTTTCCTCGATGAAAGTGAAGTGATTGTCACAGCACACAGCAGCACAACACACGGTGGACACAGTGAAATTTGTCGTCTGCATTTAACCCATCACCCTGAGTGACCAGTGGGCAGCCATGACAGGCGCCCGGGGAGCAGTGTACGGGGACGGTGCTTTGCTCAGTGGATTGGTATTCGAACCGGCAACCTTCTGATTACGGGGGCGCTTCCTTAACCGCTAGGCCAAAACTGCCCTGATGTGTCCTGCTACCATGTTAGTGGAGATCTACTAGGCCAGCACCACCCCAGACTGCCTCAGACTGGCCCACTATAGATCATGGCTTATTACTATTAAATCATGTAATTATATCCTTACATGGTAAGTCTACAATTGTGCACTGTTCTGTAAATCCTTGTAATTCGGTGTATTTTCTAAGAAAAAAATTATTTAGAGCAAGTATGGGTTGCTTCACATTGTAGAGGCAACACGACGCACATCTCCAACATTTTCAAAAATATCAGAATCTTTTTTCTGTGTTCACAGTCTTCATTATATTAATTCTAATAATATTCACTCAATGGGTAATCCTACCTGCTACTCTGGACTTCTGGGCTCATAGCTGGTGATTGGTGCTGCTTCTTGGAGCTTGCTTCTGACTCTGACTAAAATCAAGTGAGTGAATTGTGTGCATACTATTATTTCAATGATATACATTATGTTTACAATGTCACACAATTCATGATTAACTTGAACAGTGATTTGCAGTTAATGGAAGTGGGGTCAAAGGCCATCAGGCCTACATACAATTTTGCATGTATATGTGCAGATATTGACAGTTGTAGAGGTGGAGAAGTCAAAAGTGTAGTATAGAGCATCTGTCCATGTATGGAGGTACTGGACAGTGCAGGGTAGGTTTTAGTCTAGCAGAGTATGTTTTACTTCAGTGTCATGGTGTACATTACATGTCCATTATAATGCTACTGGTTTGTTTGAAGATCCCTGAAGCTTTAGTTGTTATGGTGGTGGTGGCTGTAGTGACCCTCTGGTTCATTTCATGCTAAGTTGTTGTTTAGCAGTTGCCAGGAACCAAGATTTACCTGCTGGTCTCTTCACTGAAGTCTGAATCAGCATGCTTGATTCAGCAGAAGCAGTGGCAGCCGGTGGCATTGTACAACTGATACTGAAATATGTGATTATAGTGGTATATTTGTGCTACTAGGACAGCCTAACTAAGCTGAATTTATCAATGTCTGTGCTTAAGAGGGTGTCTGTGTGATAAAGTGGACTTGATAATTGACACTGTGTCTTGGACATTAATAGAAGGCCAGAGAAAACAGATTTAAACACTGAGACTGTGTCTGAGTCCCGAAAACTGACAACTGCGGAGCTCTATATCTGCTCCTAGCTGTAACCTTCTGTGCTTTGGATACCAGTAGTGACCCCGCACCTGTTGATCGCAGGTGGCGTGGCGGGTCGTATATAACTAAGAGTTCTTTCAGGTAAGGTGGAGGTCAAAAGTAGGATTTTGTAGTCCTACATTTGATGGGTAGCCAGTGCAGTGATTGTAAGACTTGTAAGACAAATGATGCAGTGATTGTAAGATTGTAAGTCAAATGATGACAAACCCTTGGTCTGAATCAAATTAACTATTTTTCAACTTTTTCAATTCTGTAAAATTCAGCTACACGTAAAACCTCGTTATAAACAATATGCTATTATTAAAAGAAGTGTGATGAATAGGGAACAGCTTTACACTCTCCTTTTCTGTCCCTTTCCTACTCTTTCTGAATGGAGAGGGCATTGGTGACTTGTCTTAAACACCACATTGTCTTCAGCACAGTGCTACATTTTCAGTTTCAAGGACGTGTTTACATTGCAATTCCAGGAGCCTCACAAAGAGCCCATTCATTCATCCAAAAAGCATTAATCCCCCTCTCTCGTCACTGTGTTACTCAATGGATAAAAATAAATGTTTTCAGGGTGTTGGGATTGTGAGCAGGCATTTGTGGAGTTCCCTTGTGGGACCCTCTTCATTTTTCATAGGACAGAAGAGCATTGTTGTTTCATTGAGGCTGCATATCTTTTATAAAAATGACAATTTTCAGCACTGACCCAACATAGCCCAATACACTTGTCAAATGTTGTATTTTGTTGAGTTTTTTTTACGATGTACAAAAAAACCTACCTACCTATAACATGCACTGGGTGATACAACCCAACAGAGGAACAATTAACCTCGCCACCAAAAACAAATACCATGTATTGAAACACCACACTGTCTAACACAGTTAACAATTGGAATGTTAGCAGATTGAATTTATTGGCGCCACTCAGCCAAAACTCATAGATAAACAGAGAGTGATGATCAAGTTGAATTTATTCAATGGAGTGCATGTGTCAGTGATTTTATTGAGTGAACTCATTATTTATTTATTTTTATTGTACAGTATTCATGCAATAGATTGTGTCTTGTATCTATATATACAGGAGAGGTCTGCAGAGATAAAATTTTATAATAAAGGGCAAACAGCATGCTCAGGTAGCACGACTGGGTCTGTCTGAACAATGTCTACGTTGTGATGGTGAAATGCATCCACAGATGTCTCTGTCATGCACACTTCACAGATTCATCTTTTTCTTCATCAGTTCTCAATACTTTTTACATTTTGAAGCAACCATGTGGCAACCTCAAAAGGAGCAGAGGTGGCCTAGCGAGTAAGGCAGCGGACTCAGAACTGAAAGTTTGTGAGTTCAAATCCTGAACTCCATAACTGAGGTCCCCTTTTACAAGGCACCATCCCCACACTCTGCTTCCTGGGTACCTTTCATGACTGCCCACTGCTTACTAAGGGGTATGGTTAAATGCAGAGGACATATTTCTTACATGTCACCCACCGTTTGTTGTAGCACCAATAAGCTGATTTCCGGTCTTAATCATCCACAGGTGTCTTATGTTTTGTGTTGATGATTAGGATTACTATATAATTTTGTATTTTGTCTCACTCCCCTGTCCTGCATTAACCCAGATTGAAAATATGTTATGTTGGGTGTTTCTCATTTTTTCTGTGTATCTGCCAGGTTTTTTTTATTATTTTTTTTTTTATCATTAACAATCTATTATTTCCTCAATGTTGTGCTTCACCCCTCACCTCACTCGTCATGACTAAGACAGAAGTTTGGGTCCATTGTCATTGTCAAAGTGTCCACTACAACATTTAAAACTTTTTAAAGAGCAGTGTGCACACAGATCTTTTGCTTAATATATACCCTTAATATATACTGTATATGCTTCCTACTACTTATTTGTATGTTTTTTATAGATAATGAAACCGAAGTAAGACTGAGAGAGAGAGAGCTGATTTGGCACTTTTCAGTCTTAATGCTGCTGTTTCTGTGTCCAGATACAGAGAGCTGGTGGACACCATGATGGCAGACAAGATGAATTTGTCTTCAGTGGAGAAGTGTCAGCACATTCTGCAGCAATGCAAACTCCAGGGTTGGCAGGTGCTGCACAAACAACAGCACTTTGTTGTTTTCTCTTGTAAATTCCTACATTCACACAACACAATACACACATAGCAAATATCAATAAGGCAATGGCACAAACACACAGCTCCACAGTTTAAACCTTTCTGTCTATTTTTCCCTCTTTTTCCTCTCAGTTGGGTAAGACTAAAGTTTTCCTGAGATACTGGCAGGCCGATCACCTGAATGATCGCTGCCACCAGTTGAGCAGGAAGATTGTGACCTGTCAGAAAGGTAGCTTCCAGAATTGCAGTGCATTTGTCTTGTGTGTTCATGTACTGCACTTATGTATATATGTATATGTTTAAATGTTTGTGTCTATGCATGTGTGTTACTTTGCAAGCCTTTAATATCTTTCATATTAAAGTAACAGGTGATTTTTCTCAGATGTTGAATTGTATCAAATTATATCAAGTCAATTAGACTAGGAATGGGGAATTGTTCTTGAACTAATGCAGGCCTAGCAAATGTAAGTTATAGATTGTTTGTGTGTGTCTCAGTGGTCCGTGGCTGGTTGGTGCGGCGATGTGTGCTCAGCAAGCTTAACTCAATCCAGACAGAGCATGCTGCAGCTGTGAAAGGAGAGAGTATTCAACATTTTCTCCAGGGTGTGGAGGAGAAGAGTCTCCACACATATGACAGCTTGGTACTCCAAAATGCCACAGACATTGCACGTGAGAATGACCGTCTGCGAAGTCACCTTACCAGCCTGTTGCTTGGTGAGAGACCTGAGCCTGTTGGTAAAGAAGAGGACTCACCAAAAAGGTAAAGGCATGTGTGATATTTCATTTGTAGACAAGCTACTGATAAAAATGTCGATTGGTTCTGCAGAACTTGGAGAACCTGACATTTGTATTGCTGAAAGATAGAAATCTCAATCCCTTATTTTCTTACAGTACATTTACATTACGGCATTTATCTGACGCCCTTCAAAGTAGCGCCTTACAATCAGTAGTTATAGGGACAATACCCCTGGAGCAACTAAGGTTACTAACCGAGCAGAAACACACTTTTGTACACACTAGTGGTAGTCTAGTGGTTAAGGAAGTGGCCCCGTAATCATCAGAAGGTTGCCGGTTTGAATCCCGGTCCGCCACTGAGGTGCCATTGAGCAAATGGGTCATCCGGTTAATATGCAAGTGTGTTACACACTAGAGCCACCCTGTACAGTTCTTTGTCATTCTTCTCGACTGCTAGTGCCAGAATTGAAGTGGTCTCATTCTCTGTTTTCACTGTATCAGCTACAAAGGAGAAAACAATCTAAACAAGTTTGTTTGCTCACAGATTTTGATATTTTTGTGAATTTTTGTTTTTACTTGGAATGCATTAAACGAGTACATGGGGTTAATCTTATCAGTCTGGTCTATATGAGCAGGTGGGTTTTAAATGGCTTTTGTGGACAACCTGGCTAATGTGGAAATGGGATAATTTTTGTAGAATCTGGCATTTACTGAAAATGTTTCATTATTTCAAATAGAATCATATAAGCAGCACCACTGCCAGGATCTGCGTATCCATAAAAAGTTTAAAATCGGATTTTCCAAAATGAAGGCCTGAAATATCATGAATAATATAAACTTGTAATCCTTAAGTATTTAAATTGCAGCATGCGTGTGGGAATGACCTAACCTGTTTGGTGCCCCTGCCCTCTCCTCACTCCACTACAAGCAGCGGGTGCACCTCGCAAATGGATTAATGCACCATATCGGACAGTATATCTGAGAGTTGCAGCACTAGTCAAAAAGCATCAGTCCAAGCAATGCAACACACTGTACACACACATTGTCACATGTGATACACAGCAGCACAGCACACGGTGCACACAGTGAAATTTGTCCTCTGCATTTAACCCATCACCCTGAGTGAGCAGTGGGCAGCCATGACCGGCGCCCGGGGAGCAGTGTGTGGGGACGGTGCTTTGCTCAGTGGCACCTCAGTGGTACCTTGGCGGATCGGGATTCGAACCGGCAACCTTCTGATTACGGGGCCGCTTCCTTAACCGCTAGGCCACCACTGCCCCAGTTACCAGAACATAATATAAGTTACCAGACAGAACAACTGACAAAGCCTGCTTCAGTCTGCAAGATGTTTGTGTAATAACTTTTTTCAATCAGATTTAGTCCATAATATCACACTGAACAGTATGAATTACAAAATGAAAAATAAGTCCCAGATGAAAATAAGACATCATAAATCTGTTAGTGGCCTAACAGATGAACAGTAATAGTAGTGACCTAGTGGGTAAGGAAATAGACCCGTAATCGGAAGGTTCCCTGATGAAATCCTGAACCGCCAAGGTGCCTCAGATCTTTGCCAATTGGGCTGAGCTGCCTATTCTGAGATTGGGTTGTGTATATGGGGACACCGTTCAAAAATTCATTATTGTTTAATTTCATTCCCAGGTCTGTGGAGAAGAGTGGCCGAGCTAATGAAATGGTGGCAGGTCGAGTTCAGCGCCATTTACGCTCCAGCTCTGTTCCCACCCCCTTGGCCATGGACAATTTGGTACATTCCCCCAACTCATCCATCAAAGCTGCCCTACAGACTGTAGGCCACACCGCAGTGGAAGAAGCTATACCAGGAGGCATCGTTCTTCCATCTCCAAGGAAACAGCCACCCCCTAAGCCCAGGAGAGACCCCAATACCAGACTGAGTGCGTCCTATGAAGCTGTCAGTGCAGGCCTGTCCATCACCCCCAAGGACAGTCCGGCTGAGGGGTCCCAGACGTCCCCCTCTGGAAGTCCACCCAAACAACAGCTGTCCCCCTCAGACCTCTCCAGTGCGTATCCAGCCTTAAAAAAGCATAAAGTAAATGGTTTTAAAAAGCCTTATACAAAGTAGTAGTAAAAATAGTAGTAAATTAAAACTGTGTCTGTCTTGAAATACCTTCAGCAGTTCCTGTGTTTTCTAAATATATAATAATTTTAATTTAGGTGTGCCAACCAAAAAATGTAAATATACCTGGATATTTTTGTGACAGTAGTACATTTGAAACTTTTTGGATGTTCACATGTAGAAAACATATGTCACATATATTTTATATATGTGATCTTGGCTGGAGTCCTATAAGGTCATCTCCATCCAGGTTGTCCACGGCTGTCTCCGTGATATTGTGTTTGCTGTGGAAATGTCAGTGCTCTGTTTAGTTTTTCCTGGTGAAAAATAGTCATTAGTATTTATACTGAATTACTGTGTATTTTAAGGCTTTGGCATCATTCAAGGCAGTATGTAGGGTGTTATTGCACATATTATATAGTGGTTAGCCCACTGTGATTCAATGAAAAAAATATTTTAAAGATTTTAAAGTTGTGGCTCAACGTATTGCTGGCATGTTGCTGTTTTAAGTCACTGAAATGACATTGTGCTCTATTACATAACAGAGCATTGTGTTATATTACATAACAGTGGCCCCTTATTAAATTTACGTTTAAGAGTCATGTTCAAAAATGTCTTTGTCATGTTCAAAAATGTGTGCTCCCACACCATGACATGGCAGATGCAAGCCAACATCAATAACAAACTGCAGTAGATCATGTGTCACTGCAAAATACACCTCTGAACAATTAAGAGAGTTATGACTGTGTTTCTGCTTGATGCTGGCCATCAATATAGCAAAACTGATTTGGACACACCTGTAAATGTTTTTTTTGTACCTTCCCTTGATGCTTTGCATTGGTAAGCCAATATAGTGCCCAAACTGTGACTTTACAACATCTCACTTTATTTGCTCAATTTGGCTTTTTCTTCGTCATGCCTCCAGACCTCTCCAAACCCCGCCCTCACAGTGATGACTACAGCACCATGAAGAAGATACCACCACCAAAGCCTAAAAGGAGCCCTAACACTAAGCTGACCGGTTCCTATGAGGAAATCTCTGCACCCCAGCGCCCCACTGACATGAAGCTAGCCTGTCTAATTCGCAGTGGGCTCCACTGCCTGGGCTCCATGCACCGGGCGTCCTCTGTTGACAGCCCTCATGGTGCCGCTGTTCTCAGTCTCTACAGCTGCCCTTATGAGGAGGATATCTATATTGAGATGGTGGGTGCCTCAAGGGCCCTCACTATGCCAGAGTCTGATAGTTCCCAGATGATCGAGGCTGTCTATGAAGAAATGAAGTATTTCCCAGCAGAGGACGGCCCTGCCCCTCCAGCGAGACAAGATACTCAGGAGCAGCTCACATTCCCTCTGGAACCTAAAAGTGTCTCTGGATTCACTGTGGAGCACCCATCCTGCCCTTCTAAACCAGTTTTGAAGGATGGCACTTCCTGTGACATCCCAGCCCCTTTCCCTAACCTGCTGCCTCATCGTCCACCATTGCTTGTGTTTCCTCCATCACCGGTCACCTGCTCTCCAGCCTCGGATGAGTCTCCCCTGACACCACTGGAAGTGAAGAAGCTTCCGGTGTTTGAGACCAACCTGAACTTCTCTAGTAACCAGGAAGGAGGAGGGAGTCCCCTCTCTCCTCAGTATGTCCGTCAGAGAGCTGACTCCTCCCCAAGCCTTACCATCCTTTTGCCAGACCGGTCTACTCCTCCCCTGACCCCGCCTCCTGTGCAGACACCACCTATAGTCTCATCCCTCCCACAAGCTCCACCCCCTCCACCCTATCGTCCTCCTTCTCATTTCCCTTTCCCCCCTGAGCCAGGATTTCTAGCAATGACCAGGGGCCACAGTGGCTCCATGGACACCTCCATCACAAATTCTCCCCTTTCAGCCGGTGGAGGTGCAAAAGCAACATTTTTTCCTGCGAAAGTGGGGGTGTCATCCCGGCCAGAGCCAAGGCGTGCCCACTCCTGCTCCTCTTCCCCTCTGCTTTTCAACCCAGCCCTTGGCCGACCCCTGACCAGTCCGCTGGATGAACTCAACACGCTCTTCAACTCAGGACGCAGTCTCCTCCGCAAGTCCACCACGGGCAGAAAAATCCGTGAGACTGGTAAGAACTATTCCATACATCAAATCCCCAAATCCCAGCAGGAACAAAAACTATTTACTCCAGGAACTAAAACTATTGACTCCAAGCTTCTTAGCTTCAAACCTTCTGGAGGTTTCCGGGGGTAAAAAGGGAATTTTGAGATTACAGTCTCAAATAAATACAAGTCAATAAATAAATAAAGTCATATCATTATGAGAGTAAAGTTGTATCATTACACCTTTAAAGTCACAATGTTATGACTTTATTCTCATAGTCCTAATGCTTTGACTAGTAATATTATGACTTTAATTGCAAATTTCATGTTTTTTAATCAGTGGCCCTAATATGCTCTTGTAGTTCACCCATGATAACATTGTAATTTCTTTTTATTTATTTTGTTTTTAAAAGCAAATGAGTGTGACAACCTCTGTGTTAAGAAAAAAGTTAATTCACATGGTGTTTGTAGAAAGTTACTGGAGAAGAGTGTTTCAGATGTCCACACACAATCTGACACACACAGTAACATGCACATCCTTGTACCTAAACTGACATAAGCAAGACATGGACAAATGTACACTTAGTACAGTGTGTGCTCTTTCTCCAGTACAGTGAAAGCTCTTTATCTGACATAAATCTGATATGAAATATATATATATGATAATCAGCATTTTATTGGTCCATAAAGTGTTATCTGATATAAAAACCAACAATGCCTGACAAGACCATTGAAAATTGATATTTTATTATGGCAGCTCTTACTTAATTAGATATACTTGACAGTCAAGATTTTATGGAAAAGTTATTGATAAAACTAGCCAAACTTTAAAGTAAAGATACAGAACCTCTCACGATTCTCAGATATCCTGACATGCAGAACTATTTATGAAGCTGTTCTCTGTACCTATGAAGAGGGTGTTTTCTGTACTTCAGTCCTAGTCCTAGATTTCGTTCTGAAAAGTGTCTGTTCATAAAAGTTTTATTTATACAGCAACTTTTATAATCAGCTCAAGCGGACAGGGTTATGAGGGACTAGGAGGTTACCAAGATAAACTGGAGCATAAACATACAAGGCTATATAGGTGAGAAGCACAATCTTAAAGTCAATACAGTACTTAACTGAAAGCCAACATAGAGAAGACAATAAGGTGTGCGTGTAAGAACCCTCGCTGAGTTTTGAACATGTTGGACCTTATTCAGGAAAATAGCAGGGCAACAAAAAAACAAAGTTAAAGTAAAAATGTTATGAATGCATATGCGATTTTGTCTGCATCAGAGATGGAGACAAACTTCCTAAACATAGCAATGTTTCTTGGGTGTATTAAGTATGCAGTCCTGGAAATATTTTGAATGACAGTCAAAAAGAAGATGAGTGTCAAAGGAATCTGTACTAGGAATAGCTGAGAAACCATCACACTCCAATCTATATTCTGTATATCCATGTATCGACCATTTGGGATCACCCAAACTTCATTTGTATCCCAGTTAAGCATAACTTACTTACAGAAGACTGTCCACAAAAAAAAAATCCTTGAAACTTTGACTTTAATATATACTGCATGTACACACACTAAGCTGTGTCTTCTCGCCACACTGTACCTCTTACACTGTACCTCTTCCTGTTGATTTATTTATCTCTTTTTCTCTGTGGATGCAGGATGGGGGTATTACAACCAGAATCATTAAACTTGCATTCCCCTGTGATGATGAACCCATGAAACTTTAATCACCACATTCTCCCACTCATCTAGCTAACATGTCACACTATACAGGCAGGGATCTCACTCAGGATGTGTGTACGCGTGTGTGAGAATTGCACTTGCAACATGTGACACAACCGGACTTAAAATAGGTGCTCTGTTTTCAGTTTTAAATAGACAAATAACTGGATAACCATAAAGCATGTCAACAGCCACCTCACCTATACATGATGCTTCAGGACATCCATCTGAACTGACCTTTTATATCTGACCTTAGTCCTTAGGCCTGAACCATGGTGTGGCTTCTGTGAGATACAATGTCAAATATGTTGAGTGGCAGCAGGTTTATTATATGCTTCTATAAGTTTCAGAGGGAGAACAGAACAGACCCAGGGATCAGGACAGCAGGCCGTGTTCTCCTGCCTGCCTGCCTGTCATCATTTGCATGCTGCGACTGGAACATTAGGGGAACACGGTGCTCCCCTTGCCAAGTGGCTGCCGTCTTATTCATTCATTAATGCCACTGGGAGACGTCCTGTTCCCAACACTTAAATCCTGCTGGGAAATGAGGAGTAGTAAAACCATAGTTGTTAGCAGAATGTATTTCATATAAAACTGTGATAGAATCTGTTCTATACACCACCACCTCCTTCACTATACATGAGTGTGTCGTGTGGGGTTTATGGTTCAAGTGTGGCATCGTGCTCTGTTTCAGACATATTGGCAGTATCCAAAACATTTGATGCCAGCAGGGCTTAAAGGTCCGCTCACATGAATTTATTTTTTTGGATTTTATATCGTTCTTAGTGGTCCCCTAATAATGTATCTGAAGTCTCTTTTCCGAAGTCACAGCCACTGTGATCCAGTCTCACAATGAGATTTCCTCAGGATGTGCCATTTTGGTATCTGTAGCTTTAAATGCTAATAAGGAGTTGAGCGACCTGTAGAAATTGAGCGTGCATTTCAGAAATTACGTCAACAACACCATTCACCAGCCACAATGTTTGCCGCAGAGAGGAAGTCACATTTTTCCAGAAAAAATTTAAATTAACCCACTGATTGTCGCATGACAGAACAAAAGAAAAATAAATTTATGCTAATTTTTACATCCAATCACCAAGAAACTGCAATGCTTTGTACATTTGGAAGCCAAATGTTATCTCGGTGGAGATAATATTTTAGGGGAGGGGTGGGAAATTATCTGGGTGGAAAAGCATGAGAAACGCGAGGTAACCTTTTCCTATGATGACATAAAGGGACAAACTCCAGATCCAACCGTCTGAGCTGCCACTCTCTGAAATGCGAAAAGGAATTGCCAAAACACCCTTATTGGCATTTCTAGTCACTGCAGGACCGTAGACCTGCTAGGGGAACTCGTATTTAATTTGGGGGTTAAATTTCATTTGGGACCACCTGATACATTCTGCTAAAGATGGAACTTGCTGGGAGACGTTTTTCACTACTCAGATCTGAAATTTTTTAATAGACTGCAATTGCAATTAAATTACTTAGATTCTACCTGGAACATTTGATACTGATCTGCAAAAAAAAAAATTTAAAACATATTTTAAAATGTATTCATTTTATTGAATTTAAGTTTGGGTGGTTAGGTTAATTGAAATGTTTCCTTTTTTATTCAAGAAGGAAATGTCAATAATGGATAGTCCTTTTAATGTTTTCTGTTTTTATTATATCAGGATTCAACTCCAACATGAACCTGCCTGGTCAGGAGGAACAGGACCCCACCTCCTTGTCATCACAACTGCAGGACAAGAATGCCAACAACCACACACACACACCCAGCTCACCCAGCCCTGCTTCCTTTGAGAACGGCAATCAGCTGACCAATGGTAACCATGGCTTTCAAGAGGGGTGCGGCCCCTCAGTTTTTGCAGTGCTGCAGATGTGTAGGCTGTTTATGCCTGGATTTTAATACACGACTTAATACCCATCCTCTTTCACACACACATACACACTATGCACAGACCTTTAGCTACAGTGTGAAGGAGATTACATTGCAATGATGGTGAAAGTGGCATAAATGAATTATGTATTTGTGAATTAAAATATTTTAATCCAGATGTTGAAAAATTTATTAAAAAACACTGTGAACATGCAATCTGCAACTCTGTCATTTTCTTTGCAAACTTTACTCTTTGTTTGAAAATAAAATTTTAAATGATATAATGTGTATTATTTATATGAATAACAAAACCATTGCAGGAATGAACTTTTTCCCCCTCCTATCAGGCTCTTTAGAAGATGAGGGACATCTGAAATCAAATGCCTCCAGTGCCGAGCTGCACCACAGACACTTGGACAGCCATCACACTCAGGTTAGTATACACACACAAATGCACACATTCTTGAGTATTTTAGTACATTTACATTTACAGCATTTATCAGACGCCCTTATCCAGAGCAACTTACAATCAGTAGTTACAGGGACAGTCACCCTGGAGCAACTTAGGGTTAAGTGTCTTGCTCAAGGACACGATGGTAGTAAGTGGGATTTGAACCTGGTTCTTCTGGTGAGTGTCTTACCCACTAGGCTACTTCCACCCTTTAATTAGTACTTAGCCTTATGAAAGTATTTTATCAATTTTATCACCATCCACACTAGTTATTATAGGTTATGACATCGAGCAATATGAAACACTGTAACATTATAAAATGTTCTAGGAGTGCAGAACTTCAGCTGCTATTTTCTGTCATCAGGTTCAGTGTGACCCTTTCTCAAACTCACTACAGTAATATACAGGTAGGTATGGAAAGTATTCATATCCCCTTAAATTTTTCACTCTTTGTTAAATTGCAGCCATGTGCTAAAATTGGTTAAATTTTTTCCCTCATCAATATGCACACAGCACCCAATATTGAAAGAAAAACAGAATTGTTGAAATTTTGGCAGATTTAGTTACAAAGAAAAATTGAAATGTCACATTCTTCAAGTATTCAGACCCTTTGCTCAGTATTTAGAAGAAGCACCCTGTTGCTCTAATACAGCCATGAGTCTTTTTGGGAAAGATGTAACAAGTTTTTCATACATGGATTTTGGATTTGGTAAGCCTCTGCCATCGCTCCCTGCAGATCCTCTCCAGTTTGAGCACAATGGATGGTAAACGTTGGTGGACAGCCATTTTTAGTTCTCTCCAAAGATGCTCAGTTGGGTTTTAAGCCATTCAAGAACAGTCACAGAGTTGTTGTAAAGTCGCTCCTTTGTGCTTAGGGTCATAGTCTTGTTGGAAGATAAATTTTCTGCCCAGTCTGAGGTCTTGAGCACTCTGGAGAAGATTTTAGTCCAGGATATCCCTGTACTTTCCCTTGATTGCCACCAGTCGTCCTGTCCCTGCAGCTGCAAAATACCCACTCAGCATAATGCTGCCACCATGCTGTTTCACTGCTGGGACTGTATTGGACTGTGATGAGCATACCAGACCATCTTAGAGTCCTTCAGTGCTTTCAGGTTCCTTGCACTGAGAAGAAGCTTTGTCAGGCCACTTTCTACAACTTTGACCCATCTCCCAAATGCATCTCTGGAGCTCACCAACAGTGATATTTGGTTTCTTCTGTTCAGTTTGGCTGGACAGCCAGCTGTAGGAAGGGTTCTGGTTGTCCCAAACGTGTTCCATTTAAGAATTTTGGATTCCATTGGGCTCTTAGCAACCTTAAGTGCAGCAGTTTTTTTTTAACCTTGGCTAGATCTGTGCCTTGCCACAATTCTGTCTCTGAGCTCTTCAGGCAGTTCCTTTGACTCATGATTCTCATTTGCTCTGACATGCATTGTGAGCTGTAAGGTCTTATATAGACAGGGGTGTGGCTTTTCTAATCAAGTCCAATCAGTATAAACAAACACAGCTGGACTCAAATGAAGGTGTAGAATCATCTCAAGGATGATCAGAAAAATGGACAGCATATATGAGTGTCAGCACCATATGAGATTTCAGTTTTTCTTTGTTAATAAATCTGCAGAAATGTATGTTTTTCTGTCAATATGGCATGCTCTATGTACATTAATTAGGAATAAATTGACTTAAAAGATTTTAGCAAATGGTTGCAATATAACAAAGAGCGAAAAATGTAAGGGGGTCTGAATAATTTCCTTACCCACTGTATATGCACAGATAGAAAGATTGCATATTAAAAGTCAAGAGGCACCCTTGGTTCAACCTAGGTAAAACTTTTGGAAATGTTATATATGTTTCCTTGTGTATCTCCTTGTTTTTTTTTCCTCCATCTTTCACTGTTTTGTTTTTTCTTGTAAATCAAGGGAAGTGTAGTTTGCTTTTGGTAGAGTGACATATGAGCCCGAGCTACAGTTTGTCACCCTGGGGTTCTTGGATTACTGGTGTTGTATTTTATCCCATGTTCGCTCCAAAATAGTCACATGATACAGGGTCAAGGTCATGTGATAGACAGAAAAGCTGGAGTGCATAGAGGCACCACAAGGCAGACATCAGCAGCCCGCTATGTACTCTCTACCCACTCTGTGCATTAAATAAAGCTTCAATTATTCAAACAGTCCATGAAGTATTCATAGGTGCACAGTTGACTCCACACTACAGCAAGGAATGGTCAAAAGGGAATGGCAATCCACGCTTATGATGCATCCAAAACATTAAATGCAGCGTGTTAGACAAGTTGCACTATGGCATGACTTCTGCATGGCAGCAGCATAACAAAACAACAACAAAACCTAACAAAAAGTCACAGTTATCTCAGGCTGCAGAACCGTAACACAGAGAATGGTGAAACATAGCCACTCCTGTCAAAACTTTCAGAGTAGCTACATGTGGCTAAAAAGGAAACATCACTTCCCTGTGAAGGAAGTGATACACTTTAAAAAGTTTTTTGGTTAGTTTTCTATGAACAGCATGACTTGCTAGTTTGTTAGTTTGGTGTCTCAGATTTTTTTTCTGTCCAGATCAGCTGAAGAGGTCGAGTAGCTCTTAGAAGAAGACCAGCCAGGATTGAGTTACAGTATTCTAGTTTGTAGACAAGTATCTGTGTACACTGTAAGAACTGAAAACTGGCTAAAATTTCAGTAATGTGCCACACTTAATATTTTAGCATTGATGTAAAACTATGAATGAACACATGTGGAGTTATGTACTTAACAAAAAAAAAGGTGAAATAACTGAAAACATGTTTTATATTCTAGTTTTGTCAAAATAGCCACCCTTTCTGATTACTCTTGGCATTCTCTCAATGAGCTACAAGAGGTTTTGCCAACAGTCTTGAAGGAGTTCCCAGAGGTGTTTAGCACTTGTTGGCTCTTTTGCCTTCACTCTGCAGTCCAGCTCACCCCAAACCATCTCCAATTTTTGTTAAGTCCATAACCTGTCCATTCACCTACACTGTTCAGATCTGTGGTGTCTTCTGTTTTTAGAGAAATTGCAGTGTAAGTCAGTGTTTTCAGTGCAGTAGTTGAGGCAAAAATGCATTACAGAATATTCCTCTTTAATTTCTGTTTTGAACGATCTAGCCAGCACACCAGCTGCACTGTACTGACCCACTTATTCTCTGTCTCTCATCTGTCTCTTTCTTCTCTCATGCCTCCTTCTTGTCTTCCAGAGGGCTCACCTCAACTTCTCCCCCTTTGGTGCAGGGGCTGCCCTCTAAATCCAGGGCTTCTCACTGGTGGGGGGTAAGGATAGTTCTCTCCACCTCACCTCCACAGCTTCTCACGGACGTACCTGATTGATCCAGTGCCTTTTCATTCATACCACAGGAAACTGCAGATCATGGTCACATTGAAATCCACTCTATATCCAAACACAATCTTATTTTTAATCTAAATCCTACTGGCACAAATGATGTACAGTCCCTGACAAAAGTCTTGTCCCTACAGCCCCTGACAAAACATCTTTTGTAATAATGTTTCAGTGCAAAACAAAACTGTCAAAAAGTTTTCTAATATTCAAAGCTTGGAAAAGCCCATTGAGTCCATTTTTGCAAAGACATAAGTGTGTCCTTGTCATATGAGCGTCACCTGTGACTAATAATGGATCAATTAAGTCTCAGGTGTGTTTAAAAAGAACCCCAGAACCCCACTAGACCTTCACATCAACTGCAACTAGACCTCTGCAAACATGCTTAAGATTTAAGTGTTGATTATAAAGGAACTGAAGGCCAGATCCACTGCTGAAACTTTAATGTGTTTCAGCATCAAGTACAGAGGATAAAAAAAAGATTTGAAGAGACTGGAGACGTTTTTGACAAGCCCAGGTCAGTCAGACCCCGCAAGAAAACTGCTCGAGAGTTTGTTGTCTCAAAAATCCAAATCCAGCCCATTTTCAACTGCAGCAGAGCTCCACGAGACCTGGTCACCTGAAGTCACCTCGAATCAGTGCCCAGAAGCCAGCACTAAACAAGAGATTTTTGAAAAACTGTGTGGCATTTGCCAAGGCCCACAGCCTGCTAAAAGGATGGATGCTGGAAAAGTGGCAGAAGGTGGATTTTTCAGATGAATCTTCTGTTGAATTACACCACAGTCGCCGCAAATATTGAAGAAGACCTACTGGAGCCCGCAAGGATCCGAGATACACCCAGAAAACAGTGAAGTTTGGTCATCATGGTCTGGGGTTATACCCAGTATGGGGGTGTGTGAGAGATCTGCAGGGTGGAAGGCAACATCAATAGTCTGAAATTCCAAGAAATCTTAGCTACCTTTTATATTCCCAACCATAAAAGAGACCAAATTCTGCAGCAGTATAGTGCTCCATCACATACTTCCATCTCCACATCAAAGTTCCTCAAGGCAAAGAAGATCAAGATGCTCAATGATTGGCCAGCCCAGTCACCAGACATGAACATCACTGAGCATGTGTGGGGTAGGATGAAAGAGGAAGCATGGAAGACGAAACCAAAGAATATTGATGAACTCTGGGAGGCATGCAAGACTGATTTCTTTGCTGTTCCTGATGACTTCATCAATAAATTGTCTGAATCCTTGCCATACCGCATGGATACAGTCCTTCACGCTCATGGAATTCGAATTCAAATTTTATTTGTCACCTACACAGTCATACATGGTTTGAAATGCTTTAATGCAGTGAAATCATACAAGATATTACATTTGGATCTCACAGCACCACTACTTAATTTGCTAACATATTTTTGTATTTTTCAGTAAATTTGTTCCATTTCTGTATAGGCGACAAAGATTTTGTCTTGCCAAAATTTGACCTTTTTGTCTTGATTAAATGATAAATCTTTTTTCAGAGAAACTAATTCATTTCAATGCATTAAACATCATTTGGTAGGGTTTTAGCTTTTCATATGAGCTATTTCTAACACCAATTGATTAATTAAAAGTCAGGTAAATAGCAAGTGTTTCTACAAACTAGATAAGCGACAATACTTTTGTCAGGGACTGTAGTGCAGTGATGCCAGCCCATGAATGCTGAAAGGTTCACCTTTGAGATCAGAAACTTAATGCATAAAACAATAAAGAGTACCTATTTTGTGTGGTATTAAGGGTTAAAGTTATATAATGCTGATGTACTGTTAATACCTCAGCATACTGGACAGTGTGAAATAAAAATGAAAATGTGGCATAAATTCCCACAAGAAGACTATTTACTAGTGTTTTACTAATGAACTGCAGTTTTTATCACCTCTTTTCTTCCTCTTTGCCAGTCTCTCCATCCCCTTCTGGATTCTCTCTTTGTTTCAGCTCATGCCACAACTTCCTGCTTTCTTCCTCCAGTTTTTCATTCTATGAATCCCGCCTTTCATCTCCTGTTGCATTATATGAGGCCCTATATGTGGCCACGAATGCGCCAATGCCAAGCAACCAGGAAATGTTTTTTCTTCTCCACAGTTACACACATGTTCATTATACTTTGATACACATTAGCATATTAAAGCTTGCTGGGAAATACACACCCAGAGAGATACACTGTACAGAGAGATACAGCCTGTTTTTGTGGCCTAGTGGGTAAGGAAGCAGACCCGTAATAGGAATGTTGAGGGTTCAAATCCTGAACCGCCAAGGTTCCACTGAGGTCCCCTTGCACAATGTACTGTCCTCACACACTGCTCCACGGGCGCCTTTCATGGCTGCACACTGCTCACTAAGGGTAATGGTTAAATGCAGACAGCACATTCTTTGTATGCTGTGCTGAAGTGTTTCAGTGCTGCAGTGTTTCTGTTACTGTTTTCCTTATTCGCTAGACCAACCTTTATAATTTGAATAGCAAAGAAGCCAATTCAATGAATATTCAATCAATAAATGGCAAATGACTGCTGATGGCCTGTTAATTATTTATGAGATAGGACTTTTATATGGAGTATGGAGTCCCTGCTGTGTGTGTGTGTGTGTGGTCATCAGCATTGGCACACTCTGTGCCATCATCTTGGGCAACACTGGAGAATAGAGAGAGACTGTATAAATTACACGGATTGCCTGGCATTGTGTTCCCTCATTTATATTTCTAGTTACAATTCTGCAGTTTTTGCCATAGTTCTGATCACTTGCAGTGTACAGCATGAAATATTCATACACCTTGGTACACATTGTATGTGAATATGGTGCTGGAGGTAGAACACAACTACCTTTCTGTTCTGGAGTCATCTTCTCATGACTGTGGACACTGCTGGCCTTAGTTCATGTTTAAATTATTATAATTTATTTTTAAATACATATAACACAATTAAACATTTATCATTAGATATACAAGGAGAATTGAGTAATTGAATATTAACTTTTTCTCAGGGAAGCTGGATTCACCCTGCAGAACCTCCTGGTTTGGCGCAGGGCTCTGTGTGAGTCTAGGTCTGGCTAGCAGCACATAATGCAGCCCCATGGCTCACCCACCCTCCTGCTGAAGAGCTCCCCTCACAAAGATGGCCTCACCTTAACCAGCTTTTTTTTCCCCCATCTCTTCCAGATCCAGCTTGCAGTCAGGACCTTTAAGCAGCTGAAGGAGTTGAGCTGGTGCTGATGATTCTGGACAAAATGATTTCACCTCCCTTCTACCTATGACATTAAAGAACCAAAGCAGCACAGAGTTCCAGGAACTCACTGCCAGCTGCCATTCCCATCTTGCCAATTGCCAACCTCTCCAATAAAAAAAAAATGAAGCACATGGAGCTCACATTGAACATACCTTCCATATTGTCAACAAAGTCCATGCCTCATAAATAATAGCATAGTAACTGGTGCTGATCATTCTTCTATCATGGCCCAGCAATGCGATGCACATTAACACGCAAGATTAAAATCAGCATTTAGGCTTTAGTTTATTTGCCTTTAATCTGTGAATGATGACTCTTCAGGTTTCTGCCAATGCATCGCAGTGTTGCTTAACACTAACTCAACCAAAGGCTGTGAGGTTCAGGGAGACTTATTGTGATACCTGAGGTGAGCAGATGATCCATGTCAGAGTTACTTTGTGTTTCATGTATTACTTTAAAGACTCTTGAACCTGGCTAAACAGTCCAAATCTTGTGCTCTGACCTTTTTCCTTAATTGAGATGTTAAATGGGAAGTGACCCACACAGATGGTTAATCCATTGTTAGTCCGAAAAAAAAACTGCACTGGGCTGTTACCAAAATGCCCATTGAATGCACAGCATTTCATTTTACTTTCATTTTATTCCAAAATGCATGGATTATCTGGCCAACCTTGTGATATCCCAAGGTGCACTTTCAACCAGACACATCACCAAGACACCAGCTCTTTGTCTAAAGGGTCTATGTTCACCAACTACTGTATGGCGCTTTTGTAGCTGACAGCGCACAACTACAGATGCTTTGCAAGGACTGAGAAGATGCCAAGACCTTGATGGTTATCAGTTTGATTATTTAATCATAGGCCAGATATCTACTGGAACATACCTTTCATGATGGAAAAGGGAGATGTGTATGTGACATTCAGTGGCTTTAGCTTTTGTATACCATAAGCACGTGGCACAAAAGGACACTGACCACTTACTGTTTGATTTAGTCTATAAAGGTCATTGTAACACCTTACAATTTAAGGTTTTTTATTTTATTTTGGAGAGAAGTTTATTTTAGATTTTGTTTCAAGAGTAGCTCCATCTTAAAAACATATATAAAATGCTGCTGAAGCTAAACCAGTCACAGTTGTCAGTCTGTTGTTTTAAGTAAAGTATCACAAATTGTCTTCCTCGTACAATACCAGAGGACTGGTTTTAGGTTTGCACTCTCAGCTAGCAGGACAACAAATAGTCTTTCTTGTCAATTGTAAATATCCATTTCATGAATTTGCTGTATGTCTGAACTGTAAACTCTGTTTTGTCTGATCTGTGTGAGCTGAGATTTTTAATTACCTGTAATTACAGTGTAATGCTCACGTTTCTGTTGTTTGGCAGAAATAAAAATTTGGGTAAGCTTCATAGAACTTGAACGTACAGGCACAGAAGCATATGTTTATCTGTTGTTAATGCTAATAATTGTCAAAAAGTTGCCATGCACTACTCAATATTTAAGACCCATATTCAGATATCCTTTTAAAGAATAAAGTAGCATGCTGATTGCAAATGCATACACTCACTACGACATGAAATTGAGATGTGCTCCATACACATAAACTCTCAATTTAGCTAATAAAGTAATACTTGTATGTATAATATATGAAACATGAGAAAGCAAAATATTTTGCATTCTCACTTCTTATTTAGATAAAACAAATAATATCTGATTGTTCTGGGCAAAAGTTAATTTAGAAGCACAAACTGCTGTCCCAAATGGAATGACTCTATAGCTATGGACATTCTCAAGTAACTGAAATCCAACCTCCCTCCCAGATGTGGAGGAAGTGATCCAATCCATGTGCATTTTTGTATTAAGGTAATCATAGCTAGGCCATGGGACAGATAAAAAAGTTTGATTGTGGAATTAATCATCATCAAAGCAAATAAAGTGAGTGACAGAATGTGGGACTGCAATTCATGAAAGACATAGGTGCCTGATGTAAATCTTGTTCATGTGGAATGATTGTTTATTTGTGAATATAGAACTTCTTCATTCCAACAGTCCCATCCCAAGATCATTGATGTGATTTTTTTTTTATTCACATTTTTCAGTCATTACCTCAAGGCAAATGTGAATTCAGCTATTGCAATAGTATTGAACAAGTCGGATATTTAACTTTTTGAACAAATTGTCAGCAGACAATATGTTGAGCTGTAATATGATAATAACTGTCATGTTGAGAGCTTTTGGATATGTGAGAAAATATATGTATTGTGTGGGATCTTGGGTTGGAAAAAATGTTGCCTTGTCCTCCACTTCTAATATAAAATTGTGAGTATTTCTTTTTTGCAGTCAAAAATACAAAATAATTGTGTTTACTATTGCAAAATATCTGTAAATATACAAGTATATTTAGATTATATATTTTCCACATAATCTCTGAATTCTACCACCTTCAAGAATTTCTTCTTGTGTACTTATGTACTCCTCTTGTAAGTCGCTTCGGATAAAAGCATCTGCCAAGTAAAGTAAAGTACTTACTTTACAGAATAATAATAATAATAACTTGATTCCTGAAATCATTTGACAAAGTAATGCATACATAGTACACACAGTGTCTGCAAAAGAAAAATGGAAATAATCAAAATCATACAGAATTCACATTGGGTTTTTTTGTATGTATGCATGTGTGTAGCGACTGATTAAATAATTTTCCTCAATCACACCAGACCATACAATTTCAGTTGAGTGATTGAAAAGAATGAGCACACAAATGAAAGCGATAAAATGAAATGTTAAAACACCCTTTGTTTTATAAATCTGTGCTTACCTATTTAGCAAAATTAATTGGAAACAGTATGTACCACATATTGACTGTAAAACATGGTTCTGGTGGTCTCTTTTCAGGAAATGTATACAATTTATTATGGCCCATAAAGGTCATATCTTGTTGAAAGGAAACCCATGTTAACAGAGCAAATTTGTATGAATACTGAACTGTTAATGAACATTAACATTTTTATATGTTTCTGTGTCCAGTTTCTGCTGTTCAGGCATAAGTGAATTCTTTGTAACCTGTGTCTCCAGATCAGATTTTTTTATATATATATATATATATATATATATATATATATATATATATATATATATATATATATATATATATATATATATATATATATATATATATATTTTCATAGAAGGTTTGCTTATGTGTTTTTTCAATTCCAACATTTCAATCACTGCCCAATGTTCCACAGTGTCACAAAAAGTTGTTTTACAGTTCTGAAAGGATTTTACACCCTATTGATCCCCGGTAAAGAGGCTCACTGTTGTGGTGTTTGGGTAGTTTTTGTATATTGCATCAGAGATGTTTTTAATCATGACATATTTTTTTTATGTAAGTTATACATCTTTGTTTATGGGGATGTTCAATGAGCATTTGTGTCTTGCTGCATAATTTGTTTTAAAATGTTTTATAAAAAATATCTGTACAGTAATAAAATACAACTGTGTCGTTCTCTGGCAGTAGTTCACTGAAGCAAACAGCAGTTATCTGGATAATTATCTCTCAGCTGTATATACACTGATCTGCAGACAGGAATATCACACCCCCTTACTGTGAGTGTGTGTGTTGTAGTGAGTCTAGTAGGGTGCAATGGATGTGTTTGATCTAACAGCCCTAAAGGTTACTGAGGAGACCTGTTTAGACAAACCAAAACCTTGAAATTCGCATTTGTCTAGATCCACAATTAATCAATATCACTCCCGAGGTCTCTCAGCAGCCCAGTACTTCACATTTCCAGCCACCAGAAAAGCCGGCAACAGCACAGGCTGTTGTGAGACCTCTGAGACCTGACTGTCTGTTCAAATGCAAATACACTTTTAATAGCAACATGTAGTGTTTGAGAAAATGGACAATGAATATGTATTATTTCATGATCAATCATCCAAACACCAAACTGCCAAGGTGCAACTGAGATCCCTTTGATCAAAGTACCATCCCCACACACTGCTCCCTGGCTGCCTTTCATTGCTGCCCACTGCTCACAAGGTGATGGGCTAAATGCAGAGGAAACATTTGGTTGTGTTCTCTTGCTGTGTATCACAATAACCAAGTGACTTTCAAAAGTCAAGTCAAGTTAACTTTATTTATAGAGCACTTTAACAGCAATTCCACTGCACCAAAGTGCTGTACAGGCATAAAAGGACACACAGACATATATAAGAACACAGTAAAATACATGGATGGTAGAAGCTAACAAATAGGGATAAATAAAATAAATAAAGTTATGAAATGAATATACTAAGGTTGACCTTACTGTAAGGTCCAGCATTACAAGGATGGTATAAACACCAGAATCAGCAGCTATCCATGCTATGTAGGCTTTACAAAAACTGACTGTAATGGTTCAAGGATCTTGTGCTTATCCAAATAGGACTGAATCTGGGACAGGACCAGTTTTTCCAGGAGCTTCGAGATAAATGGGAGTCTAAAATGATTTAGAGTGGAGGTGTCTAGATGAGGTTTCTTGATCATCGGTTGCACTAGAGCCTGTTTGAAGTATGTTGGAACAATGCCAGAGGTAAGAATACTATTAAGCAATGTTTGAATGCAGGGACCTAGATAAATAATGATTCAGGACAACATCATTGATGTCGTAAAATCACTTCCTCAATGATGGACAGAGAAATTGGCTCAAACTGACTGAAGTATGTTGGGCATGAGGATGGAGTAAAAGGGTCATTAGAAGGCAGTGTAATTAGAGCTTTAATATTTTAAACTTTGTCCACAAAAAAAAGTGCCAGTATCAGGGGAGGCTTCCAGACAGTTGGCATGAGTACCATTAAGAGCAGCATTGATGGTACAGAAAATAATTCCAGGCTTGTGACAATTGTTAGAAAATATATCAGAGTTTTGACAGTTTCCCACATGTGCACTGTGAAGGTATGAAAGATTTAAGCACAAATACTCAAATGGAAATTCATTTGGCAATTGGCAATGCAATATTCAATCAGAGCATGCAATTGTCAATTCAATATTCAATCTGGTCATGTAATTTGATATTACACTGTGAAATTGTCAATTCAATGTTCAAAGAACTGATGTAATCCGTAGCTCATTTCAAAGTATTTTGATTAAAAACAGAATATCAATTCATTGAATTGCATTCTGTTTTGCCATGGTTTTTCTGCAAATTTATTCAAATGGTAATTAATTTTGCAAATGGCAATTCAATGTCCAAAGTGCTGATGCAATTCTTTAATCGTTTCAAATTTTCAAATAATAAATAGAATAAGAAATCACTGAATTTAAAATCATTAAGCAATTTTTTTTGCAAATGATTGTGCCTTCACTAACTACGTCACTTCCTTGTTCAAGGCCTCACCACCAGAATTCATTCAACTGAGTGATTAGTTAATTTAGTGATTTGTGATTCTCAAAGTGTGGGATGTGAGAGACCTTTGGGAAAGTCATACAGAACTTATGTTTAAGATCCAAGTAATTTCCACAGCAGAACAAATAATTGGCAACCAGTTCATTCACTGTTGTCAGAGCAGTGAAACCTTTTCTCCCTGCCGCTCCCCTTTTTATATAGATTTTACAAACACATTTAGTTTGTGAATAAAGTATAAGTATTGGATCAGTATCACCCATTGCTACCTCTACTGCATCTCCATCACTTCCCCATACAACATCAAGACCAGCTCAGCTCAAGCAGCTGACTAATCCAAGCCGACTTATAGGATAGAAATTTTGAACAAAGATTTACAGGAATGATAAGATTTACAACTCTATTCTATATACAGGATTATACAGAGTTTTGATATTGGGTGTGTTACTGGGATTTTAGATATTTCATGTTGGTAACCTCAGTGAAGAAACAATGGAACCACTTGACAGATATTAAAATTAAAGGAGACAGAAAGGAAGCAATTCCCAACTGTCAGACCGCTCAGCAAGGCGGGCCTTCACTATATAGAGCACGTCCATGTTTAATCGCTTCGCTCACTTTATGAATTTGTGCAAAACACGCAAATGCAATGGAGATAGAAAGGTCTGTTCAGCTTCTCCGAGATACCACTGTGGCACTTGAAGAGAGGAGTTCAAGTCAACCTCCAGACCGGCCGGTTACTGTGTCACTTCTCTAAATGAACAAATCACTATGTTGAATCGATTCTGGTGCTGAGGCCATGAACAAGGAAGTGACATTGTTAGTGAAGGCCTGCCTTGATGAGCGGTCTGAAAGTTTGAACAAGTTTGCAGATCATCAACGTCACTTCTGCTTCATTTATCAGGGCCTCACAAGAATACATTCAACTGAGTGAAACCGAGTGTTTTTTTACATGCTCTACTCGAACATACCACTCAGTTTCTCTCGGGTGAATGTATTCTAGTGAGGCGCTGATCAATGAAGCGAAAGTGACGTTGTTAGTAAACGTTATTAGTGCCAAATAAAAATTTTCCACATGAAGGTTTAAGTACATTGTCCTGACCGTAACATTCCACTGACCCTGTGACCCTACATTACAAATGCTTATTTGTTATCTCCAGGCTGATGCAGAGGATAATTACTCAGGTCTTTCTGTGAGATATGGTAATACTTTAACTTTGGCCATTTTTGTTGGGCTTGCATAACCAATGGTTTCTGCTGAAGACCACACACCTTTTATACCCAATTGAATGAAAAGTCTGTAACACACTTTCATCACTTAATGTTCCATCATTCAATGTTCAGATTGTGTGAGTGTGTGTATCATTAACAACGTTAAAATATATTAGTAATATATATATATATAGGTTATATAGAAAACGTATTCAAAATAATTATTATTGTTGTACAAAAATCGGGTATTGAGATATATGACCATATAAACAAATGCTGTGACCTGTTGCACGCTGAAATAAAATTTGTTTTTTAGTGAAATACAAACTATTTTTAAGAAACTTTTATTTTTCTTTAATTTGTGGTGCCACCTGGATGAATGGTGCTTTTAGCATTTGCCTATGAAATCAGTTTTAAATTCATTAAATTCATTTTTTTCCATTTTAATTCTTCTGAAATCCATATTTTCACTTATAAATATTTACTCACCAAAAACTGTGTTGTTATGAGTGGATGTGAAAAAACTACAATATGACATATCACATTTAAGACTCGGAATACAAAAAAAAAAGTTGTTTACATTTGCATAATGAACTAGAACCATGATAATGAAATCACATTTTGAATCAGCTGATTTGATTGCATGACCAAGAGTGCGAAACATATAGGGCAAGTTGTCCGAATTCGACACAGACAGCCTCTTCGCCATAGCTGACTGAGAGTTTACATTGCATGTATTGCATGAGGGGTGTGGGTGGTAGTAGCCTAGTGGGTAACACACTCGCCTATGAACCAGAAGACCCAGGTTCAAATCCCACTTAAGTCGCTCTGGGTAAGGCTGTCTGATAAATGCTTTAAATGCATTAGTATGTGTGTGTCAAATCCCCGTCTAGGGCTTGGGACACATGACAACAAACAAGGGTGCGGTGGGAGTACACAAATACCAGGCCCAAGTGAAATATTGTGCTTTTATTTACAGTGAGTAGTGAACAACCAACAAAACCTAAAGTGCTTTAAACAACAACAACAACACAACAATTCACAGGAGGACAACACACCATGAAAGGAGAGACTATACAAATACACAACAAAGCCACAACTAACCACACTAATCACTAACACACAACAAAGGCTTCTCAAACTCTACAATACAAAACTCCAAAACTCTCCTCTCGCTTCCTCCTCCTCCACAACAATGAGCCTCGAATGGTAGCTGGAATGGTCCTTAAGTAGTTCTCTGTCCTGTGCGTTGATTGGCTGCCAGTTGATGAGGGAATTGGTGAGCGGTACCACCAGCGGAGGCCCACTTACCCATCTCCGCCCAGCAGACAGCCTAAAAGGGAACACGCACAACACAGAGCATTCCAAGCCATTCTACGGCCCAAAATGTTTTTGTGTTTATTATAAGCATACATTTTCAAGATGATTGTTGATTGGTTCAGGAAGGACAACATGGTTGTTTATTTTAATAAAAGCAATAAATATTACTTATTTTATTTTACTTATTTTACTTTTTCAATTGCTCTAAGAAAGCATCCTGGGTGATTTTTTTAAACTGAATGCTAATTCTGACATTATTTTGCATTTATTTTTCTCTTAATTGAATTTTACTTTGTACTTTTAAGTTTAGGAACAATAAACATGTATTGGAATGTAAAGAAATATTTTTTTTCTACTCCAATATGGAAATTAATTGCTAAATTAGTCAATTAATGTGGAAAGTCAAGAATTTAATCAAACAGATTAGGAAAAATGAAATGTTACATGCAATGATGCATCTGGGTTGAGCCCCATAGTGACAGGGATATGTAGGTTGTTGGAGAGCTCAGCCCAGATAATGTAACAGGGTCTGCAGGAACCACCCAACCATCACTGCCTGACTGTTCCCTTGAAGATGATACCCAGAGGAGAGACTACAAGAGGAACTGATGAGTTGGTGGTAGTCTTGGTTTCTGAAGTGAGGTCACATGTCTGAGACTATGTCCTGAAGGAACCAATGCAGGCAGACTACATGCTCCAGCAGACATTCAGTGGTGGACTTGACTGAGGGAGCTGCATACAATGCTATCAGATTTACATGTACATTTACATTTAGAGCATTTATCAGACGCCCTTATCTAGAGCGACTTAAAATCAGTAGTTAAGATTCTTGCTCAGGGACACAATGGTAGTAAGTGGGATTTGAACCTGGATCTTCTGGTTCACAGGCGAGTGTCTTACTCACTTACCCACTAGGCTACTACCACCCATCAGATGGATGCACTAGGAAAACCAATGAACAGTGGTGAGAATTGCATTGTATTTGCCAGTCCAGTAACAGGAACAGGGGAAACACCACACAGGCCTGGAGAGTCAAGGACATCCTGAAGTGAAGTGAAAGTGGTAGTGAAGTGGAGTGGTTAGTAGTAGCCTAGTGGGTAACACACTCGCCTATGAACCAGAAGACCCAGGTTCAAATCCCACTTACTACCATTGTGTCCCTGAGCAAGACACTTAACCCTAAGTTGCTCCAGGGGGACTGTCCCTGTAACTACTGATTGTAAGTCGCTCTGAATAAGGGCATCTGATAAATGCTGTAAATGTAAATGTAAATGAAAGTAAAGCATAGCAAGCACAGAACACAGTACACAAAACAAAAAGTCCTCTGCATTTAACCCATCACCCTTAGTGAGCAGTGGTCAGCCATGAAAAGTGCCACAGTGTGTGGGGACGGTACTTTGATCAGTGGCACCTCAGTGCCTTTGTGATAGTAGGGGATCACCAAAGTTTCTCCTCATCCTCTCTGATGTGGATCAGCTTGTATGCTGAGTGGAGTTCTAACTTAGTGTAGAGATAGTATCCAGGTTGATGTTGGTGAGTGGAGGTTAGTAGTAACCTTGTTATGTCTACGGTAATCAAAAACACAGCCCCAATCCTTCTTGGATCTGAAAAAAAAAAAAACTTTCTCTTGCACATGTTGTGGAGGGCTAAATCGTGCTATAAATTCTTCCATCACTATCATTTCTGCCAGATAGAGTTTGAACATTTTCAGGTAATAACTGTAAATTATTTTATAATTAAATGCTTTACTGATTCTAACTTTAAAAAAAAACAGGCCAGACCTGTGAAATGTACTAGAGCTGCTGACCTCTTTCTGAAATGAAAAAGTTAATATTTCTGTTACATTTATGAGCACCCTTTGGAATGGGCACTGCTGTGTTATTCCGAGCGGAATTAATGCTGGAATGTTGTGGAATGAAATGAGAAATGTCTGGCGTTGGAGGAATGCTGGAAGGCAGCTGCTGTGATCAATCACCCGATGAGCTTCATCAAGGCTGCCATTCACACACGCCTTCTAATCTCCCAAACAGTGTGCATCCAGTTCACAGCTCTGACAAAAAAAAGTCCAGTTCAAAAGTTCAGAATTAAAAAATGTCTAAAGAACTTCAGGTCATCTGGATCTATAAGACAACTTTTGATACCTACTGGCCTTCTTACATGTCTAGGAAGGTTGCAAATAAAAAAAGTATCATTGCACATATTCAGATCTAATAGGACCTCAATTTTTTTTCACGGACAAGCTGTCAATCATACTCTGCTGAAACCACACAGGACCTTAATAAACACATTTAGACATGATAGCATTTCATTTTCTTCCGGTCTTTCTTGTTGTGTGTTTTTCTAGGTTTTCAATCTGTCAGCAATCCATGTTTCATTTCAGAAATTTACATGTCCTTATAGACGCAGCCATCAGCTTCATGCAAAATCAGGTGACTCTGGTACAGGTCAACACTGGACTGGTGGGAAACAGACATTTATTCATTTCTAGAGTAACAGCAATTATTACTTAATATATATATATATTTATTAAATGTTACGCAGAAGATAAAGTGAATGAATCATTTAGAATCTACTGCTGCTGATCTGAACGTACAGATGAAGCCCCTGGGGTTTTTCGAGCAATTACCCCCTCCCCAGCTGCTGCAACCTCTCAATAGACCCCTACTTCTCCAACGGTCTATTCAGGGGGCATTTCTTAATGGTGCCAGTCCCAGCACAATCACATCTAGAAATGCCATCAAGCCCCAGATTTCCATTTCAAACAGATGCTCTTGGAGGACTACAAGGGAGGAAAGAGAGGTATAGCTCTAAGATCTTTTTATAAAAACATTGCAGTAGCCAGTGTGTTTTCAATGCAAGGAGCCAGTGATTCCAGTCCTCAGCATTCCCACATCCAGTAACATAATGAATGCACAGCTTATTAATGACCATCTCAGTGGCAATAAACAATGTGTCAAATGTGAAGGGAGAAAACAAGAGCACTTTACTTTACTTTATTTAGCAGACACTTTTATCCAAAGCGACTTACAAGAGGAAGACACCAGCAATTCTCTGATGATTTCTATAGAATTTTGAGTTTACTGTTAACATAGATGAACAATGAAGCTGGCAGGGCCAAACACAAGCCAATTACTGTATAACACTCTGAATAGAGACCTTTATAAAAACATAAGAGAAATATTGACCTATGTGCTCTGTTCTTCCACTGTAACCAATCCTGGGACATAATAAAAATGAAAAACAATAATTGAATGTGGGAATCTGTGCATTAGTTATTAACATATTAATCTTACCAGAGAAAATGCCAGTACTTTAAAGAACCCATCCAACACTCCAGGTCTCTTGTATATAAATTGCCAATCCTTGACAGTCTGTGTCTTTCCATTTTCATGCACTTTGTCATTGCTGCACCTTTTCAAGTGTGTGTATGTTTTTGGGGTCCATTCCGCATTGTTTTTTGTTACTTTGAATCTATTGTGTTCTCATCTGAGTGATGGCGTGAGGCACGATTGCATGACAGTAAAGGTTTAATCATTAAATGTACATGAACTGAAACCATGAACTGAAACCAGACATAGAAGCCATAAATTGGCATTAATTTCTAAGGTGAGTCTGAACTGAAAGGGAACAGCACAATTGTGAACATGTACAGACATGCTCAACCACCACTTAGTAGCAACATAAGCGTGGAAAATAAGCAGTGTTTAAATAATGATAGTAATTTGGAAATAAGAGTTACATAGGCTACTAAGGATATGATACCACCTGTTGGACCAGAGGCATCAGGATGTTACAGTTTGTAATGCCAGGGCGGTGAGATGGAGAGATGGAGAAATGCACAAATTGTCAACATGGCGAACAGATAGTTATAAACATTCCTCCCATTTCCGGACCCCTGTGCTCATTAGCATATACAAAGGAATAAAATCTAAGAATTAAATGAGCAGCATTGGTTGTATTGAGAAATAAAGTCTCCAGCCTGCTATGTGCTATGGAATACGGAAACTGCTTTTGCCTTGAAATAACATACCACGGCCTGAGAAATGGCTATTTGAGCGGCGTGTCAGGGGTTATCCACAGGCGCCGAGTGCCCGCGTTTAGTTTCACCGCGGATATTTGGACAAGCAGTGTTAGCCCCGTGTCGCTAATTAGCCTAACCTCCCAGTGGATAGACGAGAGTTTCACGCCGCAACGAGCCATATTACCTGCAAAACAATTCCGCGGCTCGCACACCAGCCAGGCTATAGTGCATGTGTTTGAGCAAATGCTCCAGACATGGGGTATACAACATGCTTTTCATTTTAAATACATGTTCTTAATTCCAAACTAGTCCCTTGTTTTGTTAAATTATATGACTAAAGCTGTTACCTGTAAATGTAAATCACGTTTTAATTAAGTACTCGTTATCGGCGAGTACCGAAATGCAAGTACTTGTACTTGTTCTCCAAAAAAGTGGTATCGGTGCATCCCTACTACAAACCCAGCAGTTAACGTAACTTTTAAAAATTCAAAAAGAGGCAGAACATTTAAGACGAGTACCCAGACTAAGTAGAAACATAATCTGCCAATATACCTATCCTACGTTAACGTTAGCGATAGTTTTTTTAAAGATTAATGTTAATTTCAAGACCTTCGGTGACTGCATGGCGCCTGCGAAACTGACCATTTTACATTTTATAGTGCAATAAATGCGTTCTCATTCGGCTAAAAACTAACTTTAAGCGATGTAAATAGTTACTTACATGTGTTGCACGTTGTATAAATCCCTCAAAAACTCCAAAGAAACCCAAAACTGGTCCGGTACATGACAATGAGCACGATTTCGTTGTCCTGCTGCAGCATGTGAGTGGGTCGTGATGTTTTATTTTGGATATAAACACTTAAATAGAGTTCTATAGAAGCAATATATTGTGAAGTAAAAATTGTGTCAGTAAAAAACAATTTTTAATAGGTAATAATAAGTTACAAAAACAATCACACTTTTTACTTATGTAAAACTTACCTCAATTCAAAAAGAAAAGGGAATCAATTTATTGGAAGAAATATACTTTTAAAAATGTATTCTTATTGACAACACCCTTGAAGAGCTTTTTACAATGTAGACTCATCTCTCCCAAAGAATCTGGACATCTGTCGCCAAACTTTTATAGAATTATAGAGTATTGGATTTTTCCTCACTGAATCATCATATTTATGGGGACTTAACCCATAAACCATAAGACCTAAACCATTCCCAAATTAATCTGGAGTGGCAAGCCCAGTTATAATATGAAATGTTGGGCATAGCCAATTCCATTGGCATCTGGCGCTTTCCAGTTGAGCAGAGATTTTCCTGATTAACCGTAAGGGTAACACCTGAAGAGGGTACATTAGTCGAGGGAGAATATTCATCTTGATTAAACTTTTTCTACCAAGCAGTGAAAGAGGAAGTGATTACCAGTGACTTAGATCTCTTTTAAAGGTATGACTAATCGGACCATAATTAAGTTTCCATAAATTATTTAAATCAACTGGCACATTAATCCCAAACAAATCCAGATTTTGACCATTTAAAGGGGAAGTTAATTATAGATTCAGTATCAAAATTACCTAAAGGTAATGCTTCTGATTTGCTAAAGTTAATTTTGTACCCTGCGATTAAACTAAACTAATGTTGCTGGTATAGATCATTCAGGTGATGATAAAAACATGTCGTCTGCATACAGTCCAACTTTGTGCTCATCGCCTCTTATCCACATACCCTTTATATCTGCGTTCTGTCTCATAGCCTCTGCCAGAGGTTCCAGAGCCAGTGCAAACAAGAGAGGGCTCAGCGGGCATCCCTGTCTGGTGCCCCTGGCAAGTGGGAAAGGATCTGACCATAGGCCATTAGTAATAACACAAGACATAGGAGAATGGTAGATAGTTTGAATCCATCTTAGAAATTCTCCCTCTATACCGAATCTGCTGAGTCCCAAACAGGTAACCCCATTCAAAAGCATTTACTGCATCCAGAGATACAGAAATTGCCTCACTGTTTTGTTGACTAGTATATTGTATGACATTCATTTCCTTATATTTGTGATAGAAAAACGCTTCTGTATAAAGCCCATCTGGTCTGGGTTTATAAGGTTAGGAAGAACCACCTCAGCTCTTCTAGCCAACAGCTTAGAAAGTACCTTAGCATCAACCCCAATTAGGCTAATAGGTCTATAAGAACTGTATGAATCAGGTGGTTTATTCTTTGTAAGAATTAAAGAAATATTTGCCAAGTTCAAAGTGGGCAGAAGCTGACCATTTTTCAGTGAATCTACAAACATTTCAGTAAGTGATCCTGCTATTTCTGTTCCCATTTCCCTGAACACATTCTATGCTCGATTCGAGGTTGCAGAGCCCCAACCCCCCACCTCCATCTCTTGGAGGAAAGAATGTTTCAACATTCTCAGTAATCAACTGAATTCAAATTCCATTTTCCTTTTCCATTTGATTCAGTGTACAAATCTGATCACCACCATCACTTGCCAAATGAGCTTCTTTACATATTTGTAACACTTTCAAATATGCATTATAGCAGACCTTAGACTTAAGAATTAATCAAAATGTGTGATTATATGACTTTAACTGACTCTTTCCACACACTCGCTCATAATTCAAGGCTGGTCCGGTCTTTAACTGCCCTGCCTTTTGCCTTGCACCTGGATAGGCTTCTAGATTTGACCCTTTTCGAACCGACAACCTTCTGATAACAGGTCTGTTTCCTTACCCGCTAGGTATAAGCTACAAGAAAGTCTCTGTACAAGAGTGTGTGTTCCTCAGAAAAGATGGTGGGGCAATTGTCTTTAATCCATTCTTATACAGTCGTAGAAATGACCAAAATCAAATTTTATACACTTTGCAGACCCTTAAACTAATTCATTCTGAGTTGCTGCTTTAGATCTGTATGAACCGAAAATAATATTATTTATACAAGCAGCCATAGGTCTCTCTATTTCCCACAAAACTGTGAGAGAAGCCTCCTCACAAATCTAACACAGGGAGTCATTCTACAGGATTGATCCACGCTCAATTTGCTATTCCCTTGAGTGAGACAAATCTGGCAGAGAGTCTGCACATAGTCAGCACTGCTGAACTTCACTAATCTCATCCTTAATTAGTTTCACTTATCAGTCTTGCTGACTCTTTTAAAATATAGGAAGCTAAAAGTGGATACAAGAGAGGAAGAAGAGAACATTGCTGGTTGTAAATGTGTGTGCAACTGCTTTTTCGTTTTCCCCTGTCTTTTATTATTCCAATTCTTAGTGTTTATTTAAATTCAGTGTTACCATAAAACTCACTGAACCCACTGCTCCCAAAGGAGCATTTAAGCATTAATGGTTGGGTTGTGTGTGTGTTAAGAGGTGTGTTGGGCAAACTGGTATGTCAGGCTGATTGACGGCCCGGGGAGGATGTGTGGACCATGTGTTCCTCTTTAATTGAAAATTGAGACAGTGTCTAAATTAAATTATCGATTTCTTGCTGCTGGTAAAGACAGTTGGATTTGTGAAAGGGGGAGGGGTTATGAGGCATGGTGATGGCCGGAGGAACGTGGGTCACAGAGGACAAGGAACACGGGGGAATTTTGTGCTGCTAAATGGACACTGGATTGAGGTAGGGTCAGCAGTTTGGTTCATTAACATCATATGTTGGAAAGTTATTGATAAACATATACAAAGCAGACAGGAGTGTACGCTGCATGGCAAACATGAAACATTTCTCCTAAGTACAGCTGACTTGATTAGATTTGTACTTTGTACTTTTAATTGATCTAGTTTTGGTAGCTAACAACAATAGAAGTGAAGTGTTTTTGCCAAAAAAACAAAAGAAAACTTTGTAAGATTTTCACATACAAATATAGTAATAAAGCAGTGGGGGCAGTGGTGGCCTAGCAGTTAAGGAAGCGACCTCATAATCAGAAGGTTGCCGGTTCGAATCCCGTTCCACAAGGTGCCACTGAGGTGCCACTGAGCAAAGCACCGTCCCCACACATGGCAATAAAGTTGTGGTTTTCAATAACACATAAAAATGTATGAACCTGGAATCTCCCATCTTACAGGGCAGTCCCACATTATATGCATATGTATTATAACCGCTGCTTGTCCCATCAAATGTTGGACTCTGGGCATAGGCCCAGAGATCTTCGAATGTATACATTGTTTTATGCCAACCTATATTTTCCCAACTTGCACCCAAGGTATCTCTCTACCTTGGATATCCCATTCTACTCTATATGGAACAGGGGACAGTATAAGTGACACTCTATAGGGCACTGTATAAATGTAGGGAATAGGAATAAGATAAGATTGGCATACAGAAATGAGACAACATGCACATGTGTTTAAGAATTAACAGGGAGTGAACCCATCTGTTTTCTCTGGCTTTTTGCTAAAGTCCTAGACCCTCATTTCACTTCATTTTGAAGCAGTGTCAATTATAAAGTCCAGTTTATCACAGAGTCCCCCTGTTAGACACAGACAGTTAAAATTCACCCTAGTTAGGCTGTCCTAGTTAGGGTACCGGGCCACTGTAGCACCAATATACCACTATAACCAGGGGTGCACATAACTGGTACGCAGTTACGCATGCGCGACAAAAATTAGGAATGCGTAGTGACAATTGTGTCACCACGCGCCTTTGCGTACTTGACCATCACGTTTTCAACACCACTATCTCATTTAATCTTACACGTTGCTTGTCACCAACTAAATGTCCAAAAAACAACAGACATTAAGCAGCTTCTTTGGCGTTTCGCCACCAGCTAAGAAACGCCAACCGGAGCCAGAGCCGAAGAAAAGATTTTTTTCGGAAAAGTGGCTCCAAGATGTGCAGTGGCTGGAAGCTAACAGTGAGCGCACTGAAATGTGGTGCAAGATTTGCCGCTCGCATCCACATATAGCAGACAAATCAGGTGCGTTTTACAGGGGCTCAAAGAATTTTAACCATCCTTTATTTGAGAAACATGAAAAGAGCAAGGAGCATGTGAATGTGGCGCAAGTCATTGCTAATAAACAAGCTAGCCGAGAAGAAATGTCCAGTCGCCCGCTTAATAGATGGCGAGACAAGCTAAATGAAGAACAGCAGCAAGCTCTGTCTAATATTTTTCTCCTCGCTTTCCATAAAGCTAAACACGCACGTCCCATGTCTTCATATTCTGAGGATATTCCTTTACTGAAGCGGCTAGGAGTAAATGTCGGAGTTGCATATCATTCACGTGAAGGGGGCACACGAATCGTGCAGAGCATCGCTCACACCATCAGCGGGGAGTTACGAGCCAAATTGCAGTCTGCCGAATTTTGGGGGCTGCTTTTTGATGGATCTGAGGACATCACAAAAACTGAGCAGGAAATCGTTTACATTGTGTCTGTGTCCAGCAACGGAGAATTTACGTCGGACTTTCTTGGACTGATTGAACTGGGTACTGATCGAACCGCGCAGGCCATAACAGACGGACTTGTGAGACTTTTCCAGAACGCAGGCTTGAATGACTGGGCAACAAAGTTGGTCGCTGTGTGCACAGACGGGGCTGCTGTCAACGTCGGTATGTACAACGGCGTTGTGCCAAAACTCCGGCAACTTGCTGCAGTTAGAGAATCCCTTGTGCACATTCTGTGCACGGCACACACACTGGAGAATTGCTTAAAATCAGCTGATCGCAACGTTCCTTACTGTGAGACATTTAATTGCTCCGTGGTCAAGCTGCTGCAGTTTTATTTGCAAAAAGGTGGAGCAAAAAAAATAGCTGCCCTGAAGAAGCTGTGTGAAGAAAATGGGATCCCCTTTGTGAAGCTGGGTAAGTTTCATAATATCAGGTGGTCTGCATGGAGGCATGAACCACTGTTAAAAATATCAAGACTATTGCCAGCCATTAAAATGCAACTGGCTACGAGTGATAACAGTGACTTGCAGCATATCTGTACAGAGCGTTTTCAATGCTTTCTGTCAAACATGCTTGACATTGGCAACATTTTAAAGACCACATCCATTAGGTTTCAGAAGGAAAAGCTGATTATTGGAGAATGTAAGGATGAACTCATGGTGGCCATTGGACAGTTCACCCTTCTGCTTGATAGTGAGGGCCACTACAGAGCACACACTGTTTCTAATGCTGATGCTGACAGAGACAAGACAAACTTACTCAGGGGGTTAATTGAAGAGTTTGAAATCAGATATGACTCCCTCAAGTCATGTGATCATTTCTTAGTATTTGATCCTTCAACATGGCCTCAGGAAAAGCAAGACCTCCACATTTTTGGAAACATAACTGTTTGCAGCATTCTCAAGAAATATGAGGCCATCTTGCATCTTGACAAAGACACCACTGTGACAGAATGGATGCGCTTAAAGCAGGCAGGAAAACGCCTGGGAGCCTCTTCTGTGTATGACTTGGTCCAAATAGTGAATACAAGTAACCCAGATGCTTACTCCAACATCAACAAGGTGGTTAAGCTGTCTCTTACACTGCCTTTAAGCAGTGCAGCTTGTGAGAGGGGATTCTCACATCTCAACTTGATAAAAACCAAGTACAGATCTCGTCTGTCACACGCTCATCTCTCAGCCCTGTTGCACATTCACCTGTCAAAGCAGACCACAGAGACATTTGACCCAAAGCCAGCTGTTGACCTGTGGATGGAGACCGTTAATCGGAGGCTCAACCAAGGACAGGCAGGTGCATCTGCAGCATGTTCATCATCTACCATGCAGGAAGCTGAAGCAGAGGTCAGTGGGAGCAATACTGAGGAGGACAGTGAGGAAGACTGCACTTATTAAGACCACGCTATGTATGGGGTGAGTACCAAACACCATTTCCTGGTACTCACCTGAGTAGCTCACTAAAAATATTATGTGCACCCCTGACTATAACCACATATTTCAGTATCGGTCGTACAGTGCAACCGTCTGCCGCTGCTTCTGTTTGTTTTTCTCCGAGACACGGAATCAAGCGCCCAGACTACTGGCAGACCCCAGTGAAGAGACCAGCAAATAAATCCTGGTTCCTGACAACTGCTAAACAAGGACAAAACATGAAACAAACCAGAGGGTCACCACAGCCACCACCACCATTACAACTACAGCTTCAGGGATCTTCAAATGGACCAGTAGCATCATAATGGACACGTAATCTACACCATGACACTGAATACATCCTGGACTTCTCCAACCCTACAACTGTAGGACTTATTATTATATCATCCCCAACCCTGCACTGACACCATTTGCAGGCTCACTCTACCCTGGAAGGGGGTCCCTCTCTATATCACTCCTTCCCAAGGTTTCTTCCTTTTTTTCCTCTCTCCTAGAGTTTTTTTCTATGGAGTTTTTTCTTGTGTGCAGAAGGGTCAAGTGTGGGGGGTGTCAACTGTAGGGCCTGTCAAAGCCCATTGAAACATACTGTATGTGATTTTGGGCTATATAAGAAATAAATGTTGTTGTTGTTGTTGTTGAACCGATATTCTCAACCACTATAGAAGAAGACCTGTTCCATCTGATGTTGAACAACAAAACTGTAGAGGCAAAATATTCAGAAACATTTTTTCAATAGAAAAAAAAACTGTGTTTGGAATTCTAATAAAATAATTGCACAGACTGGGAGATGTTGAGAGATGCAGATGACCACTTTGTGGACTTTGAGTAGAACAGAACTTCAGTCACCAGCTACATCAGCAAGTGTCATCGAACCGAAAGTTCTCTGCAAGGCTGCGCAACCTGGTGAAAATCAGGGACTCTGCCTTCTAGTTAAAAGACAAAGAGGCTTATTCTACAGCCAACCTCGAAAAAGCAATCTTATGCAGAGAAAATCAACAGTCACTTCACATCTTCAAAGGACACACAGTGCATGTGGCAGAGGATCCAGACCATCACAGGCGGCAAGCCAACTCATCAGGTCTGCAGTATTGACCCGATATTAGCAAAAAAAACTTCTTTCCACACTTTGAGGCAGAGATCAGAGAGCAACTGAGGAAGACAACCCCTGTCTTTCCACTTCAGACATCAAAATGACCCTCCGCAGAGTAAACCCATGGAAAGCAGAAGGATCAGGCAACATTCCTGGTCAGGTGCTACGGAAGTGTGCTGACCAGCCTGCAGATATCCTCACAGCCATGGTACTTGCATGCCTGTAGCACTCACACCCATCATTATAAAGTGCTTTGAGAGGCTGGTGGAGACCCAACTACCACAGACCCTGGACCCACTTCAGTTTGCATTCCGCCCAAACCATAAATGATGCAATTCTGTCTGTCTTGCATGCAGCTCTCTCCCACTCAGCAAAAAAGACGGCAGAAGGCTGTTAAATGACTTCAGTTCAGCATTCAACAATGTCATTCCACAGAATGCGTGGGTTAAAATCAGTTGTTTGCATGGCAAAGATATTTAGAAAAATAGACTGATGGAGATAAAATCAATCACACAATCATTCAATTGAGGCAATAGGTGGGGAAGAAAAGAGGACTAAATGACAGGACCCACACAATCCTGTGATTCTCTCGTCTTCAAAATAAACTTCGCATCAACATTTATTATTTTTTAGTTTTTTAACAATTTGTACCTTTACCTGTTTCTTGATTTACAATTGAAATTACAATTGAAATTATCGCAATTGTGAGTGCTGATTATATTAATTCATGCTTTTGATAAAAACTAAAATACAAGGGCACAAAAAATATTTACACAAAAAACAGTAATCAAACAATGTCTTAAAGTTCAGTCATAGCAACTGGACTTTCTTTCTTTGATGTAGAGACGTAATGTAAAGAAAGAAAGTCCAGTTGCCATGACTCAACTTTCAGACAAATTCACCTGGATGACTGAGAATCTTCACAGACAGTAATAAAACAACTAAATGCCTTGTCTGTAGGAAACACTGTGGAAAGAGGAGATCATGCAAATTGTCATACTGAATCCTACACTGAGTAACACTACTCATTTTCCATATTAATGCATCATGAAACATCCACAGCTCTATTCTTCATATTTTTCTGTAGGGCTTGTAAATTCATACACTTTTTTAAAACAGCTGAAAAGGTAATATCACATCTATTTTCAAGCAACCTTGTCATGTAACATGTGCTGTTAAGTCAATGTACAGCACATGTTCAGTGGATGTTTAGGAGTTCAGCTTCTGCCTCTACAGAGACTCTTATCCTTGAGAAGGCCTACATACCAAATATTAATGGAAGTATTTATTTTCATTTATTTTATATGATAAGGGAATTTGACTCAGATTATGAATAGTCATTGTATTATTTATCATGTACAGTTTATCAATTATCATTTATTGTACAATTCCAGACACATTAACCTAGATTTAAGTCACAGAATCTTTCAGAATTAATTTCACTTTGACATCCTCCACATTTTGCCATTGATTAACTCTATTGATTAAGGCCTTCTCCTTACAGTTATAAGCATATTTGTACAATGTTTAATTACTGATGCTACAATTACCCTGAGCCAATAAGCTCAAATCAATACATCCTGGCACAAACCCTTGTATTTAGTGCAATACAGGGAAACACAACTAGATGAAGTTGCCTATAATAAAGTATAAAGTGAAGTGATTGTCACATGTGATACACAGCAGCACAGCGAAATTTGTCCTCTACATTTAACCCATCACCCTGAGTGAACAGTGGGCAGCCATGACAGGCACCCGGGGAGCAGTGTGTGGGGACAGTGCTTTGCTCAGTGGCACCTCAGTGGCACCTTGGCGGATCGGGATTCGAACCTTCTGATTACGGGGCCGCTTCCTTAACCGCTAGGCCACCACTGCCCCACAGCCTGGCTGTGAGCAGCAATCAAGTTTTAAGGTCAGTGAGATAACTTTATTTTAAAAGAATATATAACCAGGACCAGGTTCTGACCTCCAAGAGCTGTTACTCCAGGCATTCTGGCACTAAACAGAACGTCAATTATACAATTTTAAAAATGCACATTTATACATTATGGTCAATCATGAATATTTTGTCATGCGGATAATTATAATGCTTTGTGACCAGATGGATTAGTGAGTTTTATTGACTTTCAGTCAGTCAACTGTCAGTTTTTTTTTTTTTATTTCATTTTCACATGAACTGAACTCAAGGAACTCAGAGGTGCTATTTGAAAAAGCAAATTTTTAAATTTGCTGTTTTGTTTCAAAAACAGTCTCAAAAGACAACATTGTAAGATGACTATCCACAATGGAACAGTTTATGGGTTTGTAGATTAAGAGGGAGGAACACTTTAACCAGTCCATGATCTGACAGGGAACAGTATGTGAAGCTGGGGAAGATAACTGTCAATACAGTTGTTCCTCAGGGATGTGTCCTTTCCCAACTGCTCAACCTACATGGCTGCAACTGTTAAACTTTTGAAGTTTGCAGATGAGTTGTTGGACTCATTTTATTTATGTTTTTGTTTTTTGTTTTGGTTTGGCTTTGTATTCAAGTGCATATTTGTTAACAGGGAGTAAGAGTCCGTTTTATTTATTGTTTATGGATTTATTTATTTATTTATTTATATAATGTCTTCCAGTCCCAGTGTTAAATGTTCTTTGGAAATTAAAACTTATTGATCATTGAAAGGGTGTACTTGCATTAATATGCCATAATCATTACATCAGTTGAAAACCTTCTCACAATGACAATATTATTGTTTTTTAATAAAACAACGTCCTTTGGCCCAAGAACAGAATCCAACTGGGTGGTGAAGGTTGGACATCAGAGATTGCGTTGACTTTGTCTCACTCCATTAATTATTAGCAATATATTTTCAAACTCATCTGATATTAACTAGACATACAGACAACAGAAGCACAGTAGAAGCTACAGGAATGAACTGTTTCTATTATATTAACACAAGTATATTACTATATACAGTGGTGGCCTATCGGTTAAGGAAGCTGCCCACTACTCAGTCAGAGTGATGGTTAAAAGCAGAGGACACATTTCGTTGTGTGCTCCATGTGCTGTACTGCAGTGTTTCATAATGACAATCACTTGACTTTGCACACGACAGGGGAAACATCCTCAAACAACGACCTGTCGTAGAACAGGAACGAACAGGGCAGCTTTATACAGGCAGACACAGGTGAAAATCAGGAAACATAATAACACAGTAAAAACACGAAACCGCAGACCCGGAGTATCCCCTTTCGTACCCTAGGTATGACTCCCAGCGTGCCACTCAAAACAGTCTATAAAGGGGGGATGGAAGTCCATATCCATGAGGGGCCGCTTCTCCTCACCTTGAACACCACCAGACATGGGAACCATGGGGCAGGCATACCATGTTTTTGAACATCCTGACCCTGAACTCCACACCAATAGTGTACTGTGCTACATCAAGACCTGCATGGACACTGTCAGAAAGAGAAGCCTATGTGGGTCAACCCTAACCAGAAATCCTGGATGACAAGGGAGGTTCAGCAGCAGCTAAAAGGAGGGACATCCCTTCCACCTTTGATGCACACTAACTTACCTACAGGGCCAAAAGGGAAAGTGAAATGACAGCCGCCCGGGAAGCAGTGTGTGGGGACACTGCTTTGCTCAGAGGCAGCTTGGCGCCTCGGGATTTGAACCAGCAACCTTATGATTACAGGGCCGCTTCCTTAACCGCTAGGCCATCACTGCCCCAGGTCTATTGAGGATGGTGCAGCTGTTGCTCTTCAAAGTGAAGTGATTGTCACATGTGATACACAGCAGCACAGCACATGGTGCACACAGTGAATTTGCGTGTCATCCTTGCGCAGTGGCCATGCTAATCTTCTCTGTATCGTTCCAATTTTAGTATATGTGCTGCCGAAGCAAGCACATATGCAACCCTGACCCACCTGGAGCATCAGGGGAGCTATGCATGCCTCCTTTTTATAGAATTTGCCTCTGCTTTTAACACCATCATTCCTCAGAGATTGTTGTATAAGGTGTTAGACCTGGGACTCCCATATTCTACCTGTCTTTGGATTTTGGACTATAGGTATGATATTTAATTTCCACCTCCAATTTATATTTGGTATAATATTAGTAGTATATTATTATATTCTATATAGTCTTATATTATATAGTCTATATAGTCTTATATTATTATATTCTATATAGTCTAGCTTTCTCCTTTTTATAATGTAGTAATGTATGCTTTTCTTAGTTCAGACTTGTAGGTTCAGGGTTGTAGGTGTTCTTACGCTGTTTTGTTTGAAAACATGTTTTATATTCTAGTTTCTTCAAAATAGCCACCCTTTGCTCTGCACACTCTTGGCATTCTCTTGATGAGCTTCAAGAGGTCGTCACCTGAAATGGTTTTCCAACAGTCTTGAAGGAGTCTCCAGAGGTGTTTAGCACTTGTTGGCCCCTTTGCCTTCACATTGCGGTCCAGCTCAACCCAAACCATCTGGATTGGGTTCAGGTCCGGGGACTGTGGAGGCCAGGTCTCCACTTTTTGTTACGTACATAACTCCACATGTGTTCATTCAATTTACCAATGTAAATTGTCATGAAAATACAGAAAACACATTGAATGAGAAGGTGTGTCCAAACCTGTATTTTATGTGTGGCAGTCTTTTAGTAAAAAATCTAAACTTTAACATTGGACTCGTGTCTTGTCATATTGGTGCTTTTGGAGATCATGAGTACTAAAAGTGTTCATGGATCCTGCCCAGCAGAGACTATTTTATTCAAAGTAAAGATACGATAATACTTTCCTTATTATATTTTTATAGATACCTCTCCGGCTCACGGACTGAACCTAATTTATTTTTTGGGGGTTTTGGTACAATGACAATAAAGATATTGTGATGCTGATTAATGGGGTGTCCTATTTTTTTATAAAGAAATGTCTACTACCATCAGAATGTTTTCAATGCTTGCATGGAATTGCTGTTATGCTGGTGCTCTGCATACTGTGTTAAGTTTAAATACAATGTGCTCAAAACACATGTATAAGGAAAATAGCAAAATATTTCTCTCTATAACTGGGGGAGTTGAATTCATGTCTAAGACATATTTTAAAAGCAATAAGGAAATGATCTGAGATTATTTCCGATTGTGGAAGAGTCTTCTATGTTTTCTATATTTAAACCGAAGGTCAGTACATAACCGAGCGTGTGACCACCTTCATGAGTAGGTCCTATTATATTTTGTTTAACTCCAACTGAATCTAGTATAGACAGGAATGCTGTTCTTAGCGAGTCTTCTAATTTATCACAGTGGATGTTTAAAGTCGGTGACAATTGAGGCTTTATCCACAGATACAACCAGATTGGAAACAAAGTCTGTAAACTCAGAGTAAGGTCAGAGTAAATAATAATAGACTAATAATATGTTATCTTATCCTGCTGGATTATTCCTGTGCATGTAAAGAATAAGCCTCTAGAGTAGTGGTGCTCTGAGGTCTGCCAACAGTGTCCGAGTCAAATATGCCATTTATTGGATCACAATAAGGAATTCAGTTTAGCCTGATGAGCCTGGTCTAATTGAAATCCTGATTAGAGACTAATTGATTCTGGTCTTAAGAGAAGGGAATGAATGTAAAGCTGTCTCCCTGGAGGATTTCAGCTTCTTCTTTCTCTATCATCTGGTTTCTTCTCTCCTGCCTGACATTGTGCCCCATACTCTCAGTACTGTGGGTAGGCGATCTGATGCACAGGGAATTCAGGAAGGTGACTTCAGCTTAAATCTGTGTCAGTATGTCACTGTGTCCTTCAGGGCTAGTGGCTCATGTTTCTAAACGTAGGCAACGGGGAGTGGCCCGTAACTTACCTGTTTACACTTCAAAAGAATTTGAAATTTAGAACCATCTCTTCTTTCTTTCTTTCTGAATTGTGTTTATTTACCAATTTTTAGAGAACATCATGTACTTTCTGTCCCAAATACCCAGGCCAACCTTAACAGATTGTAAACAGATCTCCTTCCACATCAGGTAACAGCACGTCACAGCACCCATAACAAGTTATTTTTTATGTGCATGGATTTCAGAGAATTCTAATAGGAATTTCAACATTTCATACCAGCCTAGTCTCATCTCAGGGAAGGGGGGTTAAGGAACATATTTAATAATGTTCATAATAAATCCTTAGTGTAAAATCCTTAGTCCAAATTATTCTGATGTGTGTAATTATGATATTAAGAATGCATTGATTTAAATTCCGATTCTCCATCCCTGTCTCTGTAAACAGAGGCATGGGTGGAAGGGAACACTGTTGGGAAGGCAGGAAGTTCATGCTAGGTTCTTCCTCTGGGAATTCCCTGCCAAGATGTTCCTGTCTCTGCTGCAACGTTCATTCTGTGTGTCAACACTTTGTGATGACAGCACAAACGCACACAACACACGCTGTTCCTCCTGCCTCAGCAGAAACTAAAGTCACACTGACACAAGGTAAACTATTTTGCAGCAAATAGGTGGGTCTGTTTTTGTACACAGATCACACAATCACATAACAATTAAAATAATTTTGTCCTTACCAAGTCTAAAATGTTTAATCTATCCTCAAGAGTACAAAAATACTTTGCAGAATATGTTTTAACAAAAACAAAGCCACAGGACAATTGAAAAAGTAAGAACACCCTTGCTGCTTCCATAGGATTTAAACAGGTAACTTGACAATCCCTCCAGGAATTTGCAATGTTGCGGTCACAACAATTAAATTACTTGCATTTATATCAAATCACACCAACTTTTGCAATTTTGACCAAAATGTACTTCCTGCATTTTGAGTCACTCAAATGTAATCTGTTTTATTTTCATGTTACCGAACATGCAGACATGTGCAAGATTTTTTTTTTCCCCTAAAAAAAAAATAAAATTCTGCCAAGGATTGTGTACAACAGTTTACAAATGTTAAGCATGAAAGTGCAGGTAAACTATTTTGTACCACATGCAACGTTGAGGAGGAACACTCAAACGAATTGAAAAACATTTTTCTACTGCAAAGCACATTTTTCTACTCGAAAAGCACTTTTGGGCATAATTTGATTGTTTTATATTAGTACATAAATAAATGTAAGATGATTTGCAGTTTTAACTTATTTAGGCAGTTTCACAGCAAGTACAGAAAGCACTGAGGAGATTCAACCCCCGCAAGGCAGCAGGACCGAACAACATCCTTTATCTTACAACAATCACAAAAGTTTATTGTGAAATCCTGGAGGGATTGACTTAAAACTGGGACTATGGTTAAAACAGTATAGGATATAAATTCCTCTTATGCTGGCAGTATCAGATTAGCCACCAGGCACAAAAAGGAAAGGGAAAACACACACAGAATGGCAAACAGAGATTCACCCTTTACTACTCCCTGGTGCAAAGCACCCAGGGACGTAACAACCAGAAAACAGTATTTTCAGAGAAACTTTGGATATGTGCACCCAGAGAAAATCTACCTGGCCATCAGTGGACATAGAAGAGACTGTAACTCTCAATACATTTCTTTGTCTGACACATTGAAATCTATTTTCAAAGATCCTGTTGTGTGGCAGGAGTGTGCAAAGTTACAATACATGTCTTAACTGTTTTTGTTGATTGATCAGTCTACAAATTTAATAAACTCTTTGTACAAGCAGGTGAGATTGTCATGAAACTGATATTTGATGCATTTGAAATTTTAAACCATCTAGGCTTTGCAAGGAAAAGACATAGGCTTGTGGGAGTGTACTTCACACTTGCAAACTTCCAGCCATTCCATCGTTCAAGAATTGACAATATGCCGTTAGTACTGTTGTGCTGATTTCAAATGTTTTGGCCAGAACCCAGTTTTTGTGGAATGTTGTCAGACCTGAGACAGCTTGAAAAACATGGTGTTGTGACTTCTGGTGATGTGGTACAACAATAATATTGGTTGTAGGGGACAATCTTGGGTCATTGTATTGGTGGCAACACACAGAATTTCAGCCCGTCCAAGTACTTTTGTCGGTATTTTGAGATACCAAGAGATCATCCTGAGAATGTGAGAGCTTTCCTGTATGAACAGTTGATTTCTACAAATAAGCAACACAGTTACAGCACTTTACTTTACTTTACTTTATTTGGCAGACGCTTTTATCCAAAGCGACTTACAATGGGAAGACACCAGCAATTCTCGTTCGATTTCTATAGAATATCGAGTATACAAACTAAGAGCCCTGATAAGGCTTAGACTTGTCATTGAAGAGCATGCTCGGAGAGTGTTGGGTGCTAGACTAAGAAAAATTATAATGTATTTATACATTTTGAATTTGTTTGTTCAATGTGTATGCATGTGTATGTGTTAGATTTGTCTGTAATATTTTTGGAATAAGAGGGTTTTCACCTTCTTCTTAAAAGTGGTGATAGTCTCGGCTAGTCATGTGGAGGAGGGCAGGTTGTTACACCAGCCAGGGACAACAACGGAGAACAGACATGATTGGAATCGGAGACCCCGTGAAGAAGGAATTTTTAGTCTCCTTTCGTTTGCCGATCTGAGAGAGCGTGCAGGAGTGTAGCTAGGTAGTAGTGTGTTGATGTAGGAGGTAGTATTGTAGCTTCTGTGCAGGAGTGTAGCTAGGTAGTAGTGTGTTGATGTAGGAGGTAGTATTGTAGCTTCTGTGCAGGAGTGTATCTAGGTAGTAGTGTGTTGATGTAGGAGGGCGCAGTTCCATTTACAGCCCTGTAGGGGAGCATCAAGGATTTGAACTCAATGCGAGCAGCTACCGGGAGCCAGTGGAGGGAGGTAAGAAGAGGTGTAACATGGGTGTATTTTGGCTGGTTGAAAATGAGACGGGCTGCCATATTTTGGATCATCTGGAGTGGTTTTATGGTGACTGCAGAGGCTCCAGCCAGGAGAGAGAGGATGTAGAAAGAGGATGTCAATGGTTTTAAATTAATATGCTGTGACTTGTTTGAGGGACTTGGATATTTACCTGCGATACTGGTGTCTCATTAGTCCTTCCTGAATGTGAAGTGATGTGATTGTCATTGTGATACACTGCAGCACAGCAAACGGTGCACACAACGAAATGTGTCCTCTGCTTTTAACCCATCACCCTTAGTGAGCAGCGTGTGGGGACGGTGCTTTGCTCAGTGGCACCTTTCGGATCGGGATTCGAACCTGCAACCTTCTGATTACAGGGCCGATTTCTTAACAGCTAGGCCCCACTTAACATTGGTGACAGAGTTGATCCTCATAACCCAGTGCAGCAACTACTGATCACTTTGAAAGAAGTTGTGGAACTAGTGTGTGTGCCCAGTATCACCACTGCCCAGGTTGCTTGCCTTAATGTTGTTGTGAATGAATACCCATGTAACCGGGAGGGAAATTCAAATATTTCCCTATTTAAATAATGCATACATTTGGCCCATGGGTGGCAGAAGCTCACTAGGTCACTGTGAAGTGAGGGCTCAGTTTGTATCTTCCAGTTTTCAGGAGATGTTCCAGTGCAGTGTGGGTGCACGAGCGGCAGAGGGACACTTCGTGAGACATAGCGAACTCTGTATTTTTGAGCAGTGAAAACAATCTTATGTCCACAGAGCACGATTTGAGTTTTGTAGTTATGCTGTGTAAGTATGAAAACACAAGATTTATATCTCCATATACTGAATACTTCCATAAGAGTGTAATCGCGAGTTATAAGAAACCTGAGTTCCAGAGGGTGTTCCATAATTTCTGTTTCTGTTTTGTTCAAGTGTAATGGGTCTAATTTATAGTAGTTGTCTGTGCAGTCAGAGGCCACTGCCGAATTTTGGACTCTGTTATTTCATAATCTGCTATTTTCCATCAGTGTGAGGAAACAAAAAAAAAACAGCTGTTTTTCTGTTCTGAGCAGCTAGCAAATAAAGAACCCCACGTTAAATTTTCAGTTGAGTGGTGTCAATTTCTCAGCCCGCCACATTTTTGGTACCAGGAGTGGGGTTTGCTTGTTTTACTCTTTTTATTTAGAAGTTTATTTATTTTTATAGTGCAAAATATGGCAGTGGTGGACGATTTCTGGCACAGGAGGTTTGTTCCAGTGATGTGGGCGTGACTAGCCTGATCCAGCAGAAGGGGCGTGCATTGTGCTACATGCACAGAGTAGAGTGACACAGATTTCAAAATGTCACCCGACACAAATGAATGCACCGGGACTGCATGACAACATGGAAGAGATGCAGCAACATATGCAAGAACTGAGGCAATGGCAAAATGAAACTGTCACTCGGGGTACCAGTTCTGGACGTTCGGTAGTATATCTGCCACGTGAACGACATATTTTGCCTTTTTGTGAGGATTTGTGTAAGGATGGGAGGTCTGTGGGGCATTTCATTGAGGAGGTTGAACAGGCTCTGAAGGTTAGGGATTTGAATGTAGAAGAGGGTTTTGACTTCATCTTCTCTCTGTTAAAGGGCCCAGCTTTACAAGAAGTATGGTTATGCAAAGGGGACGAAGCTATTGGGGCTACAAAGTCTTTAAGGTTCTGAGGGAAGCCTTTGGGGAAAGACATAATGCCTCTCAGATTCAGCGAGCCTTTTATGACCGTAGGCAGTTAGACAATGAGGACCTCCATGAATACTCTCGTGCTTTATTTCAAATAATAAGCTCAATTGTTAATCACTCTCCTGGTGCTCTATCTGATACCAGAACAGTTATCTAGGACCAATTCATTGAGGGACTGAGGGATTCATCAAATTTGTGTGGGAGAAACCCCAGTCCAGTCTTCTTGACCGGGTAGCACGTAAACGACATGTTCACTCAGAGGAAGTGGAGGAGGCTTGTTACTACTATTTTGGATGACCTTGTCAAAACAATAGCACAACAGGACAAATGCCTTGTAGAACAGGGTGATGCAATTGCTGAACTGACCAAAGCAATTAAAGAGTTAGCAGCACATAGCCAGAAAAGAGGCGGAATGCTGGTGTCAAATAGGCATCACAGCAACATGGGGGTCCAGGGAAACTTGATCTTTAATTTGCTGTGAACCGGGCAATTTGGGGGAGCATGGTGGGAAAAGGAGCCCTTCCCTGATGGTATGGACCAATTATTGAAGTGGGCAGTTGGTCAGTGCCCTGTAGTGGAGTTGAAGGTTGGGGGTGTAACTATGTCTTGTTTACTGGACACTGGGAGTCAGGTCAGCACAGGTTCAGAGAGTTTCTTTAGGCAACAATTATCGGGTGGGGACCAGGACGTGCTCTATACATTGGGGTGGCTGAGAATAACAGCAACAAATAAATTAGAAATTCCATATCTAGGTTATCTTGAGACTCAAGGTAGTCTTGCTGTAGCGGGGTTGATAGGAATGAACATCATCAGCCACTGTAGGCAGCTGGTACAGACAGAGTAAGATGGCCAGGGTGGCTGGTACAGACACTGCGCATATTCCAGCTTCATCGGTGGCTAGGTCATGGCAAGGGTGTTACGACAGGTGCAGGAGGATGGGCCTGTGTTCCTGCTGGAACCGACAATGACACACCTCCCCCACAGGTTTAGTGGTTCTGCCTACACTGGTTCCAGCTAACAGTGTTCCCTGTGCAGGTGGTAAAACGATGTCTGGCTGCATCCTAAGACAAAGATATGTATTCTGTCTTATGCTGAACGCTCCTCCCTGAACTGTCACCTTATCGTGGTGGAGTAGTTTTAGAGCCCTAATGATCCTAGGAGTTATGATGTCTGGGGAACTTGGTGCGCCTGGTAGGGTCTCCCATGACAAATTGGTCTTAGGTAAAGGGTGAGAAAGAACGGTTCAGAAGACCTTTCATGGAAAAACAACAAAAGCCAGTTTACCCAGCATAGAGGGTTACCAGGGTCCCACCCTGGAGCAAGGCCTGGGGTTGGGGCCCGTGAGCGAGCACCTGGTGGCCGGGCTTTTGCCCATGGGGCCCGGCCCGAATCGAATACATGGGTTCATCCAACTATGGACCCACCACCCGCAGGAGGAACATAAAGGGTCCTGTGCAATGTACATTGGGTGGCAGGGCAGGAGCTTTGGCAGTCCGATCCCCGGACAAGGAAACTGGCTATTGGGACATGGAACATCACCTCTCTGGCAGGGAAGGAGCTAGAGCTGGTGGAAGGGGTTGAGCAATACCGATATAGTAAGACTCACCTCAACACATAGTGTTGGCTCTAGAACCCAAGACCTTGAGAGAGGTTGGACACTCTCCTTTGCTAGAGTTGCTCTGGGTGAGAGGTAGAGTGGTGTTGGCTTTTTGTTAGCCCCAAAACTCTTAGCCTTTTTGTTGGGGTTTACCCCTTGGGACTAGCGGGACGCATCCCTGTGCCTTAGGGTCGAGGAATGAGTGCTGAATGTTGTTTGCGCTTATGCGACAAATAACAGCTCAGAGTACCCAACCTTTTTGGAGAGTCTGCTGGGAACGCCTGGTAGAAGAACCTGCCAAGACGGTCTTCAATTCCCACCTCCGACAGAGCTTTGACCGCGTCCCAAGAGCAGTGGGGAACATTGAGTCCTAAAGGACCTTGTTCTGCTCTACAATTGTTGGGGCGGCTGTTGCTAGCTGTGGTCGTAAGGTGGCCGGTGCCAGGCGTGGCAGTAACCCCAATACCCACAGGTGGACACCAGATGTTAGTGAAGTAGAAGGCCTACAGGGCATGGCTGGTCCGTGGGTCTCCAGAAGCAGCAGATAGGTACTGGATGGCCAAGCGAGGTGCAGCAGTGGCATTCCCTGAGGCAAAATCTCGGGCATTGTGAGGCCATGGAGAAAGACTACTGATTGGCTCCAAAGAGGTTCTGGCAAACCATTCAACGCCTCAGGAGAGGAAGTCAGCAACTAGCTCACACTGCTTAAAGTAAGAATGGGGAGCTGCTGACAAACTTGTGGATGCCATTCGGGGTTTGCAATGGACCGGCAACATTTCAGCACCTCATGCAGGCCACCATGAGTGACTTAATATTTCAGGTGCTGCTGGATTATTTGGATGAGCTTTTTTCTAGTGATTTTGCAGGGCACCTTGAAAGGCTGGAAATGGTGTTCCAGCGTTTGGGGAACACCAGCCTCAATGTTAAGTTGCAGAAATGTAATTTTCTTCAACAGGAAATTAGCTTTTTGGGACATCGTGTGTCAGCTGAGGGAAATGGAACCGACCCAGACAAAGTAGCATCAGTGAGGGGTGTGGAAAATTCCTGAGACAGTGAATGAGTTTCTGGGGTTCTGCAGTTATTACAGGAAATTCATTAAGGGGTTCTCTCAGGTAACAGGACCACTTCACAAACTTGTAAATAATCTTTTACAGGAAGGGAAAAGTAAATACAGGATGGTTGTTTTGCTTGATGTGGACAGAGGCATGTCAGAAGGCCTTTGAGCACTTAAGGGAAAATCTGACCACTGCACCTATTTTTGGTTTCATTGATTTTTTACATCCTTTTATTTTAGAAGTGGATGCGATTTTTTTATGGGGGCTTTTGTTTTGTCAACCAAAATTACTTGCAGTTCAGTTAAACAGCAATACTCTCCCTATTCACACAGAATGGTCTGAGTGTCTTATGTTGTGAACAAGCTTGGTCCCATACAGAACAAACATGCTGCCATTCTGTATATTGTTCTAAAAAGCTCATGTGTTCCGTCAACAAACATGAAATCAGATCAAGAGAACTTGTTAAGTTCCGAAAGGCCAAAGAAGATGCTTGTAGGAATGGGGACACAGGTTTGTAAAAACAGGCCAAATACACTGGAAAAGGAGATTAGCATGGCAAAGATGAATTATTTCGAAAAGCTACGAACTCAGTTCTCCTCTCGTGACACAGCTTCTGTGTGGAAAAGTTTGAAAAACATCCCCCAGCAATGTGGAGAATCAACAACTGGCAGACAATCTGAATGAGTTCTATTGCAGGTTTGAGAGAACCCCAATCTCACCTCCTCTTACCAGCTTTCTGACAGTAAGAATGGGTTAACTCACATCCAGCACCCATATGACCAGCACTGGCGCCCCTCAATCTTGTGTTCTTTCCCCACTGCTCTTCTCCCTGTACACCACCTCTGCACCTCTGTCAAGCTCCTGAAGTTTGCAGATGACACTACACTCATCGGCCTCATCCAGGACAGTGATGGCTGCCTGGTGCAGTCTTAACAACCTGGAGCTCAACATGCTCAAAATAGTGTAGATGATTGTAGACTTCAGGACGAAACCCCACACCCCCACTCACCATCATGACCAGCACTATGGCTACAATAGACTGAAAGTGAAATAAAGTGATTGTCATTGTGAAACACTGCAGCACAGCACACGGTGACACAACAAAATGTGTTCTCTGCTTTTAAACCATCACCCTTAGTAAGCAGTGGGCAGCCATGACAGGCCCCCCACAAGCAGTGTGTGGGGACAGTGCTTTGCTCAGTGGCACCTTGAACCTGCAACCTTCTGATTATAGGGCCACTTCCTTAACCGCTAGGCCACCTCTGCCCATCTCCCAGGACATGAAGTGGGACACTCACATTGACTCCATTGTGAAAAAGGCCCAACAGAGTTTCTACTTCCTTCGTCAGCTGAGGAAATTCAACCTGCCACAAGAGCTGCTGATACAGCTCTACACCGCAATCATCGAATCAGTCTTCTGCACTTCTATAACTGTCTGGTTCAGCTCAGCTACCAAATCTGACCTTAGAAGAATGCAGAGGGGTGTCAAGACTGCTGAGAGAATCATTGGAACATCCCTCCCCACTCCCCCAAGATATGTACGTATCCAGAGTGAGCAAAAGGGCTAAGAAAATCAAGTAAAAGTATCATTGCTCTGTTCTGGTTGTTTGAGGCTCCCCCTCAGGTCATAGATCAAGAAAAGCTCACACACACACCACTTTTCATCAAACATCTACATACAAAGCTCACACACACACCACTTTTCATCAAACATCTATATACAAAGCTCACACGTACACCACTTTTCCTCATGCATCTACATACAAAGCTCACACGTACACCACTTTTCATCAAACATCTAAATACAAATGTAACGTACACCAATTTTCATCAAACATCTACATACAAAGCTCACACACACACCACTTTTCATCAAACATCTACATACAAAGCTCACGCACACACCACTTTTCATAAAACATCTACATACAGATGTATAATACACCAATTTTCATCAAACATCTACATACAAAGCTCACACACACACCACTTTTCATCAAACATCTATATACAAAGCTCACACGTACACCACTTTTCCTCATGCATCTACATACAAAGCTCACACTTACACCACTTTTCATCAAACATCTAAATACAAATTAGATTAGATTAGATTAGATTCAACTTTATTGTCATTACACATGTACAAGTACAGGTCCTTAAGAATACTGTGAGCTCGATGCAGACAGTGCTTCCTCTGGATTTCCTCAATGGATGGAAGTGGAGTCCCTGTGATGCGCTGGGCAGTTTTCACCACCCGCTGCATCGCCTTACGCTCAGCAACAGTGCAGCTTCCATACCACACTGTGAGACAGCTGGTTAGGATGCTCTCTATTGTAGAGCGGTAAAAGTTCAACAGGATGGTAGTGGGTTGCTTGTTCTTTTTTAATGTTCTCAAGAAGAAGAGGCGCTGGTGAGCCTTCTTGACCAGGCTGGAGGTGTTAATGCTCCAGGACAGGTCCTCTGAGATGTGGGTCCCCAGGAACTTGAAGGATGTAACAGGCTCCACAGTCATCCCATTGATGTGGATGGGATCATGCGAGCCTCTTCTCTCCCTCCTGAAGTCCACAATGAGCTCCTTGGTCTTGGTGGTGTTTAGGAGAAGGTTATTTTCTGTGCACCAAGTGGCCAGATGCTGGATCTCCTCCCTGTAGGCAGTCTCATCGTTGTTGTCGATGAGACCTATCACCGTGGTGTCATCTGCAAACTTAATAACGGAGTTTGATCCATGCATAGGCCGGCAGTGAAGAGGGAGTAGAGGAAGGGGCTCAGCACACAGCCCTGTGGTACACCAGTGTTGAGCGTGACAGTAGTGGAGCGGATGTGGCCTGACCTTACATGCTGTGGTCTGCTGGTCAGAAAGTCCATAATCCAGCTGCAAAGTGAGGTGTCCAGGGCTCTAAATTTAGAGATTAACTTAGAGGGGATGACAGTGTTAAATGCTGAGCTGAAATCAACAAACAGCATCCGTGCATATGTGTTTTGCTTGTCCAGGTGTGTGAGTACAGAGTGCAGCGCTATGGAGACTGCATCCTCTGTGCTCCTATTGCTACGGTACGCAAACTGGTGTGGGTCCAGAGTTGGTGGGAGAAAGTCCCTCAGATGTGCCAGGACTAACCGCTCGAAGCACTTCATGATTATGGGTGTAAGTGCTACAGGGCGGTAGTCATTCAGGCATGTTGGGCTAGAATGTTTCGGCACTGGTACAATGGAGGTGGATTTGAGGCATGTTGGAACAGCTGCTTGGGCGAGAGACATGTTAAAAATGTCCGTAAATATGCCAGCGAGCTGCTCTGCACATGCTCTAAGTACGCGCCCCGGGATGCCGTCTGCGCGCGTTGATCCGGCTCAGTGCAGTGCAAACATCTGAGGAGGTGAATGTGATGGTGAGTGGTCGGTAGAGGAGGAGAACCTGACAGCAGGTTGCTTGTTGTCTCTTTCAAAGCGAGCATAAAAGTCATTAAGCTCATTCAGAAAGAGGATATTTGTGGTTGTGGGGGCTGAGTTGCTGGGTTTATAGTCTGTAATGGCCTGAATGCCCTGCCACAAGCGTCGAGGATCAGCATTGGAGAAGTATTCCTCTAGCTTTAGTTTGTAGCAGTGCTTGGCCTTTTTGATGCTCCTCTTCAGATTTGCCCTGGAAATGCTGTAGGCCTGTGCATCACCCGATCTGAAGTCATTGTTGCGTGCCTTCAGCAGGAGACGCACCTCCTTGTTCATCCAAGGCTTCTGATTAGGGTATGTGGTGATCTGTTTCTGAGTAGTAACCGTGTCTATGGTGGTGTTAATGTAGTTCAGAACAGAGGAGGTGTAGATGTCGATGTCCGTGTGAGAGCCACAGGTGGCCTGTGAAGCAAACATACTCCAGTCTGTGTGTTGGAACCTGTCCTGGAGTGTGATGTCAGCCCCCGCTGGCCACACTTTGATGGTCCTCACTGATGGCTTCACACGGTTGATGAGGGGGGAGTACTTGGGGGTGAGAAACAAAGAAAGGTGATCTGATTGTCCGAAGTGGGGGAGGGGGGTCACAGCATAGGCTTCAGCCATGTTTGTATAAACTTGATCCAGGGTTTTGTTTCCTCTGGTGTGACAGAGAATGTTTTTATGAAATTTAGGAAATACAGTCTTCAAATTGGAATGATTAAAATCCCCCGCCACAATGTATGCAGCCTCTGGGTGATCAATCTGTTGTTTACTGATGGCCGCATGAAGTTTGTTCATAGCAAGCTTGGCATCAGCATCAGGAGGAATGTAAGTGGCAGTTATAATGGTGGATGTGAACTCCCGCGGCAGATAAAACGGTCTGCACTTAACCATGAGAAACTCTAGGTTAGCTGAGCAGTGTCTCCCAATGATAGTAGAGTTCGTGCACCAAGCTTTGTTAACATAGATGCACAATCCCCCACCTCTGGTCTTACCGGAGTCATCCACCGTTCTGTCTGCCCGGAGAATGTGGTGCTCAGCTAGAGCAATAGTATTCCGTTGTTTAGCCATGTTTCAGTGAAAATCATGACATTGCAGTTCCAGAGTTTCTTGCTGTGGTTGATTCGGATTCGAATCTCATCCATTTTGTTCACCAGTGACCGTACATTGGCGAGAAATGTAACGTACACCAATTTTCATCAAACATCTACATACAAAGCTCACGCACACACCACTTTTCATAAGACATCTACATACAGATGTAACGTACACCAATTTTCATCAAACATACAAAGCTCACACACACACCACTTTTCATAAAAACATCTACATACAGATGTAACGTACACCAATTTTCATCAAACATCTACATACAAAGCTCACACACACACCACTTTTTCTCATGCATCTACATACAAAGCTCACGCACACACCACTTTTCATCAAACATCTACATACAAAGCTCACGCACACACCACTTATCCTCATGCATCTACATACAAAACTCACACGTACACCACTTTTCATCAAACATCTACATACAGATGTAGCATACACCACTTTTCCTCACGCATCTACATAGAAAGCTCACACGTACACTACTTTTCCTCATACTGTACAAGCCTCATATTGCTGCTCTCTAGCTATATCTGTATTCTTCTGCAGTATGCAGAAGTCATCATGTTCATCTGACTGAATGCAAAACAACCTCTGACTAATTAAATGCGGATGAGTGTCTGTCTGTGTTTTGTTCTTTGAGGAGAAATACTGAGGGAATTGTGCACAATTTAAATGCCTTAATTGTCATGATAAATGTTCTTTACTGTTTTGATTTGAAGACTTTGAATTAATCCAGAGACATTAAAGGTGTTTTATTTTTTCCTCTGAAGCTTCACCCTGAGCTTTGCATCCTGTACCCTTGCTAAAAAAACAGGCTTCATATTCTGCCTTGAAAGTTTTGCTTTTATTCATATAAAAGCTTGAGTAAGTATTTTGTCAGTTACCCTAAGAGTCCAGGCATCAACAGGAACCCTGAACATACCTGAACACACACCTGTATCCAGGGATGAGTCAATGGTTTTGGCAGTGAGTCAGAAAGTGACCTTATCCTCTCTCCCTCCCCTTCTCTATTCCTCTTCTCGTTTCCCAGCTCCACAATCAGCAGCTGAAGAGTATGCAAATGGGTTAGCCTAACCCTAACCCTAACCCATGCACACACCTTACCTGCGTGTGTGTTTGCATTTGATTGCAGGTGTGTATGTTTTGTCATGTGTGGATTTGTGGGAGGGTGTGTGTGTGTTTTTGATCTGTGTACGTATAGGTGTTTTTCACCTGGCTGCTGGCTGAGCTATGGGAAAATATAGGTGCGCAGAACATGAAACATGAGAACACACAATTACACATCCAAAGTGACTCAGACACACACACACACCTTTAACTACCCTGAACTCCCATCAGCTGTTGAAATACATCTTGCTCCAGCCTTTTATTAGGAAATTCTGTGGAAAGGTGCAGATTTCCCAAAAGGTTGCACCCAAGAACCTGAACCTGAGGGGTTACGTTCTGGTCCTGTTACTTACAATATCCATCAACACCATTCCAAATGTAAGTGTTCCAGAGCATTGAAGAACCAAATCCAAATGACACTGAAGTGAACCACAGCCAGAAGACAGCATATAAGCAGACATGTTATTAAAGCAGAGACTCTCATTGTTACAAGAACAGCAATGAGTAGATTTTTAAATGTCCAAATAATTAAACAAAAGTAAAACCATACATTTCAGTAACAATTGCACACACATACAGTATTACAGCAGAAAACCTTAAAAGGGAATGTGTGTGTGCCACCTGGGCAGTGTTGTCTAGTCCAGACACCACATGCATATTTGCACATATTTACTGCAGATTATTTTTGGCAATCAGAACTATTTATGAATCTTCACAAGTCAGTCCGCATATCTGTCAGCTATTTATTGCAAAACTTTTTCAGCTAAACTGGAATGAAGAAATCTTTGGCTCAGAACATTCTCTATTCATATATATAAAACCTGTTTTAATATTTATTTTAATACTGTTTATATGTAGGACATTTATATTAATATATTTGTACTATACTTGTATTATAACAATGTGACCAAATTGAAAGCTGATGTTTTGAAAAGAAAAACTTTTGTCTTTTGACAAAATTTTGTCTTTTACATTTCTGGCATTTATCAGATGCCTTTATCCATAGTGCCTCACAATCAGTATTGACAGGGAGTCCCCTGGAGGGTTGACTGTCTTGCTCATTGACCTAGGACTTTGTGGTCTTCTGCTTCATAAGCAAGTGTCTTACCCACAAGGTCACATCCCCGTCTAGGGGTTGGGACACATGACAACAAACGAGGTGAATGTATGTGGTGGGAATACACAGATAAAAGGCCCAAGTGAAATATTGTGCTTTTATTTACAGTGAGCGGTGAACAACAAACCAAACCTAAAGTGCTATATACAACAACAACACAACAATCTACAGGAGGACAACACACCATGAAATGACTATACAGAAAGGACTATACTATACAAAAAGGGCACATAACGCTAACAGGCTAGCACAGGCTAACAGCAAAGTGTCTATCACACAAAGCAACAAGACACACAAATGAGATCCCCAACGAAGCTCCTTTCAGATCTCCATGGACCCTGGGGACCTCCTGAACACCATCCTAAGTTTCTTTATAAAGGTGGTGGTAACCAATAGGCAGATGGTAGGTGGAGCTGGTAGGCTTTAACACCTCCCACGAAGTCAACCTAAAAGAGACAGGACACAAAAACACAGCCAGCCACACAACACGTGGGAGCATACGTCCAGGATGTTACAGTACAGTAATAATGTATAACTGTCACGGGTGGGCTGGACATGGCATGAAGGAGGACGCATTTGCACGATCACAGGACAGGGGTTTAATACAAACTTCACAAGACAGGGGAACATCTACACGCACAATGACCCGACAGCGAACAGACACGAACAGGATAGTTTTATACAATTATATAAATATACACCAGGTGAACACGATCAGGGAACATTGCACAAGACGAACATGAATCTCCAGTCCGAACTCCGGATCCGGAGTAACCCCTGCCGGTCCGGATCATGACAATAACAGACACATGAAATACAGTACCATTTAAACAATCTTAAATTATTTAGCAACAATTCTGACTCATTCTTATCAATTTTGTCAATTATCTAAACCCTCCCATCCCCTTCAGTCTTCTCTTAATCATCAACTCTTACTGACAATCCACTGAAAGGTGTCAAGAACTAGGTCGATTTCTTGAAAGAGACTGGGCTCTTTTCATGAGTGTGCATCATGTTCAGCAGGACGTTTGAAGTTGCACAGTCCCCAGAACTAATTGCATTAATTGAAAGTGAAAAAGTAAAAGAGAAGCGATTGTCATAGTGATACACTGTGGCACAGCACCCGGTGAACTGTTAGCCTGAAATCGAATGTTGGTAGAATAGAATAAACTTTGTGTGTGCAGCCTGAATCTAATCGTTGCATGGCACGCTGGGATCGGGCAGCGCTGGTATATCGGATTTAAAATGCTGAAGTTAGTTTGCCCTGTAATTCCTCCCTGTTTACGGAGGTTGTAGGTAGGAATGGCGGTGGGAAGCTCGCCTGTTTCGGCCAGTGCGGGTGCTTGATGAATAAGCAGCTACTGTCGCTGCATTAGGTCTTCCACGGTGAAACATAAAATAAATCTCTATGCTGGTAGAATTGTTAGCAGTGTTACTGCAAGCATTAGCCAGAGTGTTTATTATGTCGTCGCTGCTTAAAACTGCTGCCACTGGGTTTGGTGCAGAATCACTCGTGTGAGGAACAATTCACCTGTTTAGCGAACTAACATTCTCAAAATGGCGCCAACGGTTTGGTGACGTCAGATTTCATTCCATATATTCAGACTTTCATTCCATATATTCGGGTTTCATTCCATATATTCGGGTTTCATTCCATATATTCAGACTTTCATTCCATATATTCTGGTTTCATTCCATATATTCAGACTTTCATTCCATATATTTGTCAGGATCCGGTCTGAAATGGGGGTTACTCCGGTCCGGAGTTTAATTGTTGTCCTGTGTAATGTTCCCTAATCGTTTTCACCTGTGTTAATTGTATAAAGCTGCCCTGTTCGTTTCTGTTTGCTGTCAGGTCTTTAAAGTTATGTTCCGTGTTCACCAGTGTCTACGTCTCGGATGTCTCCCATGTCCTGTGATTCACCATTAAACCCCGGTTTCGTGATGTCAGGTGAAAGCGTCCTTCATTCCTCGTCACTCTTCGTCCTCCTCTCCGTTCACCCGCCGCGTCATGCCCGCATGGACGTGACAATATTCAGACTTTCATTCCATATATTCAGTTCCCTGTCAATATATATTATTTATTTCCTGTTTGGCTTGCCATTATATATATATATATATATACACACACAGTACAGGCCAAAAGTTTGGACACACCTCACAACAAAACACAATGTGTTTTCTTTATTTTCATGTCCATTTACATAAAAAAAAAAGTCTCCACTTTTTGTTAAGTTGTGTACTTAACAAAAAGTGGAGACCTGACCTCCACAGTCACCGGACCTGAACTCAGTCAAGATGGTTCTGGGTGAGCTGGACCGCAAAGTGAAGGCAAAGGGATCAACAAGCGCTAAACACCTCTGGGAACTCCTTCAGGACTGTTGGAAAAGCATTTCAGGTGACGACCTCTTGAAGCTCATCGAGAGCATGCCAAGAGTGTGCAAAGCAGTAATCAGAGCAAAGAAACTAGAATATAAAACATGTTTTCATTTATTTCACCTTTTTTTGTTAAGTACATAACTCCACATGTGTTCATTCATAGTTTTGATGCCTTCAGTGATATATATAAAACCTCACATGTTTGATTACTTGTACCTTTAAATGTACTCTTTTCACCAGACTATCCATAATCAAGGAAAAGCAATAATTGGGTCATCTAATAAAAGGAAATGTAACATTGTTTCAGAAACATAAATATTTTTTAAAAATTGAATAATGTAATATTTCATGTTTCGACCTATAGCACTAATCAGAATACTTTCCTCAGAGATTTTAAATAAACCATAAAATGGTTTGTCAAGACAAATACCCAGTCTCTCCACGTTCATTAATAATGACCAATTCACTGTTAATATATAACCCGCCTTGATCATCCTAATTCAGAGGTATGCTCTTTGAAAGCAGTCCCTTTAAATGTGAGATGTAATAATCTGGTTAAATCAACTTCTTCCTTTACATGTCCCCATTCCTCATGAAGGTAACACAGTTTATATAGTCCTTACATGCTGATTACGCCACAATCATGGATGTTATGAGGTGTTTCAGATGATTTGTGCATCACTCACATTGTGAGAAATTACCTCTATAGCTCTGTACTGAAACAATCAAGCTGAAAGACATAGTCAGGGTCAAAGGATGCATTAAAAAAAATCTTACTTTTATTGCATGAGGATATTCAGAACCAGTACAGATCTAAAACAATTGTAGTTTTAGTCCAAGTAGCATCACAATGCACCAGTAATGTGACATGAACAATGGAAGACAAAGCAAAAAACAAAGAGAGAGAATCAAAAGCAAACACTGATGAGAAAAATACTTGTCTTTTTAAAACTGCAAGGAAAAAGCCTGTACAGCAATTAATGATTCGTAACAATATTTAAAACATTTGGTTCATTTCATAGGCAAATTGTAAAAAGTGTAATATGCATATGCCGTTCATGGAGTTAAGCAGCAATATTTACTTTTCATATGTATTACAAAAAATTATTTTTCTCATAATGTTACAGTCTCATAAAATATCTTCGTAGTGGCATTTATCATACAGTGTCAATACTTTTACAAATCCCTGTGAATAAATAAAGCCAGAATAAAAATCTTGAGTCAGTACCTTCATTAGTGCTTCAGTTGTTTAGGGAAAATGTACAAAGGAAAAGATAAGTTATCAATTTTTTTACTTAAAAACTGCATTCACCTCTGTACTATATTTACAAGTTCTGCACATTCAATTTCCATGAAAAAGCTCTTTTTGTTTGTTTGTTTTGGAGACTGTTCTCATTCACATCTGGTGTTAACATGAATCTACTGAGTTCTTTACTACCGTATGAGACATAAAGCCAATCCCCAATTTACATACACATGCAAGATGCATATTAATGCAGGCTCTGAACAGGACACAGCTCTCAGGGTCCATCTGTCTGGCTGGTTAGTTGGTTGTTTTTTGTCCATTCATCTACAGAGAAGCTTCCAATTCTACATTCAAACTTGTCTCGTATTGTACAATCTGAGGGGTTTGTAGTTGCAATGGTCCTGCAACAACTCTCACAATACCCATACTTGTGAGCAATGCAAGGTGACTTCAGGGTGGAAATGCATGGACGTCTGTAGGGTGTTTAGAGCATATGTGCACTTTGAGGACCCACCTTGCATATGTATACATCTAACATGTTCATTGTGACTTGAAAAATACTTTAAAAATGCACTAAAATATTTCATTAAAAACTTAAAAACATAATATTCTTAAAAGAGTAATGAACAATTTAACTGCAGTTAAGTGACATTCAATTTCTATGGAAGAATGACATTGCATCTTTGATACTGGTGCATGCAGAGGACAGCGCAGTATCTAAGTAAGGCTTTGGACTTTTTTTTGTTTATTTGTTTTATGAGACGACCATTCAAAATAAATTATTATTATAATTATATATCTTAATTTAATACATTTTTAAAACCTGGTTCATTCTGAGGTAGGCTTTCCAAGTGACTGCAGCTGAATAAACCCATAAAAAGCTGTTTGTATACTGCCGCTACACCACCCCCCACCACACGCTCACTGAAGTGAGGTATGCTGTGTGTGTGGCTTAAAAAAACTGGGGTCACTGGCCTCCTACGGTTCAAATGGGAATGTTGCTCAAAATCAAAAAAAAAAAAAGACAGAGTGTGACATTAAGTACCTTGCAGGTTTTATGCTGAATGTTTTTCAGCCTCCAGAGTAGCACAAAGATCCTGGATGGGGGAGTGGAAAGGAATAGGGGAAAGCAGCTCTTTTTTTGTGTGCGTTATTTGATTTTTTGAGGCGACAGCTGTCCCCAAAGGCCAGAGATCAGAGGAGATGCTGGCAGCAGCATGGGAGTGTCCATCTGTCCCCCGATGGCTGTGTGAAGAGCCTCCCATTACATTCGACGGAGAGTGCATGGAGGGGGCTAGGTCTCTCCCATAGTCATCAATCTGGAATAAGAATCAGAAAACATGTGTCAGTGGAAATAAAATATTCTCTGTTTTCTTCTGCTGTCCAGATAAAAACATGCAGGACTGATCCTAAAAAGTGGGGATATTAGGTATCAGGCTAGAACTGACTTTACATTACATACTTTCTACAATGTAAAAACATTGTGTGTTCACTCAAGGTTGTGAGGAACAGCGGCAGGTTGATGAGTTAAAGTGCTGGCTATGAAAAATCTGCCAGCACTTTAACAGCCATGTGTGGAGAGGGGGTGGGGCTTCCCCTGAGGCATTGTGCATAATGAATGTAACTGCAGAGCATCATGCTTTTTAGAAGCTCAAGTAAACCTCTCATACCCGAGTGGTGATCTCCATGCTGGTTCACTGCTGGAGTTGGGCTGATATTGTATTTCTCCTTATCTAATCTATTATTCTCCCATATGCATCACTTAAGAGCATCAATCTTTCATAATTACAAGTATGAAAAGACACTCTTGTCTAACATGCGGATTCAGTGGATTTGGGTGTGTGTGTATTTTTTTATCAAAAATGTAATTAGTTGATTTTAATTTTAATTAATCAAAAGCATTTAAACAATAATTTATTAAAAACCTAACAAAGTGGATATCTCGTCTGTTGCTATGAGGCGAAATGCCTGAAGGACAGGAGAGGGGAAAGGAGGAGTTGGGCTTCCCTTGCTCCCGCTGTCTGTCTCTCCAGACTCACATGAGCTGGGGCTGAAGTGGCATCAAGCCAGCTGATGAATTCAGTGAATACACATACACACACACTGACAGGGACACAGACATACTGCACTGCAGCAGATAGAAAGAGGGGCAGACGGGGGAGGAGAAAGCAGCGCAGAGACCCGTTCACCCCACCTGCTGCAGCAGAGGACAAAACACATATTTTAACATTAACTACCATCTTTCCATTTTTAACTTTCATAAAAAGCCTACTCTGAATGTTACCGAAAGGTATTGTGCTCCTGTCATTGTACATATAAATATACGAACACAGCCCTTCTCATCCACCCGACCAGACACTCTGAGCAGCAGGAGGACCCAGTTGCCATGGAGACACGTGAAAACAACTGGAGTCTGTGTGAGCATATCAGTCAATGGCCTGTATTGTCTGTGTGTGTGGGTGTGTGTGTCCATTCCAGCTGAATGTGTGTGTGAATAGACAGTGTGGGTTTGTCAGATTAATGCCACTAATAACCTTATAATCTAATTGCATTCTAATGCCATATGATCATCAAACTGGACATTCGGATCCAGAGTCACCATCTTTACATATAAAAAAAAATCAGCATAAGGAGATCTGACTACTGCCCAAATACAAGAATACCCATCACATAAAGACCTCTGTCTAAGGTTGAAAAATAAGGAGTACAAAAAAAATGGAGAAGGAGGGGCAGAGATGGAAGCGAAATCAGTTTATGAATCAGTTTCATTCAAATTGGTTTTGCTTTTCAGACACAGGCGGCAGAGAGTCTCTGCAGACAAGGGCCAATTGATCTGGCTCCTTCTCTCTCCCACTCACTTCCTGTCCGTTTGGACAGACAGCCGCCAGATCATTTGCAGACCTTGAGAAGCAGACACTTGTCCGCTCCTCTTGCTTTGTTCCATTCCCCTCTATTTTCACAGTGGTATGCTGGATGTAGAGAAGCGTCACATCAGCTCATCCTTTAGATCGTTTTGTTGGCGTGCAGTTATTTCTGACACCCACGTTTTTAAAATGAGCACACAACATTGAATGACAACACACTCACAATACAAGCACAAAAAACATAACAACCACTTAACACTTAAACACAAAACTGGGTTTCTCTATGCCTATTCTGACATTATTCTCAAAATGTTAAATGCACACAAAACCAATCGAAGTAAGTCTCTATTATGGGTTCTGCAAAATTACTGTGTCCTTCATGATGGCATGCAGATCATTTTCAAACATGATTTTCATACCGGTTCTAATCCCACTGAAAATATATGCATTGTGCTGCAGAAGTGTGGTTTGACCCAGCCACCATCATGTAAATACAAAATCATAATTTTGACCAGATGCCACTGACAACAAACAGAAGACCACAAATTCACAGGTTTAAACCCCACTTACTATCACTATTTCCTTGAGCAAGACACTTAATCCTAAATGTCTCCAGGGGGGACTGTCCCTGTCACTACTGATTGTAAGTTGTTCTGGATAAGGGCGTCTGGTAAATGTTGTAAATATAAATATAAGTGTACTCCATTTTTTAAAATCCTCCATGCACCGCTGATAACATGCAACAAAACCTTGGTCCCAAGGAGGCATGAAATCAAATTTGTGTGTGTTTGTGTGTGTGTGTGTGTGTGTGTGTGTGTGTGTGAGTTAGTGAAATCTGATCGGTTTGTGTCAGTAGTGGCAGGAAGACCCCTGTCTTCCTCTTTATGTCTCTCTGTCCCTAGCTGGGTGCAGATGGCTGGTTGTCAGACCTTCTGATTGGCTGATAACCACACAGCTCTGCTTGGGATGGCAAGAGCACGACCCTGGGCCCCTGCCATCTGCTGTCCCCTGCCCATCACACACACAGCCTTATAATCTAGGGAAAAAAATCAATAATTTATCGCTTCAGTCTGACTCACTCTGAGAAGACAAAATGAGACCGACGGACTGGCAAATATGGAGGTACATTAGTGTCTTTTTTTTTTAGATGGTGTCTCTCAAGTACAATGTAGGGAAAAAAAAAACAAAAAAAAAAACAACAACAATGTGCAAGGGTGTGGTGTTATTGTCCAAGTTGTGGATTGTTTGTGATTTATAAATAACTATATCTACTTTTTATGAATAAATAGGCAAAAAACAAACTAAATCTTATATACAAGTGAACATAAAGTGCAGTGTGCAATGATGGAGCAGCCCGAAACAAGGAGCAGCCCGCCCCAGAACACCCACATTACACCCATGTAAATACACAGACCCCTACATTTCATACTGGCACATTTTCATTTCTTTATTTGGTAAATTCAAGCCCTTATGTGCATTTTATGTGTTTTCAGTTACTGCTGGTACACATTGACACATTGTGACAGCTCTGTTGCCGAACCTATACTCATATATTCATTCATGCTTTTTGCCTCCTCATATTACATCTGACAAATCTGCAAAACAGCATTACGGTTAGCTGTGCATGGCAGAAACCATGTTCCAATCACTGGACACTATATAATGCAAATAGCATTTATCTTGGGATCATGTTGTACACTAAAATATACTGGTACTGAATACTGATTTATTCCTTATGGATCATCTCTAAAATATGTATAGTGACTCAATACAATACGTTCAGATATTCGACCTGTGGTTATGCACAGGAAGACATGTGGTGAATATTTTTTATTTTTATTTTATTTTCACTGATAAATTGCTCATGTTTAGGTTGCCAGACAATGACCTTGAATCTGAACTTCAATTTGAGCACACTGAATAATATTACTTGAATCTTTTATTGTGAGTTTTTTGGCATTGAAAAACATACACTGAGATTATTTACAGCAAAATTATAGAAGCAAAATATTCAGAAACATTGTTTCAATAGAAAATCAGTGTTTGAAATTCAAAGGCTAAATGACATAGAACAATGAATCTTTTGTACATTGTGAGTTTTGTAGCACAATGCAACGAATTTGTTTTATATGAATAAATGCCAGATGTGCACCGGTGGGTCTCAAGCCATAAAGAGTAAAATGCGAAAATGTACACAGGTCTGAGTAGAACCCATTACACAATGTACTGATTTAAATTATAAATCAAGTTGGTGACCTCATGACAACAGCCTCTACTGCACCTTTCCCTGTTTATTTTTCATGTGGAGACATGCCTACTACGTTAACTTTTTACGTTAACTCAGTTTTACCATTGTCTGATTTTGTCTTTGGGCAAAATGAAAAAGAAACAGGAGAAAGGTAGCAAATCAATGCAGAAACTGTTAATGAAAGTTTGTGTGAATTGACTGGCTAATCATTTATTTTCTATATTTCAAGCACTTAGACTTAGTTTAACAGCCAGTTCATCAGGAAAAAAAGAAAAGAAACCTCTAAATGGCAAATACATTCCAATCCTATGGCTGACAACAACACACAACAGCAGCCATCCTTACAGTACACACCCCACTGGTGATGCCAGCAGGAGGCGGGGCCTGATTCAGCATGTTCTGGATGCAGAAGATGGAAGCGCCGTGCAATGTGGGATCAGCAGCACCTCTTACTTCATTAACTAAACTTTATTTTGTTAATTTAAATGCGGAACTCACTTTAATTAAAAGTGCCACTTTAATTTCATTGCCTTCATAGCCTTGCATGAACTGTTTCCACTGTTGTGAAAGGATGCTGTACAAGAGAGCTATTTAGGTCATGACACCTGTTTCTTGTTTTTATCACGTCTTTAAGCTTCAAGACACGCAAGCAGCATCATGAAGTGACCTATAAAATCCGAGCTGCAAGAACTGGACAGGGCTCCCAGTCACAACATGTACCCATGCTTTGTGTGCAAAACCAGATAGCACAGGAATGTCACTGCTCTGTTCTTTGTATAAGTAGTGTGTACTTGTGCTGCAGGACAGAGCCTTCTCTGCAGGCCTGCTGTGATTAAATCGTCATCTACTAACCACTGGCGTTGGCTTTTTATTTAAACAGAAAATTCCACAAAAATGGCTAATAAAACGGATTCCAATTTTATTACACTTTGATGTAGGTGTATTACATTACAGCATACATTTAGTATTGCGATTGCGATTTTCTGATCTATGCTGTACATACAAAAAGACCACAGGAGAGATTAGTACGAACAAGTGATTGCCTTGAACTTGTCACCACAGTGCATTCACAGCCAGATGAAGGAAGAAGCCAGACTCACCGGTCACTGTCGTTGCAGTCTCTTTGAAGTAGAGGCTGGTGAAAGGATTGGTGTGAATGCTGCCGACGTTCCCCTTGCAGCTGCTGGCGGCCTGGAAGCTGATGAGAGAGTCACAGCCGCCTGGTTTCTCGTCCATCAGGTTTAAGGCGATGTAGTTGAGTCCGTTCTGGAAACCAGCTGAGGTCTGGCGACACATGAGGCTACCGGTCGAGCAGCCCTGGTGCCCCAGGCCATCGTCACAGTTACGCACAGAGACTGGCACACTTTCCACTGAGGCGGAGCCATGGCGATGGGCACCATGGCCAAAAGACAGGACGATGGGCGGCACAGTGGTAGTGGAGGAGAAAGTTTCAGAGCTGTGGCGACGACGCCCCTGTGGTTTGACACATATCACTTTGGCGGCGTGGTCTGGGTTGACGGGGGGTTCGAAAGTCTCCAAGCGCTCCGGGCTGCTGGGTCTCTGTGCCCTGGAAGACGGGCTGCCAGCGGTCTGTGTGCCAGGTGAGGGAGGGGAAGGTGCTCCTCCAAACGTCATCTCTGTGTAATCATCCTTACACCAGCAAGACGCCACGGTGGGCGGAACAAAAAGGCACATCTCATCCTCTTCCAGCACATCACCCCCACACCGGTGCTGATGCGAACTCTCGTTTACGTTCATGTAATCCGACACAAGAGGACTCTGAACGTTGATGTTGATGTACTCGCCAGGGCTTCGGGGCTTGGAGGGCAGCGGGTGCTCGGTCATGCTTGGCAGGGTGGGCAGGATGTCCAGGGAGAGGCGTGTCAGTCTGCTCGCTTGCCCCATCCTGCCCTGCACCAGGCTCTGTTTTAAAGGAGAGGGAGCCGAGGGAGAGGCAGAAGTGGATGAAGCCCCAGGGTGCTGCAGTGGGGGTGGGGCGGGGCAGCTGTTTGACCCCCGAGGGCTCATCAGCACGTACTGATCGCTGTCCCCGTTCTTACCAATGGGTTTGTTGGCGCGAGGGAGCGAGCGGAAGGAGTAGACCAGCCTCTGGAGAGATGACTGCTGGTGCAGTTCGCCCAGGAAGTAATCAGAAGGAGACAGGGAGGTAGAGCAGGAGGAGGGGGCAACTGGGGACATGTTGAGGTACTCACTGGCGCTCTCCACCGACAGCCTGGAGCCACACCACATCTTCATATAGCCGCTATCGTCCAGAGAACAGCTGCTGCAGCAGGGTGAGCTGGTCCTGATGCTGCTGCCAGAGATGGAGAGCGCTTGGGGGCTGTGGTGGTGCTGGTGCATCCTGGGATTGAGGATCTGTTTTGGAGTTGAGACACACATAGGGCTCATGCGCACGTACTCGTCGGATCGAGAAGCAACTGACGGGGCCACGCCGGGGTTCATGGACATGTAACCATCATCACTGACCCCAGAGCTCCAGAGAAGGGATCCTATTTCAATGTCACCATAATCCTCAGGGTAGGCGCTGTTTGAACTGTGGCTGGTGTGGGTGGCCCTCATCAACGTGTACTCGTCCAGGGAGGCAGAGGAAACCTGGTGAGGCATGGTGATGGAGTTCCTGTGAGCAGATGATGTGTCCTTATCGTGTTGGTGCTGGTGAGTCCCCATCACCATGTAGCCATGCAGGGCACCACCCTCACGCGATGGGGGCGAGTACGCGGGGATGGAGGCCGGAGCATGTGCCCTCTGTGCATCCGCCTCTCCGGGGGACCCCGGGACCCCGGAGCTGGAGGACAGGCTGGCAGAGGGCGGGGATTTGGCGTGGATCACCGTGTTGGAGCGGCTCAGGTGGCTCCTGCTTCCGGTCACCGACACTGGTCGCGTCATGCTGCCGTCGCCCTCGCTGGCGGCGCGTATCCGACAAGAAGAGGATTTGGCGGCGGGGGACGACGCGGTCCGCGGGCGGCGCGGCAGCCCGGTCTGGCTGGGCGGGAGGTGGGTGAGGTGACGCCGGCTGGGAACGGAGATCGGGTTGGAGCCGGACGACTGGCTCTTGCTTCGCGGCCGGAGTTCGTACAGCTCCTTCATAGCCTTCATCGCTTCCAGCACCGTTTCGTGGATGTTCTGGGCCACCACCGAATCGTCCGCCTGCATCCACAGCTCCCCCGGGCCGATGGCCGCCGACCTGCCCACCTCCACGAAGAAGAGGCTGTCGGAGTGTCCGCAGCGGCGGATGTTCGCCAGCGGCAGCGCCGCCGCCGCCACCTCCGAGTTGAGTTTGACGAAGCGGACGGTCCGGCTGGATAAGCAGAGTCGGTAAACCCCGGTGAGGTTCCGGCTCTGACCCAGACCGCGCGACTTGAGCGTCACCTGCCACACCTCCCGGTACGGCTCGTCGAAGCCGGGCAGGGAGGACCCGGAGCCCTCGGTCAGGACTTCGGCGAGCAGCTGGTACCACGCCTCCTGCTCCTGCTCGCTGTCGGCGGCCACCGCGAAGTACTCGTCCTTGGTGTAGAGCGCGATCAGGTGCTTGTGCTTGGCGTCGGCGCGCCTGTTGACGTTCAGGCACGAGTCCAGCGCGATGGTCCGCTTGGCCGCCGCCCGGTTCCGCCACTTCTTCTCGGTCTCGTAGTACTCGAGCCGCGCCGGGACGCCCTCGCCCCGCTCCTTCAGCACGAAGAAGCGCCGGTGGCCGTGCTTCTGTTTCCGGAGGTAGCCGCACTTCTTCACCTTGCTGTTACTGCCGGGGAGGAGGTTTTCCGCGGCTGGCGGCGGACTCGCCATTCTCTCGCTTGAATTTAACGTGCGTTCTGCGTCCCGGTGTTTGTGGCGAGTGAGCGGTAAATAATGAGCGGAGTGAAAAGGGAAAAACAACATGTGACGTCCTACACATCCAGCTCCGCTTACAAAAAATACACATATATTGGCAATAGGGCGGCGCCACGTAACGGGGAGGCGTGATTCTTTGTCGATTTGCATATTTCTCCAGCTCATTCGGTCGATTGGTCGGCGGGGTTGGCGGACGGACGCTTCGACCAATAGAATGGTTGCAACGGGCCCGCCCATTGTAGGGTGGTCGCTATGTTCCTACTTCAAGCAGCACAGAGGAAGCAGAGCGGCTGCTGCGACCATCTGTACCACGCTCTGCGCGAGGGGCAGGAAACATTTCAGATTTAACTCACCGTACTAATTATTGTTTTTGTTAGTTATATTACGTGCGGTCTATTATCATAATAGCGAGGGCATTTCGGGAAATGTGGACTAGGTGAAAATGATTTTAAATGGTTTTACTTTCAGACCATATGTATGTGTGGAAATGTATAATAAAGCTGATCGTTGTCTTTATTTGTGTCCTAACAAACCACTGATTTAAGGTTTAACGTTTGAAGAAAAGAGCAGCTGAAGCATTTTCCCTCCGGAATGCCTATGACGCACTTCTGGCAGTGGAGGGAACAACATCCACGTAAAAGTAAAGGGAAGCTACCGACGGTGCGTAACTGTTTCGTAACCGCCGCGCCTCTGGAGTCTCGATGAATGAATGAATGAATATGAATATGCATATATAACGCATGCTCGTGACGCAGGTGATCTTTTATACTGACGTGGAGATGATGACGCGCATCGGCGGGCTGGAGGGGTTTGAATGCGCAGATTTAAACCAGGCGGTCAGGATTCGGGCTTGTGGGGGTGCTGCGCACAGCCAGAACTCCACTGAGCTGGTGCCACCCTCTGGCCTAAAGTTTCTCAGCAGAGCAGGGTGTATGAAAGGCTGTATGAGCTGTCAATGTCCTCATGCAGCTTGTGCTGGGTCATCTTGTTGTTTCTGTTGGCTCACTAAAGATGACTATTGGCTTCATAATTTTCCTCAAAGAGGATTACACCTTTTAATCTGATGATCTGAGCTCATCACAGCATTGCATATTAATGAGAGTTGTCTGTTGTAGTAAGGGAGTCATTCTCATTTATCTACTGGATGCCTGTGCCAAATTAAGGTTAGTCTACTGAGGAATTAACACCATTCAATAAATCCCAAAACAGTAAAAGCCATCTATGTGCTGCGGACGCTTCTCTCTTTTTAATATCTCTACCCTCTACTCCACACTCCAGATGACCTATCAGGTTGGTGTTAATTTTTATGGTCATTAGTATCTGTGAGAAGAGGTTCTGTCCCCCTGGATTCACACAGGACTCCATGGTAGCAAGCCAATGGCTTGTGGCTTTGGAACCAGAATAGTGAAATCCTTCCAAAATAGAGTCACATTTATGTCCTCCAATATATAATCAACTGAAATGTGGCCATTAGGTCCAATTTACCACAGGGTACCTATGTGTTGGCAGGTATGTCTACATACAGAGATCAGTCATAACGTTATGAGTACTGACCTGTGATTGCTAGATGGCTGGGTCATAATACTTCCAGAACTTGAACTCCTGATCCCAGTTTACAGGAAGGAAAACCAATAACCCTTGGAGAGGGTTGTGAGCATGTGGGCAGGCTGATTGGTGCATGTGGCTTGTGATTTCTGATTCGATAGACAATTTTAGTTTTAGCTCAGACTGCTAATAGAGGTTTTTGCAGAAAGTTGTCAGAGACAACAAAAAGAGTCACTTACCTGGGGACAATATGGTATGGGAAGACTACAAGTTGGAGGAGGCAATGTGAAGATCTAGGCTGAAAAACCTTGCATTTATGTGGATGTTATATATTATGTTAATATTATTGTATATGATACACAAATCACAAACCACTTTCTTAAACCTTCTTCGTTACCAAGTATACCTCTACATAGAAGCAATACTCATTGGTGGCAGTGCCGTTTTTCAATAAGACAATGCATCATTCAAAAATGTCTTAAGGAGGCACCACCTCAAAATTTACAGGACTTAAAGGATCTGCTTTTTCCTGCTTTGTGCTATACACCACATTCTGTACCTTCATGGCTCTATGTGAGTCCACAGGTCTGGGCTGTGTTGGCAGAAAAAAGGCAACATGCTAAAAATGAGATACTGTTTTATCTACTTAAATATTTTACATAATGACAAATCTTGGTTTCTCCTCCTGTAGACTGCAGTAACGGTACATAATTCTGTGAAAGATACAAAAAATCCAAAAGATACAAACAAAAAAATGTAAATATTCCTCATGTACATATTCCACACATCATAGTCAACTTTCTTCACTCTATTTGCAAGTTAACCCAATGTTTAGAGACAAAAAAAATCTAAAATATTATGGCATGTTTTGTTTAGTATAGCAATAATTTATCACATGGTTCTTGGGTTTTGAGAAAAAAGTTACAATAACTGGATTGAATAATATTTCCTGTACTTGGTGATCATAATGAACTAGCATATGGTGCAGCTGGGTGCACAGTAACATAAATCCTTTTTTCTCGTTTCTGCATGAGTGAGTTGTCCTGAGTTGTCCTGGTCATAACATTAATATGATTTAGCATATTGCAGCTTGTGTTGAATGCACGTGGGACATTTGGTGTAGAGAGCTTGATCAGACTAACCCCTGAATATGCATGGCTCAGTTAATCATATCAATTAACAAGCAGAAAACAAACAGGTTGGTGAGAACTGGGATGGGCGACTGAGTGCTTAAAGCAATCAAGGGAATTTGAATACACACACACACACGCCAAATTATAAATAACCACTTGCGCAGGCTATACATTATACATAGTGATGAAGTCTCTTGGGATTTTTTAAAATGCTCAGTAAATACATCAGTCCTGTTTTCTTATTATTGGACACAACCAATTTCATACCAAGGATTTCACTGATGCATCCTGTCAAAAGTCATGATTAAATCATAGCATTTACTGCAGTTAGAAATTTGCTAGAAGCAGGACTGCAGCTGGTCCAGTACACTGTTGTTCATCACTGTAGATGAGGACTTCTCCCCCATTAAGGAATAAACATGAAAATGTGATTTATAATTGATTTAATTGAGGTTATATCTAACTGAGAGAATGAGCCCCACCCCCCTTTTCACCAAGGCAATTATGTAGAATTCTTTCTGATTAATATTCATGAGCTGCAGGGGGTGCACAAGAGGTACTGGAGATCAGAACCAGGGCCATGATGAACACCATCAAGAATTGTGAACATCATTAGGAATAAAATTATTCTCAACAAATATGGCTCAACATTTAAAAAAATGAATGCATGTGGGTTGTAATATAATGTGTCACCCAGTAGAAGTAAATGCACGAAAGTGCTGTATGTGAGAGAGAGTAAGACAGTAGCACAAGACTGCTAAGCTGCACTGGTGTCAGAATGGGAGTAACACATTTGATGACTGGACCTTCTCACAGCATCCTAAATTTGCTCTATTCTGAAAATCTGCATGGATACTGGTGTTACATACGTCTTTGGTAGAACATTAATCTGTGTGTGTGTTTTCACTGTCTGTGCTTCATTGTAACTGCTTTCTGCTCTATTTACATTTATGGTATGTTTAGCAGATGCCATTATCCAGAGCGATTTATAACAGGTACAGTCCCTCTGGAGACACTCACGGTTAAGTGTCTTGCTCAGGGACACAATGGTATAAGTGAGATTTGAACCTGGGACTTTGCAGTTGTCTGGTAACTGGGCTTTATTTAACTTTATCATCTGTGTCACCCCTGGAAATAAAACTGTCCTAATTTGGTGACATTCCTTACATAAACCCAATTTAGCTGAGATAAATGTCATCTTGGTGTCAGACCAATATTGCCAAAAGGTTTTCAGGTCGAAGCTGGTTTTACCTTGAAATATTGTTGGTTACCAAGTATACCTCTACATAGAAGCAATATTCATTGGTGGCAGTGGCTGATGTGTGTCTATAGTCCCGATGGCCAATATCTGGAACATCCAGTCTGGACCTCCATGGAGCCAATTGTTCTTTGTTTATTCAAGACCAGAGGAGCATGCATAATATGAGAGGTCCATGCTTCTATCCATCCAGCCATCATCCTCATCTAGGGCTGTTTGTCTGCACTCCAGATATTCTCCAGGTTGGCTCTATTTGCTCCATTGGTGGGCTGAACAACAAACAGGCTGATGATTCACCCACAGCCTCACATCCTTACTCAAAAGCCCCTATCATGCTCCTTCCTAGCAAAGAACAGAATTATTCTGTTTTTAATCTTATTTTGAAAAAATGTTGAAAAAAAAACAACAACACATTATCCAAAAAACTCCTCTAAACAAGTGTTTCAGGCTCTCCAGTGGCCACTTTAAGATATTTACTTGTATTCCAGACTGATTTATGACCAGTGCCATATGGCTTGAGGACAACTGGAAGCCTGCAAACACACATCCTTCATCCTAGAGTGTGACAGCATGTATCTGAGCACCTGGCATTACAAACATGGCTGGAGCACATTCTGTCACACGGTGACACAACGAAAGTTCTGCTTTTCTCTCTGCTTTTCACCCATCACCCTGAGCAGTGGGCAGCCATGACAGGTGCCCAGGGACGGTACTCAGTGGCGGATCGCCCCACTAACCATCCACTGCACCCCCTACTCTTACTCTTAATGCCCTAACCAAACAGTGACATTTCTCCTACAGTTTCCAGCACTCTGTTTACACCATGGCACTTCATGTAGATTCTTTCTATTCATAGAGAAACTGATACATTAGATACACCCAGTCTCTGCGCTCTGTTCATTCTGCCTTCAGATGCATTCCCTTGGGCTCAGAGTTTGTCATCATAGCATCACACAGTGTCTTATTATGTTAACTAAATAATTGCAGAATTGTGAAATGACAAGGCTGGGTGCAGATGGCCAGCCTTATTGGGCTGGGGCTTTGGAGCTGTGACCGGAGCTTTGCAGATACCGCACAGTCTCTTCAAAGATATACACTCTTTTTGACTGGTTACTGCAATGCAAATGCAATAACCTCTTGATGAGGCTTTCATCCCCTTAGATACTGGATAAAATGCAGTATTATTACTGAATACAGAAAAACCTTTTCGGAATACTATAGGCAGCTTAGAGGTGGAGTTATATTACTGACAATTAAAATGATCTATTTTTACCAATGAAAAATGCAGGAAATGGCTGTACATGACAAATGGTTAAGAAACTCTGGTCACCCAAATGATGATGGATTTTAATTCCACCAGCACAGAATCAGCTATGTTGTCTGACAGGCTTTCTCAAAGAAATTACTGATTATGACTGAACTACTAAGTGTGATTTTTCCACCAACAAAGAACATCTGCCATTCTTGTATGCATGCATAATAATGAACAAACAGCACATTCATCAACCTAAACAGGCTTGTAATACTTACATTTAATTCATTATTTCATTAATTTCACTTACAAATGAAAACAATGCAATTTACATTCAATTTTAATGTTTTTTTAATGTAACATGAGAGATAAATGACGATAATCTTGTAAATATTGCACTCTGTCTCTTTGACTTAAATCTTCAGATAATATTAAATCAGTCTGATATGCTGTCATCCTGTAATGAATACATGAATTTGTAGTTTTTAGGCTATGTGATGCCCTGGGGCCATGGGGTCATCACAGCAGGTGCCCATGCACCTGATTAAGGAGTCCTGATCCATCCCAGCTGACCCCAATTGGTCTTGGGACTCCATAAAATCTGTGAAGCAGCATGCACACAGGGCTGCTGCATTGAAGTGGACCTTACCTTACTGTTATGTCCTTTAGGCCGTAGAATGGCTTGGGGTGCTCTGTTTTGTGCGTGTTCTCTTTTAGGCTGTCTGCTGGGGGAGGAGATTTGGATTTATAGCTCCACCCACCAATTCCCTCGTCAACTGGCAGCCAATCAATGCACAGGACTGAGAACTACATAAGGACCATTCCAGCCACCATTCAGGGCTCATTGTTGTGGAGCCGGAGGAGGAGGAAGCGAGAGGAGAGTTTTGGAGTTGGAGTTTGGATTATGTAGAGTTGGATAAGAGTTGTTGTGTGTTAGTGATTAGTGTGGTTAGTTGTGGCTTTGTTGTGTAGTTGTTTTGTCTCTCCTTTCATGGTGTGTTGTCCTCCTGTGAATTGTTGTTGTTGTATTTAGCACTTTTGGTTTGGTTTGTTGTTCACCGTTCACTGTAAATAAGCACAATATTTCACTTGGGTTTGGTATCTGTGTCTTCCCACTGCACACATTCCCCTCATTTGTTGTCGTGTCTCCTGACCCCTAGACAGGGACGTGACACTTACATATAAGTTGCTTAAATTCTTTGTTGTTTCCTTTTTAGCCATCGTGCCTGTTTTTTTTTAACCTTTTTAAAATAAATAATTGTTTCCTGTCCCTACGCTTCCTTCAGCCTGTGGTCGTGACAGAATGCAGCAGCCCATCCAAGAAGCATAGCAGAATAAAGCAGAGGAGAAAGATGACGGAAAAGAGCACCTCCAGTCTTGGTGAGTGTCGGTGCTAGCGAGGTGCACTGGAGGACCGCCCCGTGGGGTCGTGATGTGCCAGGGCAAGGATACGACCCCCGCGACCAGATTGAGAGATGCCATCCATGGGCTGGGCTTGTGGCACATGACAGACCCTGCGGTGATCCCGGACACCCGGAAGTGGGGTTTGCTGTGGGAGAATGGTTGGAGGGACAGCCAGAAGGTCAGCAGCGTGCGAGACCCATGGGACGATGATGTGAGGTTCACTCATGTGCTGACCAGCGTGGAAGTCTGCACCGTCCTCACCACAGAAAACACAGGCCGGGAAGACGTTAGTGAAGATGAGGCTAACTGGTGGTCGAATGGGCGCATCTCTTACACAGATGTCTGCAAGTATTGAGTGAACACAATACATAACTTGAATTCACAGGCATGTCAAGACATTTCATTTGCTTTTACAAACTTGCTTTTGACATATGCATCTGCAGCACGTGGCATTGAGCCTCTAACAAGGGGTTGTTGTCAGTAATCACCAAAGCTAAAATCTTGTTCTTATATTAGTTTGGTTATTGTAATTTGCAGCTACTTCCATTGAGAAGACAAGCCAGATTTTTTTGAGACTATGGATAGAGGCCAACTGTTTGGAATGGAAGTTACTGACAAGTGGGTGTCTTTGTTCCAAGTGGAGAAGTTTCTTCTTGAGTTGGGGCTATTACTGTGGACATCATCAACAGAATTCAATTCACCTTCTGTGTTTTGCTGACCTGCTTCTTTGTGGACTCAAGATAATTGGCCAAGAAAGTTGTGAAGACACTGGAAGGTGGGTCATATGGATCATTAGGATGTGGAGCTCTGCTGATACAATTGGGTCACCTCCAAGGGTGGGTGGGTGCAGAAGTAGGGCGTGGTTTTGACAGGACCCTTGGGGGACAGATGGTGCTAAATCTGTAGAAAAGGCTCACAGGATTTCACTGATCAGTTTTTTTATACAATCCTGATGCCACATCAACCCATTTTCTCCTTTAAAGCGAAATTTCCCCAAATTGTTGACTGAAATAAAGTACATACTTCTACAAATTTAGTCAAACAATGGTAGAACCCAAAGCATCTCATTCCTCTGATATCTGACTCACAGGAACTAAAAGAAGGCAGATAATTTGCAGACAACCCCAATACAGGCTCACCAGTCCAGCATCACTTTTACAGGGTCCATTCAGGGGAAGCTGCCCTTCTCATCTTTCCATTGCTGGCCTGTAAACACATTTTGATGATTGATTCATGTTCTGATATTGCTTAATTGAACCTTGACTAAGATTATTTTGCCAGATCAAAATGCTTTTACTTTACTGATCTGATACCAACATTGGTCCTAACAAGAAAAGTAGCTACATACTTCTCTGGAAATCTTTGAATCTGTTGTTTTCCATTTCTGTGCCGCCATAGGACAGTTTATCTACATGTACATTGTGAAAAGCACATTCCCTGCAAACCTGAGGTATGGGATGTCCCAATTAAGGATGGGCCTTTATGACCTTTTTAAAGGAGTATACACCTTGCAGGTGGAGGATTGCTCTGTTGAGAGGGTCCATGTCCGTGCGCTTGGTGGCTGAAATAGCCTGTACCTGACTTTTTTGTTTGTTTCTTTTCCATTTTTTGTTATTTCTTTCAGGTTCTGTATATAATTTATACTGTTTCTTGCCCTTTTTTTTGTACAAAACACTTTTTCTGGATGTATACTATGGATTTTATTTTTCTGCAATAGCTGTGACTACCCGTGGGAACAATAAACTCTTTTCTCTGAGTTTTACCCTACATTTTTCCTCTCTGTTGCCTCATGCCATCAACCTCCAAGACCATCGACACCCTCCCATTTCTACAACCTGCCCTCAACGGCTTGAGACTTGACTCAAGTCTGATTTTTTTTTTTTTTTTTCAACTTCACGCATGCATGCAGCCACAAAACTGATGCCGATGGCAAGTCCTCCTGTGCCAAATAGAGTCTGGTCTGTTTGGGATTTGTGGATTCTATAGCTTTTAAAGTGTCTATAAAACTTTATAGCGCATCCTTGGATATAGCCAAATAAAAAAAAAAAAGAAAAAATAACAGTTTGGAAAAAAGTATTCAATTATATGACCCCTCCTGGGCGCCATACAAAATAGACTGCTGCAAAAATGCAATATGGTTTGCAAATCTACAATTCTGCAAACATAAAATAAGAACAGCCTTTTTTATGAACTTGTGAACATTTCTGCATATATGCCCTCCTCCTCGTCTGGGAGTAGAGTTCCAAAATCTGACGTCTGTTGTGGTGAGTAAACAGATGTTTGCAATATTTAGTGTGATATGTATATGTTGACTTAAACTGATGAGTAAGTTGCATAGAGTTAGCAGAGCACTGGTTATATAGGATGAATAGATCTCCTTTTTTGTCCAAAAATCACATTTTAAGGCAACTCATTGTGTCACTTTGTTATGGGCAGCATATGTTGAATATTTTCAGACTGATAAAACCCAAGTGCCCAGGCACACACAGTGCAGCTCACATGTTTACTGCTTCTCCTATTACATAAGACAGGAACAGGTGCATGTGTGTTTTCCATCTTGGCAGGGGCCAGTCGGCAAGACATTTGCCCTGGAGGGGTCACCCTGGAGGCCATTACAGCACAATAGCTAACACTTACCCAAGTCCCCCATCCCCCTAGTACTTCAACTAAAACTGAAATGAACCGCTGAGTGTTTTGAATGCATCACACTAGGTTTGCCTAGTCAATTTGTGATAACAATATTACTGCTATTACATATTTCAGTCTGGTGTCTTGTGTGTGTTGAATTTCTTCAATTTGTTCATCTGAACAGTTTTACATAGACATTTGGAGGAAATCATCTCTACTGTAGTCTACCTATAGTCTATCTGTGTCCTAAGAAAGCACATTTCATGGCAACGGGTAAATGCAGAGGACACATAACATGTCACCATGTGCTGTGCATCACAATCAATTCACTTTCACTTCACTTCCATGCTGTAGTAATTGGAATCCAGCTGAATAAAACATTACAACCACTGACAATACCAATGATAATCGGGTTACAATTGAAGCAAGGTGTGGATTTAATGAACTGTCAGTTCATTCAGTTACAATGAAAGCAATAAAAGTTTATAAGTGTGAGAATCTGAGTGGTCCAGGAACCCCCACCACCAGGCCTGAATCATTTTAGACCATCCCTGTCAACATCCTGGTTTTGAATAGCCACAATCAGTTCAACTGACAAATGCTTGTGGGAACAGCCCCAGCTAATTTGCCTTTATACCATCCCTTTAAAGGCATCCCATCAACAGCTGCCAGCAGTCCACACAGAGGGAGCATGAGAAGGCCTCACTGAATACAAATTGATGCGCTACCTTCCCCCTTCAACATACAAACCGCAACCCCGACAGCTCCAAATTAGGAAAACCAAACCCAGTGAAGTCAGATTGGTGTGTGATAATCTGATTCTATATGTAGACTGGAAGCAAGGTGAAAAAGCCTGTATTGGCTTGTACAGTTTCATTTTCAGCATTTTGAAGTCAACGATGAAACCAAAAGACAGCCTCAGACGTGTCAAGTGCATTTGACTGACAGGATCTCTCTCAGGACAGCTTTTAGCAACCACATTAGAATTCATGTCCATGTTCAAAGTGTTTTTTCTTGGAGATAATGTGCAGAAATTAGCTTGTGGAAGCAACATTAATTAAAATCCTCAGAAGGAATTTCTTTCTCATTTTGGTATTTATTTTTTGTGGTTGTAGGCATGTGTGATTGTTATCATTAATTTATTCATTCATTCATGCATTCATTATTCATTCATTCATTCATACATTTCTGTTTTGGCTTTCCACATTTTAACTAACAAATGTATGAAATTAATTTTAAAATATTGTAACGAATTAGCTCAAAAGGAAATATCTATAATTAATTATAACTGGTTATAATTAATAATAAACATTTAGATTAGATTTTGGGATAAACTGTAGCAGAATTAATGTTACAATTACTTGATCTGTCTGTCCACGGAGCAGATAATATAATTATTTATCAATTCTGGGAACGATTATCCCTCCCTTTGCCAGGAAAGGTAGCTTTCCCACTCTGCGTGCTAGCAGTAATTTAGCATGTAGCTTAAAGGGTCAAACGTTCAGTGACTCCAGATGTGCGCAGCACACAGAAACAAACGATTGTGAATTAAAAGAATTTAATAAACACGGCTATAGCTAACATACAACAATTAGACAAACATATACATACAGGGTAAAGGAAAGTGATGAAAAGAGAATGGCAGTATTACACATCAATTTACCACAGCCTAATGAGAATCGTCAGAGAATTCTTAAGTTCACCTTAAAAAGGGGTTTAAACGTGCATCTAAATAGTTACTTGCATTGGTCCTTGTTTCATGCAAAGGAGCCCTGATGTGGTAGGGTCGCGATCCTCAACCTTTTTAGATCTTGAGCTGGAAGTCCTCCTTGAAGGTAAATTTTGCCAAAGAGTCAGCCCAAGAGGTGAGCTTAACAAAGTGTTGAAAAAAGTGTCTCGGGAGGAAGAAGAGAAGTTCTGAGCCATGCGTGCCTGTGCGACGCTCTTTTTGATGCTTTCTGGCACGCCCATCATGTGGCCTGAATGGCCAATCACAAGTGTGAAATTTTGGTGGGAGAAGTCCCCTTTGTCTGGGTTTATGACTGACCGGAATTTTTATGGCTGGCCCAGAGAGAAACTGTAGTTCGTTGCAGTTACAATTTCTACCTTATAGAAATTGTATGATGTATTTTGTGATCACATGGTATGCATCACTGTTTCAGTAGTAAAGAGATGTTCCTTCTGATACCAAGAAAGGGACCTTTAGGAAGTAGGAAAGTGGAAATACACTTATACACTTAATTATAGGTAATTAGAGTTTACCTAATGCAAAATAGAAAGTTGTAACTAGTATAATTCATACAAGGGAACGTACACACAACGCGTGCATATACAGGATCCACTTATAATCACATATTCCTAGCACAAGATACAGACAATGCGTTTAAGTGTGTGCGTGATTGTGTATTGCAAAGGTGGGGCCAGGCAGGAGGTCTTTATGGAATGCTTTGAAGCTTGGAACCCCCATGAGCAGTTTGCAGACCCAGTCTGTTTAGCATCATGTTTGTGACAGTGGGGGGGGAAGACGGGGAAGATCAGGCTGAGGGTCCAGGTTTGTAATTTGTATGTAAATGTCAAAGGTTAAAAGGTTCTTTGAAGATCAACCATCTGTGATCCTACGCAGATGCTACAATATTAATAAAAAAATATTGTAAATGTATTTTTATAAATCACTACAATGATGAAACTCACTCTTGATAATGTCAGAAAAATGTACATAATAAATAAAACAGGTAAGTGGTATATATCTGTATGAATTAACATACAATAAAAACCTCCAACAATAATTTATTTTCTGGCCCAGTATCCTCTGTACAAGCTCATCCTTCCACAAAAACAGGACTGTTGGGCTGCAGATGTTCACATTCATGATCTGAGCTTTTGTATGCACCCTCAGTTTAGTAAAACAGAAGTATATGCTGCCAAAAACAATGCACACTTTCATCCAAGTAAGCGCATGTAAAGTGGCTTCAGCCCGCATTTCAAAGCACTTAAAATCACAGTAACATAGGCTTGTAACTTGGTAACACATTTCCAACACAAATGTCCATTAAAGGGATTTCAGTGTAACTTGTTCAGGGTTGGTGTCACAGTATAAGCTTGTTGTTGTTACTGCAAACACATGCAGGAGAATTGTTGTTTGGTTCTCATTTTATTAAAGTATAACTGACAGACATGTAGGGAATTTTTTATAAATACTGTAATCATGCAAAATCATCCAAAATATGTATTCATGTCCGTATTTAAATTACATATTTTCTTACCATCTTCTACTTCCTCTGTTGGCTGCTCAACTGGTCTGGCTATTGACCTGGCAAAAATGGATGCTGTTCCGGGCGCACTGGATGCTGTTCCTGGTGCAACCCTTCCCTTTTACCCAGGCACCAAGTAGCTATAGATTAACAATGATACATTGGTGCTCCACAGTATTCGTAGTACAATCTGAGACTAAAAATATAAAATGTAAAACTACCCAAAATGTAAAACTGAGCCTGGATAGAACAGCAGATTTGTATATATGAAGTTCATGCTTCTTACTGGGATATTTAACAGTACAAAGTTGTTTTCTTCAGTTCCGGAAGGTATACAATTACTTCATCACACTCTTTCTCAGCAAAAATAAAGGAAAAGGAATAGTCATTCATCACTACCGCCATCGTCCTCCTGTGCACTCAAGCTTACGTGAAGCAGCTTTATTTCCTTTTTTAACTTGAAATTTGCATGCCTTTTTCCATGATGAGGGTCTGTGCACAAAATGCAAAATAGCTGATGTGAAGAGTTAAATGTGAGTGAGTTTGCCGGAACAGTTTCATTGGTCAACTGTGACCTGTTCGGTAATTTCGTTGGTTTTGTAGGGTTAAATGTGTTGGTGACAGGAAGCTAGTTGCCCTATGAAAATCCATAAATTAGCCGCATCATTGTAACATCCACAGTTCTTGAAGTGTGTGAAAAAAGTAGTTGTTTATATGCCTGAATTTATGGTAAGCGCCAGTTTTAAAACCTCACAGTTGTATTCATAACCAAAGGTATATTCAGTAGCCAGTTCTAACCCGTTTCTCCCTTTATAATAAAATCCATCAGTTAACTGTAGTGTACTTGTGTTGTGATTATCCAGTGATCTGAAACATTTAAATGTGTCAAACAGATCCTTCCTCCCTCAGGCCTTGGTCCCCCGAGGCAGGACCAGAGGGCTCAAATGGGTCTTAGGAGGTTTTCTTTAGCACTGGAGATCACAGCAGACTCCTTCTTCTGCAACGAAAAATGAAATACAAGCAGAGTACAACAAAAACTAACAGAGAGAGAATCCATCACTGAATTAAGAGCCCCTGGTTCCCCAGGAGCCCCGGTGGAGCCCCAGGAGCCCCAGTGGAGCCCCAGGAGCCCCAGCGTGGGTGAAGACAGAACCAGATTATGTAACTTTTGTAGCACAGAAATATGAGATGCAGGAGATGATGCAGGAGTGCTTGTCAGAGTACCAGCTGTGGGCAATGGTGGTGGACTGGCTGCTGAACTCCCAGAAAAACTCCCAGCCCCTCATTTTACTCCAGTTCCCATCCCTAATCTTCAATCCCTCAGTAGTTGTCTCACAAATGCTTGTCGTCAGAGTCTGACCAGCCCAGTAGCTTTGACTCCTTTCGTTGGCCTCGAAAAGGGATCTCAGCATACAAGATGACTTCTTGGTGCTTTTTAGCAGGCAAACTTCTTTATGTCTTTATGTCTTTATGAACATCTTGTTTTGGCTGTATTGTTGACGTCTGTCTTCAATCTCTCTAAGATCTAGCCTGAAGGTTGGTTCCGGATGACCTCATTAGATTGTCCTTGTGGTAATTGGAGATTCCTTCTCTTTTGAATAATCTGTTGACTTATTGGTGGACATGTCTGCTGGCTGCTTTGTTCTGCATTTCAGAGATGTATATTCCATCTTGTTTGATCTTGTCTGACACCCTTCTTTTCCATAGCATTCTTTTTTTAAGATTCCCAACCCGTTGAACTCACTGTTGTGCTTATGCTTTGCCAGCATCTGGCTGATTATTTCTATTTCATTGTTGTGCTGTTGGCCATTTTTTAGTTTCTCTTCATGATGTCATCATCAATATTTTGTAATATTATGTTATATTTCCATTTGATTTGCACTTATCTGTGCAAATCAAATGGAAATATAACATAATATTACAAAATATTGATGATGACATTATCTGAGTAGGGTTATGCATACAGCAGCTGGTCATCTTCCGTGGGAGCCGAACCCTCTTGCTGTGTCTCCTCAATGATGTCAGTGGTGTTTTCTGCTCTTGCTGTACTGGCAATAGTGGTTTCTCTGGTTCATTCTAGTGAAGATGTCCTGTTATGCTGTCGCCATGCTGTGCATGTGCTTCTAAGGTTGTTGTTGATGATGATGTCTCCATATTGCTAATAGTAGGACCACACCACATTATTGTAATTGTTCAATTGTCTACTGTTATTTTTTATTAATTGTCTTGCTTGCTCCTTGTGTGGTGGGTACGTTTGTATGGGATTATGACAGAAAAAGACTGTTTTAAAAAAAAATTGATCATATCACCCGCGACTTTAAAGGACAGACATCAGGCAAGATAGTGTTGAGCCAGCATGGTTACGGTTACAGTAAATGTAAGCACATTTTTGATCTGTCCGTTGCCCTCATTCAACCTCCCCAGCAGAGCTGTAGTCCCAAGTGGACCCTACTTATTGTCACTGTCACAGTTGCTGTCTTTTGTCTTTGCTTATTTACAAAAGACAGTACGATTTTATGCTTACATGATTACAAAAAAAGTGATGTAAGAAAAAAGTTGGTCAAATGAATAGGCTGCCCCTCTCATTAATGCTCTGGATAAGGACATCTGCTAAATACTGTAAATAAAAATGAAAACACTGTGATTGTTGTTCAATCCATTGCATTTTAGTGTTTGTCCAAATAAGTTGCAACTGCTCTAAATCAATTTTCTAAGCTCACATCTGATGAAATCATTCAGATAATATCTACAGGCAATCCAGCCACTTGTCCACTAAATCCAATCCCTTCTGCAATGCATCAAACCATCACCTCTGACCTCATCCCTTTTATTTCTCATTTGGCCATGTACCATCTGCCTTTAAAACAACCAGGGTTCTTCCAATCCTAAAGAAACCCACCACTGATCCTACAGACATCAACAACTACAAACCAGTTTCTCTCCTCTCATTTCTTCTCTCCACTGGTGTCCCTCAAGGCTCGGTGCTAGGTCCTCTCCTTTTCTCCCTCTACACGAGATCACTTGGTGAGGTCATTTCCTCACATGGATTATCCTACCACTGCTATGCCGATGACACACAACTCTTCTTCTCTTTTCCTCCCTCTGATCTACATGCTACTTCCAAAATCTCTGCATGTCTAACCGACATCTCATCTTTGATGGCAGCCCATCACCTCAAACTCAATCCCACCAAAACTGAACTAATATTCATTCCATCAGATTCTTCACCACATCAGGATCTTGCTATTTACCGGGACAACTCACAGCTACCGCCTTTGTCACGGGTGAGCTGGACATGGCATGAAGGAGGATGCATTCGCACGATCACTGGACAGGGGTTTAATACAAACTTCAGGGGACAGGGGAACATATACACACACAATGACCCGACGGCGAACAGACACGAACAGGATAGTTTTATACAATTATATAAATATACACCAGGTGAACACGATCAAGGAACATTGCACAAGACGAACATGAAACTCCGGTCCGGACTTCGGATCCGGAGTAAACACCTGCCGGTCCGGATCATGACAGCCTTCTACAACAGCCCGCAACCTTGGATTAACAATAGACAGCCAACTCTCCTTCCCGCTCATGTAGATTCCTTCTCTACAATATAAGATGAATCCATCCTTATCTGTCAACCCAGGCCACCCAGCTACTGGTTCAGTCCTTAGTAATCTCACGACTGGATACTGTAACTCCCTTCTAGCTGGTCTACCTCTATGTACAATCCGACCTCTACAACAAATACAAAATGCAGCAGCACGACTGATCTTTAACCTTCCCAAATTCTCCCACACCACCCCTCTGCTACGTTTCTTCCACTGGCTCCCAGTAGCTGCACTCATCAGGTTCAAAATACTGATGCTGGCCTACAAAGCCAAACATGGAGTAGCACCATCCTACCTCACAGCCCTTATTACATCTCACACTGCACCTCGTTTACTCCGAGCCTCCAGTACTGCTCGCCTGGTCCCTCCATCTCTGAAGGAAGACATTCATCTAGACTCTTCTCCGTCTTGGACCCTCAGTGGTGGAATGAACTTCCTCTTGAGGTCAGAACAGCTCAGTCACTGAACACTTTCAAATGGCAGCTCAAGACCTTCCTCTTTACAGAATATTTAGATTAACTTGTAAAGTTCTTATTATCTAACAAATGTACAGATTATACAACAAGAGTGAATAAAAAGATAGTATTCATAGTTGAGGGTTTTAATGAAACAGAAATGATCACTTCATTGATGGTAACTTGAAAGTACGTTGTAAGTCGCTCTGGATAAGGGCATTTGCCAAATGCCTTAAATGTAAATGTAATGTAAATGTAAGATGTTTCAGTAGCTGCCAACATTCTGTGATGAGTCTGAGTGTTACTGTCCGCTGCGCTTCTGGAGTTTGTTGATCTCACTAATGGGCTAGCCCATTCATGAACGTTGAACTCAGCCCCACTAGGCTGTAGACAGGCTTCCAGAAGCGCACAGGACAGTAACACTCCAACCAAGGATCCAAGAACAAAACTAAAACAACCACCATCACCCACATACCACTTCTAGCATCCCCCCACGTTCCGGGCCAGAGTTTTCATGTTCAGTGCATGTCTCCGAGTGTGCCCCCTGTTCCTGCCTGATCATTGTGGTGTGTCTTGTTAAAGATAATGATGATCCTTTATTAGTCCCACAAGTGGGAAATTTATTTTGTCAAGGCAGGAAGTGGAAAAGGAAATGGGAAAAGGAAAATACAATATCACAGACACTGTCAACTGTATCATATAAAAGTTCACTGTACAAATAAACACATAAATAATCCTAGAATAGCAAAATAAAATAGTGAATGTGAAAAAATAAAAAATGTTTTGGTATATAAGTGTTGTAAACCCCTTGTCATGTAAGTTGTGTAATCATGTCCTTTTCCCTGCCATTTATCCAATAATAAAAACGATTATATGAAAAGCAAAAAAATAAATAAAAAAATTGTCATATCCAAATATATTTACACTTGGAGTGTTTTCATGTTACTGTCATTTGGAGTGCTTTCATGTTACTGTCAGTGAATTAATCAGTGATGATTCAGTAGGACCCCAACCATGAATACAATCATTCTCTCTGTTATACTTTTTCGTAGCTATATCAGACTATAATCACTAATTTGATCAGTATTTTGAATCTGATGCGGGCAGCAACTGGGAGCCAGTGGTGGGAGCATAGCAGAGGGGTGGAGTGGGCGAATTAGGGAAGGTTAAAAACCAGTCATGCTGCTGCATTCTGTGTTAGTCACCGAGGCTGGATGGTATTCAGAGGTGGACTTGCTAGAAGGGAGTTACAGTAATCTCACGATTGGATTACAGAGTATCTGGGTGGCCTGTGTTAAAAGATAAGAGCAGACAGTCTGATATTGTAGAGAAGGAATCTGCATGAGTGGGAAAGGTTTAAAGTGAAAGTGAAGTGACTGTCATTGTGAAGCACAGCAAAGAAAGCACATGGTGACACAACAAAATGTGGTAATGCGAGTCAAGAAGGAAATTTGGTTGTACAGTTACTCCAAGGTTGCATGCAGTAGCAGAAGGAGAAACCTGTGAGTGTTTTTTGATGTACCTTAGTGTTTTTTCTATTTCTTAGAATTAATTTCTATGTTAAAATATATAATTTTTGATTCCAGTTTAATCAAGGATTAATTGAGCATAAAAAATGCATTGGGAATTCTGACAGATTTACAAGCTTGACAGTTGAACTTTTAGCCCTGTGGTCTATGGGAAGCCTTTCACATGTGTTTCACAAATAGTGATGCTGTGTCCTATAGAAATGCAAATAAGAATAGTTGGGGTATCCTAACTCACCACTGGATTACTCACCACCAGTGTTATTGTCACCAACATATTCCTTCACTTAGTTAAAATAAAAAGTAGCCTTGTACCAGAAGAATGACCCTCTTTTTGATTAGGACCACACCTTCCTCGCGACGGAAAGCGGCCAATTACAGCCGGCCCTCATCAAACCCTCCGAGTGGCGAGAATAATCTGGGTGATGGCGTGTCACCTTACACACACTCAGTCCATGTGCACTGTAAGAGTATAAAGATCATGGTGTAATAGTGAATTAAATCATATTTATTTACCATAAATAAGTAGCATGGATTTATGGGTGCTGAAACAGAGCACAAACTTGAGGGAATGCACATGCTCAAATCCGCTAGGTAGCACAACTCGATAGGCAGCATGTTTCGACAGAACATCTGTGTTATGCATGGTCCACTCAGCGTGGAATTACCAAAATTAGACAGGAGATAGAGAGGGGATAGCCTAACATATGAAACAGGAAAAGTCAGCCGTGTAATCCATTTATTTAAAAAAGTATTCTGATTATCACTCATTTAAACGGTAAATGGAATGAAATACAGTTACTCATATTTTGTATTCTAAATACGTAACGTCGGTACATGTTTTCCGTTACTCCCCAACACTGCTCACCACCATGTCTGGATTAGTGCCTCACATCCCTACACAGCCCATTCTTTCTAGGCCCGGTCTATTCTGCTGACTGAGCCAGACTTTTAGAAGGCTGTTAATCTCCATCCTGATTGGTTCCATCTGTCTGGTTAATGGACCCTCAGGGCAGAAGATGTTTTTTTCTGAAAAATGTGCCTATTTTTGGAGCGTGGCGGATGGTTGAGGGTGCATGGTTGATTTGAAAACTGATCTGGCACTGTGATTATGTGAGATATTACCACATCACTCTCTTAGTACACATTTGGGTAACATTAGCTGAGTTAATTTAGCATACAAGCAAATGGAGTCTACATAGAATAATACATCAGTCTGTGGATAGGATAGCTAATTCTTAATTTAGTCTTTTTTCATTAAATGGCCCACCATGAACATCAATAAAATGATACACATGCATCCTACACTGACAGGTGTGCCCTAAGAATTTCCCCCCAACCTGTTTCACATCATTACCAGCTCACTGGTTTAGCACTGTCCTACTCAGCCATTATACGTGCCGTGGAGGAACTCTGTGCCTCTCTGCATGTTAAAACATTCTTACTAAACGGTAGGAGGAATAAATACTCATTCACTGAATGGCCTTTTTTACTTTTGCCAATATTAAATTAACAAAGCTGCTGCTAAATCTACCAATTGACTCCCAGGCAGTGACAATGACTTATTAATGCGATCATTTTGCCACTTTTATAAAAAGGTTAATTATTATGTGAAAAGTTTACAGTGGGAAAATATCGATGCTGGGTAAAACATTTATATACATGCAGTGTTGGGTAGGTTACTTTTAAAATGTATTCCGTTACAGAGGACAGAACACATGCCCCAAAATGTAGTTTGTAACGCATTCCGTTAAGTTTCTCAATGTGAGTAGCGTATTCTGAATACTCTGGATTACTTAATATATTGTCATACTTTTTACAACTACATGAATGTAGCAATCACAGATAATAAAAAAGCCATTTTTTCCTGAACCATTTCTTTATTTATAAAGCTGAAAATTGGAAAAGTATTAGACAAACATCACTTAAACATTACTTATGTCTGTCAGGATTGACGGCAGCTGTGCTCAACACCGGTGGCCAATCCTGACGGCGCATAAATGCCGGATATTTCCGCCCCTTCCAGATCTCCGGCATTTTCGTGAACTTCATTTGGCAACAGTGTGTATGTTTGCAATTTGAGTTCTGGCAATCGCCACATGCCTACGGGTTAGTTTATGTTCTTTATTTAAGTTAAATTGTTTTTGGCCACCGCGCCATTGTTTATTTGTATTTATTTATTGTTTGTTATAATAAAACCCCATTCCCAGCATGTCAGACCTCTGCGCTTCCTTCCCCCGTAAGTCCGTAGTCGTGACAATGTCAGGACATGCTGGGAAGGGGGTTTTATTAACAAATAAACAATAAATACAAATAAACAATGGCGCGGTGTTCGAAAATGATTTAAACAAAGGGGAGAACTTAAACAAACCCGCAGGGCTGGCTCCCCGGCGTGGTCAGGCGTGGCGGCCCCGGACCCTCGGCCTGGCGTGTCAGTCCATGTGCACTGTAAGAGTATAAAGATCATGGTGTAAAAGTGAATTAAATCATATTTATTTACCATTTCAGGGGTAGCATGGCTTTATGGGCGCTGAAACAGAGCACAAACTTGAGGGACTACGCATGCGCAGATCACCTAGGTAGCACCACTCGATATGTAGAATGTTTCGACAAAACACCTGTTTTATGGAATTACCAAAACTAGACAGGAGATAGAGAGGGGATAGCCTAACATATGAAGTAACTGTAACTGTAAAAGTAACTGTATTCTGATAATCACTCATTTCAATTGTAATTGTAACGAAATACAGTTATTCATATATTGTATTCTAATATATGAATAACTGGTATATGTGTTCTGTTACTCCCCAACATTGTATACATGTATACTAATTGAAGGTGGTGGTGTTTTTTTATATTCATCATTACTGGAAATGTGACCATATGTTTTTTTTTTTTTACCCAAGAGGAACAGCCAGAGACAAGATATATATTTCAACAGTTCTGCAAATACAAATACAAAACATATTATGGATTTCTCCGATCTATGATCCTCCTATCCATTTTATTCTGATCAGCTGATAGAGAAAATTCTCCTTTTCAGGACCAATTTAACACTAGTTTAATTATCTTCTCACTGAAGCTACATTATGCATTTTATTTGTGTGGAATAGTAGATATCTGGAAATTTGGATCATGAACATTGAAGACCAGCTAAGAAGAGGTCGGTTCCAAAATGGAACCTTTTGATGGTTCAGTGTAATTGCTTTTCAACTTTTATGCTCTAGAGAATGAACAGGTTCATGTACATCCAGCCCTTCACAAAATCACCAAAAACAGTAAACAACAGAAAAGGAAGAAGAAAATGCAAGGCCCACCACTCACCCACGCTCTTCCCGGCTGCCCACACAATAGCTGTTCCTATGACGTCCACTCCATCCCCGCATTGGTGTGTGTGGGAGTTCTGTTCTCCATTCATTCCGCTCAAGTTCCTGTACAGTTTTCATTTTCCTGTTTTGTTCAGGGAATCATAAGATTTTTTGTGATCATTTCCAGCATCATAAAAGAAGACCTTTTGTCAGGGACTGGTTGTTACCCAGTGGGGATGAAGCCATTTTATTCTGGTTTTCTTCAGGGTTTGCAGGTCGCCTCCTGTGTTTTAACTCTTATGTAACACTTGACTATAGAGATGTTACTTAGTTGATAGTCTCTGTTTAAGCAGCAGTTGTGGATTTTATATCTAGCTATACAGATATGAAGATCAGATTACAATGGATTATAATGCACTGAAGTACATCACTCTGGACAAGAGCAGCTGTGGTATTATGTGAATCTACATTGAGATTGAATTTGAATGGTTTGGTGGAGGCACACAATTTATTAATGGTATTAATCTGCTCACATAGGGCTCTGTAGCATCCACTGCATCCACATCATACTCCATTTATAAGCTTGCTAAAATAAACAGAAGACAGATTGAAGTTTTTAATTCCTTCTGCTTGTAACATAAGTGCCCAGGGAGCTGAATCAGAGTAGCAGCATTGTGAGTAATTCTCACCTCCAGGATTCCTCTTAGTACTAACTGTGCTGTAATGAATTTTAAACAAACTACGGTAGTTTATTGGACAGTGATTTCAGCACAGCCAATCTGCAGGCAGGCAGAGCTGGCAGACAGCAGCTTTCTATAGTCACTGCGCAGGGGGCAGGTCTCTGTACCAGGACAGATAACAATGTGGAGCATCAGTGGAGAGACATCCAGCATTCACATCAATGTTTAGGCAATTATTATAAGTAAAACTATTTTTATTAATAATTATGTTGATCATTTTATATTCATATATTCATGAGGCATTCGTCAATTTTTATTGAATTATATTTGCATAACATAAAATGCACACATTTCACAGGTGGTCTTGCAGGGCATTTTCACATGCTTCATATATTGAGGTGGAATATTCAGTTTATAGAAAGAATTTTGGTTAAGTTTGTGTTATTGTATACATTCCCTGACAAAAGTCTTACAATTTATTGATGAAGTCATCAGGAATAGCAAAGAAAGCAGTCTTGCATGCCCAGATTCAATATTCTTTGGTTTCATCTTCCATGCTTCCTCTTTCATCCTACCCCACACATGCTCAATGATCTTCATGTCTGGTGACTGGGCTGGCCAATCCTGGAGCATCTTGATCTTCTTCACCTTGAGGAAGTTTGGTGTGGAGATGGAAGTATGTGATGGCGCACCATATGCTGCAGAATTTGGTCTCTTTTATGGTTGGGAATATAAAAGGTAGGTAATATTTCTTGGTATTTCAGACTAGTGATGTTGTCTTCCACCCTGCAGATCTCTCGTACACCCCCATACTGGATATAACCCCAGACCATGATTTTACCGCCACCAAACTTCACTATTTTCTGAATGTGATTGCCCCTCCTCTGGTTCTTCACACACACAAAACCACACTCACAATTTGACCTACTTTCAGAAAGATCAAAAATTGAATTGACCTACTTTCAGAAAGATCAAAAATTGAACTAAAGAAGAAATGATGGAAATGGGGGGCATATTTTGTTTGAGTGCAGTGAGTCAAATCTGTGAACCAGAGATACTGATGAAACACCCAAATCCTACACGCACCGGCTACTTCCCTCTTTATTCTGTTAAATCACACTGCAGTGAAATCACAGCACATCACTTTTTCCACATTTATGTTAGAGCCATATTATAAAAATGTATTAAACTTTTTGTCAGAATTCTACACACAACACACCATAATGTAAATGTAAAAAAAAGTTTTTGAGGTTTTGAGAAATGTATTATAATAAACAAAATCTGACAAAGCCTTTGCCATGAAACTCAAAATTGAGCTCCTTCTCCTAATAATACTTCAGATGTTTCTGCAGCGTAATTCGAGTCCACCTGTGGAAAACACTGTTGATTGGACCTGATTTGGAAAGGCACACATCTGTATATATAAGGTCCCACAGTTGGCAGTCCATGTCAAAGCACAAACCAAGCATGAAGTCAAAGGAATTGACCTCTGAGACAGGGTTGTCTGGAAAAAAATCTGCTGCTTTGAATGTCCCAATGAGCGGTGGCCTCCATCATCTGTAAGTGAAAGTTCAAAAACTACCAGGTCTCTTCCTAGAGCCACCTAAACTGAACAATCAGGAGAGAAGGGCCTTGGTCAGAGAGGTTACCAAGTACCTGATGGTCATGCTGTCAGAGCTCCAGAGGTCCTCTGTGGACAGAGGAGAACTTTCTAGAAAGACAACCATTTCTGCAGCAATCCACCAATCAGGCCTGTAAGGTAGAGTGACCAGATGGAAGCCATTCCTCAGCAAAATACATATTGGCTGCCCACCTGGAGTTTGCCAAAAGGCATCTGAAGCACTCCCAGACCACGAGAAATAAATGTATCTGGTCTGATGAGACAAAGATTGAATTTTTTGGTGTGAATGCCAGGCGTCACGTTTGGAGGAAATCAGGCACTGCTCATGACGAGGCCAATATTATCCCTACAGTGAAGCATTATGGTGACAGAATCATGCTGTGGGGATGTTTTTCAGCTGCAGGAACTGGGAGACTAGTCAGGATAGAGGGAAAGATGACTGCAGCAAAAACAACTACAGAGTTAACTACAGAGACATCCTAGATGAAAACCTGTTCCAGAGAGCTCTGGAGAGACACTAAGCACATAGCCTAGATATCAAAGGAGTGGCTTTAGGACAATCTGTGAATGTCTTTAGTTGGCCCAGCCAGAGCTCAGACTTGAATAGAACATCTCTAGAGAGAGAATGGGCGAAACTAAATCACTCTACAAATGAACAGTGAAGTAGGATGCAAAAACAAGAAAAACTAAATGAATATGAAGACAAATCAATGCTTTTATACAAATCATTTTATTGGAGAAATTGCACAGTATGCAACATGGAAGTGACAACAAGGCATGTAAAAAATTCTGCTGTTAATCAAAGCCAAAGACCGCACCGTATCATACAGTCAGCCACATTTCCAAAAGTTCGCCACACTTGGTCAAGAAAACTCACAAGCAATGGCTGGTTGAAAGTGAGGTTGTGATGTTGCACATCAGAATAAAAAAGAACGGGTCACTAGCAAAAGGGATAAAAATCTCAAGGCACTTGGACCACATTGAGTCAATGTGAAATTCATATCAATTAAAAAACAGGTATATAATCATTTAAAATAACAATTGGAAATGCATTTCCCTTAATTGAATATCAACTGTAGGACCTGTCAAACCCCATTGAGACATACTGTATGTGATTTTGGGCTATATAAGAAATAAATGTTGATTTTGCTGTGATACAACAGATTAAGTAGTGATGATATGAGAAGCTATTCCATAGTGTTTCAAACACAGGGAGGGTTATACCTACATCCTTTTCATGGTCAAGTATAAGAATATTTCTTTGCAGACAGTAACGTTTGGACGTTTGTTTCCTGTGCGAAATGTGCGGTACATACCCGTAAATTATTTGTGTTAAAAGTGAATACAACTCACGTAAATCCAGGTGACAAAATCAAATGTTAAGTGGGTGGAACATTCCTGCTGTGGCCAAGATAAAACCTAAGCTGCCACAGCCAATGGAGTGAGACCACGTACTCAGGATAAGATGTATTTCTGACTGTAGGTTTATTTTACAAAGACATAAGCCCCTCCCCTTTGTCTGGTGAGAGATGTGCTGAAAGAGATGCAGAAGGATAGAGAGTGATGGGCAAGGGCTGATGGGATATTCCTGAAACGTAGCAGTCAGCTATTGAGGAAGTTTCCTATTACAGACACATTATGTTGTCCAAACTGTTGGTATACACATCAGAAATATATCTGCAAAAATCTGTTTTCACATGCTATGTGAATAAAAACAATATTTTAATAATAAAGGAACGTAGTGACAAGTTGCAGGGGCAAAGTTTCCTTACATACACACACACACACACACATAAAGGGACAGTCAGTAGGACAAAAATGTGCCCAACCTCCCCCTAGTAAGCAACTGGGCACATCTGACACCCACCACACTCATGAGCCCTGATGCTAATTAACTACGATGTGCTGGAGTTTGGGAACCCACGCAATAAACATTGACTTATGAACCCCACAACATACTGCATGATAATAGACTTTATAAATAAAACAATTATACACAAATGATTACATTTACCTGAAGGGGTACAGTAGCTGGTGTTAGGTTCTGCACAGGCCTATTTACAAAGCAGATAATCTGCCTGTTATTGTTTTCTGTTTAGATTTTTTTAAATTTTGTGTGTACATTTGCATATATTAAAAATAGTAAGACACTACAATAAGAGCAAAATATCTATAACTTGGTGATAGTGTAAGTGGCTTCAATAGGATGCTGAAAAGGAATCGCTGTGAGTGAGAGAGCAAGCGGAATTAATATCCAATAGCACCAGACTCCAAAACAGCTCCACCATGAGCTGCACCCCAGGAACCATAAGATCTTCTCAGTGCAGTTAAACAGGGGCGACAGTCCAACATGAACATTGCTCAGTGCTAGTGCTAGTCTGTATGGAGCAAAGATTGGGGGGGACCTCCAGTCTCATGTTCTATCTATGAGAACCATTCTTAGTTCCTGGTGGATAGGGAACTACAGAGTTCTTGCACATTAAAAAAGTAGCACCTTCTTTTCTGTGTTTTTTATATTCTCTTCATGCACACCTGACACCTGCTGATGTGCGTGCGCAGGTCTCCTGCCTTCAGTGTTGTTGGGTTGGGTTTCCTGTCGACCAATAAAATGAATTGGTTTAAATAGGAGTAATTAAAATACCCATATTTCACCATGTCCCAAGCAGCAGTCTGCATAGTTATTGTTAAACATAACAATTTCACCATTAATCTTGGCTGACATAATATTGAGAACAATATAATAGTAAATGTAACTAGTTACATGTAATTACATTTTGATTACTTTACCAATTAAGAATATTTATTCATAATTTACTAAACACTTGCCGGTGTTTACCTTACAGTAGTACTAAACATTGTCTGTTAAACTACTTTCAATACATGAATTAAAATAATTATAATAGATCATTTTAATAAATATTTTTACTGCAAAATCATACTTATAAACCACTTCTAAATCACGTATATAACATTCAATATTTAGCATTGATTAATGTGAGGAACTTTATGGTGTTTAATCTAATTAAAACTGCTATTTAATTGCACCTTTCCTCCAGTACTACTTTTAACACTATTACAATTAGCACATTACTCCCCAACAATGCATAAGGAACCTAAAGAGAAATTTGAACATAAAGAGAAATTTCGATTTAAGACAATGGTGTAAATGTGAATTAGATTTGCAAATTTTGTGTAGTGTTGCTTTCACTTAAGTTGTGTTTTTTTGTCAACCAAATTTCTGACAAAATATCTTCATCAACAAATCTTTTTGACGTGATGAAGACAAGACGTAAATGATGGTCATGTGACTATAATGAAATATTGTTGACAAAATAAAAACAAGACTAAATATGGTTTACAAGATAAAAACTAAAACGTCTCTTCATATTTGTTGACAAAAACAAAAAGTTATGTTATTTCCTCTCATTTAATCACGTTATTATATCACGATTTCTGTTTCATGTATCTCTCATCCGGTCACTCAGATGACGTCACTTTCGCAATATGCAATAACGGCAATAAATAGATTTCACTACATACTTGTGATGGTTTAGCAGATGGATGGAGAAAGTGACAAAGCTATATTTGGACACTTTCTTTACAATGAAGTGGAAAAGAAAACAGAATTAGATTAGAGCTTCTTCCCTGTCTGAAATGGATCTACAGTATTCTTGTTTTAAAAAGTAGAATTTATTTAAGAAAATGTTGTTTTTGTCTGTTATTGAGGTATTGGTATTGACTGAGTTGAATACAATTACATTACTAAAGTTGAACTTAACGTCATCAGTTTTTTGTTGACTAAAACTGGACTAAACTCTGACTAAAACAAGACTAAAATGCGCAGACTCATAGTTGACTGAAACTTGACTAAAATGAGTATGGACGTCACTAGGACTAATAAAGACTTGATGCAATTAAGCTTGACGCAACAAATAGACAAAAACTAAAATGAAGACAGGCCGCAAAAATTACTATACACTTAATCCTATATACACAATTAATATAATTATACAATTTGGACAAAATCTTGTAAGCTGTCCAAACATTAAGACACTTACGTAAACATCTCACTGTCATCAATGGTGGCCAGCCAGAAACTGTAGGAGTTGGCATAGTAGTTACACGTGCCACGCCCGTGGCACTCAATGAAGGGGGAGGAGCGAAACTCTTCAAGACATGAGCCAGGAGAGGCCAGGGCCTGACCAGAGCCCTCAGCTCCAGCACTGGTATGCTGTAGCAACATAATTAAAATACCGTAAGCAATACCACCCCTTAAAGCCAAAGCAATTATCAGTGGTATCCTCCTTTATTCTATCTTGCCATCTGACCAGTAACCAATGCCTCACCATGACAAATGAGTAGCCAATCCACAGGGAGTCCCAACCCAATGGGCAGGGAGGGATTGTGATGGTCTGGCTGTGAACAGCAATCACCATGGCAGGGGCTTCACATACTGCACATCTGTTATAAACACAGATCATGTAGCTGAGTAATGTTTCAACAGAATGCATCCATGAAAAAAAAAAACTTTTTGGGTCACACACAAATCTTTCACCTTGAAATTAGCGGTATATTCAGAAAAGCAACTAATGTGTCAATCAAATGTTTCTAAAAAGTGAAAGTGAAGTGAGTGTCATTGTGAAGCACAACAAAGCACATGGTGCATGCAACAAAATAAGTCAATTTAACCCATCACCCTTAGAGAGCAGTGGGCAGCCATGAAAGGCAAAAATTCAAAACTGCCCAGTCTTGTGACACTGAGGACAAGCTCCTGTCTCTTCCCTCATTCTCCAGTTTCAAGCCTCCTAATTATTTTTTTTGACAAATGCAATATAAGCTGGTAGTAGTCTAGTAACACACTTGCCTATGAACCATAAGACCATAAAGCCAAAGGTTCAAATCCCACGTACTGCCTTTGAGTCCCTGAGTGAGACGATAACAATCTATTATAATAATTTCAGGACCACTTTCAAATACTTTTACTTTTTTTGAGACACACACTAGGGCACACCTGCTAATGAAAGGTTTGATGCTGTTGCCAGTGACAGGGGCCATGCTCATCGGCATAGGTTCAGGGGAAGTGAGCCAGTAGGAATAGTCGTTGCGGGAGGCATAGTTGCACACATTGTTGATGTTGCAGAAGAGGAATGGCATCGGGCTGAATTTCTTCAGACAGCTCCCAGCCGTACCTGCAAAGGACAGCTTTGAGGTCAGTCGCTTATAATAAGGTAGAGCTCTATTTAAGAATGAACCACTAGATGCCTGAGTGAGAACAGTAAATGTGTTATCACTTCATAAATAAAATTAGTAAATGAGTTCACAATGTCTTCAGATTAGATTGGTTTACAAATTAATTTTTCATTAGAAAAGAATGGAAATGAATCGGAAAGTACATAAGCTGCTGAACTAGGGCAACAGCAATGATTCCATGTATCCTTGTGGATTTCAGTAACATTCAGTACTATAGACCAGAAGCCCCAGATTCAAATCCCACTAAATAATAGCATTGTATCCCTGAGCCCTAATTTGCTCCAGGGGGACTGTCCCTGTAACTACTCTAAATGGACATCAACAGACTCCATACTACATTTACATTTAAGGCATTTGGCAGGCATACTGACCCAAGTCCTGTCCATGTGATCGTTCATTGCCTTGCACATAGAGAAGGGAGTACCCATCATAAATTTTGGTGGTCCCATAGGGACACAAGGGGACATCAATTGTCTGGCTGTGGCGGGTCACCAGGAAGCCGTGGTCCATGGATGAGGGGCCAGGTGGACCAACCTGACCTGTTGCACCATCAGGTCCTGGGGGACCAGGATATCCCCTGGGTCCTGCATGTGGACAAAAAAATATGATATTACATGACAATATTGACATAAATGTGCCTAAAATAATAACACAGTCATGTACACAGTCATACAAAGTATGATATGCAGTGAAATGCTTATACGACTGATGACGGCATGACAGTAGCTCTCAGCGGCCTCTCTGGTTCCACAATGGTGGCGGGTTTTTTTGTATTCTTTTGTTTTGTTTTGCACGAGAAACTGTGGATTACAGAAGCTGTCGATTACTGCAGAGGTACATGAGCTGCTCAAAACTCGAGACTCCTAAAAACTCGAGGGCCAAACTGTCTCAAGCCATTAGAGCAGCAAAGCGTGCACATGGGCAGAAAAGTCACAGCCACTTCCAGGACAGTGGTGACACGGCGTATGTGGCAGGGCATCCAGGCCATCACAAACTAAAGGACTAAAACCTGTACCTGTGACAGTGATCCCTCCCTACCAGATGCGCTGAATGACTTCTTGGATTTCTGGAAATCCAACCCTCCTTCCTGTGATCAGATGCTATATCTAACCATGGCGGACGTGAGGAAAACTCTTCACAGGGTTAACTCACGAAAGGCTGCTGGACCACAGTGGTGGAATGTAACGTATTTGTACTGACATGTTAGGACATGTTATGATACTATTATCTAGCGAAATGGTATAAAAATACCATGGCCATGATGAAATGGTATAATGGTATCTACAGAAATGGTATAAAAATCACACCTGTGTAGCTTTTTTAACACGGTGGTAGGATAAAACTGGTTTATTAGCTCAGAGAAGATAGCTTAATGTCTTTGCTAGCATAATATCCAGCTCAGTGTTGTGCCAGTTCACACTGAAAAAGAACTAGTTCACATTCATAGTTCATTTTTTTAAATTGAACCAAGTTCACAGCTCAAAAAATGAACTAGTTCACGTTCATTCTTTAGTTTTTTTTTTCTTTCAGTCCATTTTTTCAGTCCGTGAAAATGTAAACAAACTGCTTCTGCAGAGGCGTCCAGACTCGAAGCACCAGCCATGCTAGCCTGTAATCAGCAAACTTTAAAACGTGAGCGCCGTTCAGTCTCGCCAGAGTGAACGTCACTCACATTCACGTTCATAATTTGTAAACTGATTCATTCAGTTCAGCGTTCACGAAAAATATGAACGCCGTTCATTGAACGCGTTCATGCACAACACTGGTCCATCTTGGCTGGAAGTGATGCTTTCCACTTGTTTCACAATCAGTAGTCATTTCTGACTAGAGATGTGATCACAATAGACCAACACTCCTGTATTTCCTGGGTTTCTCACATATTTCAGGACCCCCTCAAATTTTGTTTTGTATTGACTTAAATGCAATATCTCGTAATGATAAGATTTATGTACATAGTTTTACACAGAAAATAGGCCTAATAATATACTTGATTGTGCTAGTTACTTTGTTACCACTGGTGTTTGGTTACTGTTGTGTTTCCCTTTTACTGCTCTTAACAGAAGTGTTGAATAGTTTTGCAAGTACATAAATGATTTTAAGATATATCATGTCCTGATTGGTTTATCTTAATGGTATATTAGTGGGTAATACCTAGTAGATAACTTGTCATCCACATAATTCTAAGGTACACACAGTATTGCAGAGTGCACACACAATAATCACACCAAACTTTCCAATACACATATACTGTATAATTGCTTGTAATTATTATGAGCAATGACATCAGTACAGGCATAAGTCAGTATATGTACTATGCTTTTACAAAATGGCACACCCCAGATGTTGAGACAAACCATTGTGTGAGTACTTTTACTTAAAAAAATACTTTAAAGTAAATTTAAAAGTAAGTACTTAGGACTTTTACTTAAGTAAGATTGTTGATGTAGCACTTCTACTTTTACTTGAGGACAAATTTTGCAGGTTACTTGTACTTTTACTTAAGTACTAAGCTTCAGTACTTCCTCCACCACTGCTGGACTACACAACATCCCTGGAATATGCTCAGAGAATGTGCAGACCAACTGTTTAGCGCTGTCTGTATCATTGTTGTCTACATGTTTTTTGGTAAAAGTTACCCTTGCACTGCCTGTGTCCCCTGTTTGTACTTGATGTAGCCCAGTTTGTCTGTGTCGCACACATGCACTTTATGAAAGTATGTAACTTTGTCTAATTGTTCAAATGCTACATGTAGCACCAGGTTCCAGGGAATTTCTTTTCACTATGTTCTGTCTAATATGTATATAGCTGAAATGACAATAAAGCTCAACTTCAGCTTGACCTCAATATTAAAAATATATATATTTAAGAAATATATATATTTAAACATTAATTATATATAACAAGTAGGAAAATATTTGAGGTAAAGTGAAGATGTGCAAATGACCAACTGCTGTTGACCTCAATATTACAAAATAGAATTAAAAAGAAATATGTATAAATTAAAATATAAATTATGTATTCCGAGTAGATATGGCCCCGGCAGTGGAGGGAGTGGGAGCAGTGGGTAAGGAAATGTACCCGTAATTGGAAGGTTGCTGGTTTGAACCCCGAACCACCGAGGTGCCACTGAGCAAATTAACGTCAGAGGACACATTTCGTTGTGTGCACCATGTGCTGTGTATCACAATGACAATCACTTCACTTCATATAGTCATGTTGTATTGAGCACTATTATAGAACTCATAGTTATTTAAATGTATTATGAATTGCTAATTGTGGTACACCTCTAAGCACATACACAGATAGATGAAATAGGGCCTGTTTTTGCAGACACTTATGAAGCGCTTCCATTCCTTATCACTTCCTTATCACTTATCACTAAAGGGCGGAAGTAGCCTAGTGGGTAGTGTTTTGTGTAGTTTATGTTGATTGCAACATAAACGTCAAAAATTATGTGGCAAAAATTGCATTTGTTATAAGGTTGGTTGGCTGGTTAGTTTTTCTTTTAAACAAATAGTATGTTGGTATGCAGTGTGATGAGCTCCCTCTGAGAGCTTGCTTGACACTGAACATGCAAAGTCACCTGTAGGAACATGGGCCAAAAAGACAGAATAACAAAGTGAAAGTGATTAGTTGTCACATCACAGCACCCAGTGCACACTGTGAAATGTGTTCTCTGCAATTTAACCCATAACCTGAGGGAGTGGTGGGCAGCCATGACTGGAACCTAAGGAGCTGTGTGTGAGGATGGTAATTTGCTCAGTGGCACCTTGGCTGGTTAGGATTCGAACTGGCAACCTTGCAATTGCGTGCCTGTTTCCTTACCTGTGAACAAATGAAAGCATAGACTGTATGAGCGGCAACCTCAAATTGTGACAGAGTGTGACAATGTCGGGAGCAGTAGGTGACAACATAGATATATACACCAGAGATACCTTATATACACTCTCAAGATGCATCAATACCGATGCCATATTTGGACGAGGTTCCAAGATCATTCAACCACACTTCTCAGACGGTACAAGCGAACGATGAATCAATGCATAACATTTCATGAGTAAGATTTGATTTTATCATCCTGTATGTTATGATTTTTAGTGTTTGACTATGATTTTTATGATTTTTAGTGTTTGAATTATTCATGTTACAGACCTGTATGTCTTCCCACCTAGATCCCATAGGAAAGACACAGGTTTTGTACTGATACCTGTATAGATTTTATAATTAGTTCATTGTCTATAGATCTTTTTCCAGAGTAATACAAGCGGACTGTTGGTGGGTTACAGCTGCTCCCACCACACAGGTATTGACACCTTCTGTATTGACACCTGTACAGGGAGTGCAGAATTATTAGGCAAGTTGTATTTTTGAGGAATAATTTTATTATTGAACAACAACCATGTTCTCAATGAACCCAAAAAACTCATTAATATCATAGCTAAATGTTTTTGGAAGTAGTTTTTAGTTAGTTTTTATTTTTAGCTATTTTAGGGGGATATCTGTGTGTGCAGGTGACTATTACTGTGCATAATTATAAGGCAACTTAACAAAAAACAATTATTTCAATTATTTATTTTTACCAGTGAAACCAATATAACATCTCCACATTCACAAATATACATTTCTGACATTCAAAAACAAAACAAAAACAAATCAGCGACCAATATAGCCACCTTTCTTTGCAAGGACACTCAAAAGCCTGCCATCCATGGATTCTGTCAGTGTTTTGATATGTTCACCATCAATATTGCGTGCAGCAGCAACCACAGCCTCCAAGACACTGTTCAGAGAGGTTTACTGTTTTCCCTCCTTGTAAATCTCAAATTTGATGATGGACCACAGGTTCTCAAAGGGGTTCAGATCAGGTGAACAAGGAGGCCATGTCATTAGTTTTTCTTCTTTTATACCCTTTCTTGCCAGCCACGCTGTGGAGTACTTGGGCACGTGTGATGGAGCATTGTCCTGCATGAAAATCATGTTTTTCTTGAAGGATGCAGACTTCTTCCTGTACCACTGCTTGAAGAAGGTGTCTTCCAGAAACTGGCAGTAGGACTGGGAGTTGAGCTTGACTCCATCCTCAACCCGAAAAGGCCCCACAAGCTCATCTTTGATGATGCCAGCCCAAACCAGTACTCCACCTCGCTGGTGTCTGAGTCGGACTGGAGCTCTCTGCCCTTTACCAATCCAGCCACGGGCCCATCCATCTGGCCCATCAAGAGTCACTCTCATTTCATCAGTCCATAAAACCTTAGAAAAATCAGTCTTGAGATATTTCTTGGCCCAGTCTTGACATTTCAGCTTGTGTGTCTTGTTCAATGGTGGTCGTCTTTCAGCCTTTCTTACCTTGGCCATGTCTCTGAGTATTGCACACCTTGTGCTCTTGGGCACTTCAATGTTGCAGCTCTGAAATATGGCCAAACTGGTGGCAAGTAGCATCTTGGCAGCTGCACGCTTGACTTTTCTCAGTTCATGGGCAGTTATTTTGCGCCTTGGTTTTTCCACACGCTTCTTGCGACCCTGTTGACTATTTTGAATGAAACGCTTGATTGTTCGATCATCACGCTTCAGAAGCTTTGCAATTTTAAGAGTGCTGCATCCCTCTGCAAGATATCTCACTATTTTTGACTTTTTTGAGTCTGTCAAGTCCTTCTTTTGACCCATTTTGCCAAAGGAAAGGAAGTTGCCTAATAATTATGCACACCTGATATAGGGTGTTGATGTCATTAGACCACACCCCATCTCATTACAGAGATGCAATTCACCTAATATGCTTAATTGGTAGTAGGCTTTCAAGCCTATACAGCTTGGAGTAAGACAACATGCATGAAGAGGATGATGTAGACAAAATACTCATTTGCCTAATAATTCTGCACTCCCTGTATATATTGCCGTTCATTGTCTATAGTTCTTGACAAATCTATACAAAATGCCTCTCTTTTTATTGACTTGCCCTGTCTATGCTTAATTGTTCTAAATAAGCAATTAAATGTATATTCATCTTTCATATTAAATATAAAAAATAAAGTATTTTCATAGTGGCCTGTTTGTGGTCATGTCTTAAGCCACAAAATGATGACAGGCTGGATATCGACCTGTAGGTCAATTCATTGTAATATGTGCCTTCTGTGCACAGGCTTCTTTTTTTTCCTTCATTTGTTTGCGCTGTATCATTTCACTCTGCACATCTAGCCCCATAAAGGCATTGAAAAAACTGTACATCTCACCTGAGGGTCCAATGAGACCACGTTCTCCCTTGGCTCCAGGATGGCCATCATGGCCATGGGTACCCTCCTCACCCTTAAAGCCTTGTGGTCCATTCATACCTGAGACACAATTTGTGGGGGGAGTTAACAAAAGACAATTTAACTGTGATCCATCAGGGCTGAACAAAGATTTACAACTTGCCTTGCATTCCCTTCACACCAGGGATTCCTTGGGGTCCAACTGGACCTGGAGGACCTGACTGTCCTGGTAAACCAATGTCTCCTTTGATGGACGTATGGGGCCCAGGAGGCCCTGGTGGTCCTTCATTACCTTGAAAAGGTGCATAAGTCATTGAAATTAATACTACAAGCAAATCCTGAAAACATGTATGCAAAAATAAGATTTTATTAGTATGCATGACATCAGATGAACTAATAATTATAGCTCCTCCTCAGGAAAATATTTCTTGAAGTGAAGTGATTGTCACATGTGATACACAGCAGCACAGCACATGGTGCACACAGTGAAATTTGTCCTCTGCATTTAACCCATCCCCCTGAGTGAGCAGTGGGCAGCCATGACAAGCGCCCGGGGAGCAGTGTGTGGGGACGGTGCTTTGCTCAGTGGCACCTCAGTGGCACCTTGGCGGCTCGGGATTCGAACCGGCAACCTTCAGATTACGGAGCCGCTTCCTTAACCGCTAGGCCACCACTGGCCTATTTAAACAGAAACAGAAAAAAATATCTAATTTGAAGCCCCAATGACTGTGTTTCCATACCTTTGTTTCCAGGGAATCCTCTGTCTCCTTTTTCACCTGACAGACCTGTCACACCAAGCTCCCCCTTCAAACCTGCATAAAGAACCAGTCTGTTTTGTTCAATGGCATCTAATCAGTCCCACATTAGCACACCCCACTGGCATTCAGTCTTACATCCTCTATCAATGTCATACATTCTGAAAAAACCTCACAAATCACTGTCCTTTTGCACTTCAATACCTATACCCAAATTTTAAGGAGTCCTTATTAATCCAAGCTGAAGCCAATTAAGCACCCAGTAGGTGCTGCCAAATGAATATGGACACCTTCATAGTTTTTTGCTGCGATTAAGTCACACGCCTAGTTGTTTGTGTTTATTTCTTTTCCTTTTTTGGCCACTGTGCCTTGTTTCTTTTGTATTTAATAAAAACCGTTTTTGTTTATTATCACTAGTTTCTTAAATTTTTTTTACAATTACAGCATTTATCAGACGCCCTTATCCAGAGCGACTTACAATCAGTAGTTACAGGGACAGTCCCCCTGGAGCAACTTAGTGCTCAGGGACACAATGGTAGTAAGCGGGATTTGAACCTGGGTCTTCTGGTTCATAGGCGAGTGTGTTACCCACTAGGCTACTACCACCCTGCTTCTGCTACCCCTTCCCCTTCCAACCCCCAACTATTTGCCTAGTTTCATTTTCCTTTTCATGTTCAAAAAGTCTCCGTGTGTGGACTCCATTAGTGTACCCTTTCTGGGCCACAACTGACACCAATCTCTGCACAGACTGCACTGTTTGGTGTGTCTGGCATGAGCTGCTGTCACCTCCAAGGACTTTAAGAATTACTTCTAGTGAGGATTTTACCCGTGGAAAGTGTAGCCATGGAAAGACTAGCAGAAATGACGGAGAAAATAGCTGAGCTAGAGGAGAGCATCCGAAACCTACATTTAATTAGGGAGTCAGACTCATTTCTACCCCTGGATGTGCACCAGCCCAGCTGGTATCAATCAAAGCTGATGTCTCTACCCCGGCGCCGGTATCAGTAGGGCCCATCGGACAGTAGGGCAGTTGGGTGACGGCTTGGTGTAAATCACGCAAGCGAGCTACTTGGGCGAACCGCCAAGCTCTCCCACCACCAGGCCGACACTCACCAGTTCATGTTCAGAACCACTTATCCCCCGTCAGTGAGGGAGGATATTATAGTATAGCTATTGAATTAGCTAAAACAATGTTGATTAAAGTAATCTGCTCTGGCCCATTTGTGCAGTTTAGGCGTAGCAGACCTGTAGCAGGCTCCTTGATATTAATTAACTGGTTACCAGAGTGGTGTCCAAAAAATAAAGTGGGTTTTATTAATAACTGGCTAATATTCTAAGAGGAGTCTGGTCTTTTTGGATGAGACAACATCCACCCCAATTGGGTAGGCGCCACTCAGTTATCTAAAAATCTGGTTCATAGTCTTAGAATAAAAAAAACAAATTTGACTTGCCAGAGCCGAGACCAAGCGGAGGAAGTCGAGGACGAGAGCCGAGACCATGCCTGCACTTTACATAGAGCCAACACCCAGCGTGTAGATTATTAATAAAATATGCTGACACTGTGTCTGTTCCCCAGGCTGGATGGGGTGTCTGTTTCAGCAACTTATTACCTGTTACTATCTTTCCAACTGAATGCACCAACATTATTATTACAAATCAGGGGTTTGTTGTGCCTGACCAAAACATGGTTAAAAAAGTGAATTTGTAGCATTAAACGAGTCTAGCCATCGCTAAACTAGAAGAGGAGGTGGTGTTGCAGAAATTTATAATGATAACCTCAGGACTACACATAAACCTGGATATGGATTTAACTGTTTTGAGATTCTCTATACCAACATAAGCCATGTAGTCTCACAAAAAAAAAAATATATATTTTCCATGGATTATTATTTATAGACTCCCTGGACCTTACTCTGAGCTTCTTAGTTTTAACATCCACTGTGATAAATTAGAAGATTCACTAAGAACAGCATTCCTGTTGGAGATTCAGTTGGAGTTAAACAGAACATAATAGGACATGCTCAATTTTGTAATCTTGTCAATCTTGTTTAAATATAGAAGACATCGTCACAAGCAATCTTAAGCAATCTGATAAAATTCCCTTATTGCTTTTACAATAAAATCAACTCCCTGTGCTATGGAGACGAATAGACAATTATATCAAGCACAGCGCAGAGGATTATTAATACCCTACCAGATTTATCACTGCTGATGAACTCACTGTCAGACCCTGCTGAACTCGACCAAGCAACCAAATGCCTAGAATTAACTCTGCGTAATATGTTAGATAATGTTGCTCCCCTCAAAAAGAAAATAGTCAGAGATAAAAATTTAATACCTTGGCATAATGATCACATGCACGTAAATGGCATCAAAGTAAATTTATCAACAGCCTGAATTAATTAAACTAATCTCATCATCAAATCATTGTACCCATGGAACCTTCCATGTTTGGTGGGGTGAGTGTGGTGTCCATGCACTGGACACTACACCGCCTGGCCTGTCACCTATCATCTCTTCAAAGAGGATCATCAGATCCCTTCAATGGGATTTGGAATACTCCTTCTTGAACCGTCACCTTATGGTGGAGATGTTTGAGAGCCCCAATGACCCTGGACCTGTGTTGTCTGGGGCACTTGGTGCCCCTGGTAGGGTCTCCCATGACAAATTGGTCTTAGGTAAAGGACAAGACAAAGAACGGTTCAGAAGACCTTTCATGGAATAAACAACAAAGAGTCAGTGTACCTGGCCCGGAGGGTTACCTGGGTCCCACCCTGGAGCCAGGCCCGGGGTTGGGGCCCATGGGCGAGTGCCTGGTGGTCGGGCTTTTGCCCTCATCCAACTGTGGTCCCACCACCCACAGGAGGAACATAAAGGGTCCACTGCAATGTGGATCGGGTGGCAGACCGAGGCAGGAGCTTTGGCAGTCTGGTCCCCAGACAAGGAAACTGGCTATCGGGACATGGAATGTCACCTCTCTGGTGGGGAAGGACCTGGAGCTTGTGGAAGAGGTTGAGCAGTACTGGCTAGATATAGTCGGAATCACCTCGACACATAGCATTGGTTCCGGAACCCAAGACTTTAAGAGAGGTTGGACACTCTCCTTTGCTGGAGTTGCTCCGGGTGAGAGGCGGAGGGCTGGGGTTGGCTTTCTGTTAGCCCCAAGACTCTCAGCCTGTTTGTTGGGGGTGATGCAGTGGCAGTCGCCGAGGCAAAATCTCAGGCATGGGAGGAGTTCGGTGAGGCCATGGAGAAAGACTACTGATTGGCTCCAAAGAGGTTCTGCCAAACCATCCCTCGCCTCAGGAGAGGAAAGCAGCAACTCGCTCACACTGTTTACAGTAGGGATGGGGAGCTGCTGACGTCGACTGGGGCTATAGTCAGACGGTGGAAGGAATTGAGCTCTGACGCACATTCCGATGAGGTGGGAAGAGCTGGGAAGCCTGGGTATGGCCTGTCCAATGTCAGGAACAGAAGTTGCTGAGATAGTCAAACAGCTAGACAGCAGTGGAGCCCCGTGGGTGGATGAGATCCGTCCTGGGTATCTCATGGCTATGGATTAGTAGGGCTGTCATGGTTGACATGTTTCTGCAACATTGCGTGGACATCAGGGGCAGTTCCAGTGGAGTGGCTGACTGGGGTGGTGGTCCCTGAGGGTGGGACCAGAGGGTGTGTTCCAACTATAGGGGCATCACACTCCTCAGCCTCCCTTGAAAGGTCTACTCCAAGGTACTGGAGAGGAGGGTCCGGTCGATAGTTGAGTCTCGGATTGAGGAGGAGCAATGTGGTTTTTGTCCTGGCCATGGAACTGTGTACCAGCTCTTCACCCTTGCTAGGGTGATGGAGGGGGCATGGGTTTTGTGGGCTTATGACCGTGTCCCCAGGGGCACCCAATGGGGGGCGCTCCAGGAGTATGGGGTGGATGGCCTTTTGTTAAGGGCCATTCAGTCCCTGTACCGGAGGAGCGTGAGTTTGGTCCGCATAGCCGGCAGTAAGTCGGACCTGTTCCCGGTGAGGGTTGGACTCCGCCAGGGCTGCCCTTTGTCACCGGTTCTTTGCAGATGATGTGGTCCTCCTAGCTTCATCAGTCTCTGACCTTCAACTCTTGCTGGGTAGGTTCGCAGCCGAGTGTGAAGATCATGGTTCTCGACTGGAAAAGGGTGGCCAACTCTGGGTTGGTAGAGAGGTTCTGCCTCAAGTTTAAGTATCTCGGGGTCTTGTTCATGAGTGAGGGAAGAAGGGAGCAGGAGATCGACAGGCAGATTGGGGTAGCGTTCACAGTGATGTGGACGCTGAAGGAGGCTGCTGGAGGAGCTGGTGGAGGTGGCTGGGGATGGGGCTGTCTGGGATTCATTTACATTTAAGGCATTTGGTAGTTGCCCTTATTCGACTTACAACATGATTCCCTACTTGGGATGCTGCCCAAGCGACCACAACCCGGATAAGTGTTGGAAGATGAGGACGAGGGATTTGGAATACTCAGTCCAAGTTAAATAGGCCACAAGTCTTGGCCCCTCAGCAATACCAGCCCAGTACCAGGCTGGAGACTGGCCATCCTGCAGTGGGGTAATGGCTCACCAGTCTTCAGCTAAGGGAAAGAACTCTCACATTCATCTGCTGGGCCTTTTGTTGGCCGTCCCTCATACACAATGTCAAAAACGCCTGTTGACGCCTGTAAGTGAAAGTGAAAAAGTGAAAGTGAAGTGATTGTCATTGTGATACACAGCACAGCACATGGCACACATGTGTCCTCTACTTTTAACCCTTGCTGAGCAGCCATGAAAGGCACCCGGGGAGCAGTGTGTGGGGACGGTGCGTTGCTCAGTGGCACCTTAGCCCTATGGGATTCGAACCAGCAACCTTCTGATTACGGGGCTGCTTCCTTAACCGCTAGGGTTAAAAGCAGAGGACATTTTGTTGTGTGCACCATGTGCTGTGCTGTTTATCACAATGACAATCACTTCACTTTCTCTTCACTTTCAGGAGGAAAACCACTGTTTTCCTGTATCTGTTTGGACAAGGCAGAGACATGAAAGGACAATCCTGATGGGTCTGTGGCAACTATTTTGGGAGTCAAGTCAAAATTTATTGTTATCTCACTATATACATGTACACAGAGAGATGAGATAGCAAATCTTTGGAGATTTGCAGTGTGCAAAAAGTAGAGGTGGTCATAGATTAATTTTCTTAATCTAGATTAATCTCACTGTAGTCTCACTGTAATGTATAGCAATCTAAATTAATCTAGATTAATCTTAAAAATAAATTTTCCCTGAAGCAAACCCGGCGGCTTCATAGCTGCATCCATGTTTCCACGACACGTGATGTGGTAATTTCTAGAGCTGTGCGATTCATGACTCACCCGGGTTAATTGCCCGGATCCTTTAAATGACTCATGAGTCATGAATCTGAGGTCTCCATTGAACCGAATACTTCGAGTCCTAACTACACCATGTCTAAATTGTAAACTCCAATATATTGGCTTACATGAGTCCAGTTGTAGAGGAAGTTAACCGCCAGGAGCGCTAACCCGCTCTCTGATCCGGATCAGAGAGCGGATTAGCGCTCCACTCAAGTGCCTCACGCACCCGGATCAGAGAGCGGGTTAGCGCTCCACTCAAGTGACTCACACACCCGGATCAGTTTAGTGAGTGACTCAGAGGGAGCCGAATCCTAAAAAGTCAAGTCAAGTCAAGTCAACTTTATTGTCAATTCTGCCACATGTACAGGACATGCAGAGAATTGAAATTACGTTACTCTCTGACCCATAAAAGTAACATTAAATACAAAAACAGTAACAGTAACGAATACAGAGTATAAATACAATTTAAAAAGAAAGACACAATATACAATTTTAAAGACACCATATACAAAATGGATCCGAGTATTACAGCTCTAGTAATTTCACAGATCGAAGACTCGTTCTCGCCCCCTACAGTGCAGGTATACATCCGCTAGGTATACATCCGCGCTAGGTATACATCCGCGCTAGGTATACAAAATAAAAAATGACGGTCTTTAGGAAATAAGAAACTAAAAGACACAAGAAAGAAGAAATATACTTATAAATCTAGTGTAACCATTTAACTCCGGCACAATAGCTTGCGTAGTGTAGACCCAGCTCCCAACCCAATTTTGTGAATAGATTAACAGCGATATTTTTTTTATCGGCAATAAGAGTCTCACGTTAATGCAGCACGTTTTTATCGCCCGATAAAGAGTCTCACGTTAACGCAGCACGTTTTTATCGCCCGATAAAGAGTCTCACGTTAACGCAGCACGTTAACACCGATAACGGCCCACCACTAGCAAAAAGACATAGTTTATTAACCACTTGAACTTAAACTTGAAGGGTCAGTTCAGAGTTACTGCTAAGTGTCTGCTAAGAACTGCAGTAGCTACTATATTCATGTGTGTACAGTGATTCTAATAATTATTGAGAGCAAATCAGTATGTTCAGTTCACTTTAAAGGCAAATCACTAATCAGACTACTAAATCCATTGGCCTTGATCATTGGATCTTTTCTGCATGGGTGGGTTTCTGGATGGTAATATAGTTCTATTCTTATTTAATGAAATGTGCCATGGCAGTCTTCATGAGGCTTGGATTATCTTTTTATTTTCATAAAACCATAAAATGAAATTACCTGGGAAGCCAGGAACACCCTGTAGTCCCATCTCACCCTTGGCACCATTGTACCCTGGTAGTCCAGGCTCACCCTGCAGAGGGATGACAAGATCTGATGAACACCCTGAAGTGTGATTCTATTCACAGAGTGAACAGAACAGTCAACAGAACAATTATGATACCAGAAAACAAAAGATTTTGAGGGCTGTTAACATGTGCTAACCGCTTTAAAATAATTTGAATGAATTCTGTTTTATGAGATTGTTATGTAAAATTGTTTGTTTGTATGTACATTAGCATGCATGTGTCATTAAAAGCAGGAGTGTTTTGTCAGTCATCATTCTAATTTGTGGAAGTAATTTTCATACAGGAAGTCCACTAGGACCATGATCTCCTTTGTAACCATGGGTGCCCTGTGGTCCTGTGAATCCTTGATCCCCCTTGTCTCCCTTGGCTCCAGCACCTCCAGGAATGCCTTGAGGACCTGGAGCACCAATCACTCCTGAGGGGAACAAAATTAAATAACTTCAGAAAATAAACATATGTGTTCATGGACCAATCAAGATTGTCATCCAATATGACCCTTAAGTATTTGTAGGAGTGCACCACTTTAATCTCCTGCCCTTGCATGGAGACTGGCAGATGGGGTGGCATTTTCTAAACTGAACCAACATCTCCTTGGTTTTATCATTATTAAGGTGGAGGTAGCTCCCACTACTCCATCCAAAGCTACTGTTCCCCAACCTGACAAATTCTGTCAGGTTATTTGTTTCGCATAGATTATAAAATTACTTTGGTGACTTGTTAACATAAAGGAAAAGTGAAAGTGATTGTCACATGTGATACACAGCAGCACAGCACACGGTGCACACAGTGAAATTTGTCCTCTGCATTTATCCCATCACCCTGAGTGAGCAGTGGGCAGCCATGACCGGCGCCCGGGGAGCAGTGTGTGGGGACGGTGCTTTGCTCAGTGGCACCTCAGTGGTACCTTGGCGGGTCGGGATTCGAACCGTCAACCTTCTGATTACGGGGCCGCTTCCTTAACCGCTAGGCCACCACTGCCACCACATGGTACTGCCCTACATGAGAATTATGCTCACAGTACTCAAATAAGTTAAGTGTCTTGCTCAGAGACACAGTGGTAGTAAGTGGGATTTGAATCTGTGTCTTCTGGTTCATAGGTGGGTTTGTTACCCACTAAGCTACTACCACCCTACCATTTGTTGGGCAAATTTTTCTTGGACAAATCATTACCAACCCTGCAGGGTCAAGTGTGTGCCAAAGCCCATTATATAAAAAATAAATGTTGTTGCTACTGTTGTTGCTACCCAGGAAGGGATCCCCCACCAGCTCTAACCTGTAAAGACATGGAAGGGACCCATACATTTTCATTATCAGTAAAAATCTATAAGAGGTCTTACCTTGATCTCCAGGGATTCCTTGTTCTCCTTTGTTTCCCTTCTGACCTTCCATGGAGTGCCCTGGGTATCCTATTTCTCCTGGCATACCCTGGACACCCTGGATGCCTGGAAGTCCTTTATCACCTTTGGATCCTGGGACCCCTGGAATGCCCGGAGCTCCTGGTAAACCAGGGTTGCCTATATCACCTGTAGAGAAAGAAAGAAAAAGAGTTTAACTGACATGGATAAGCAGGGGTACGTGGAACTGTGTTTCAGTTTAGGAAAGCCAGGAAATACAAGAACTTTGTACTTGTTTAATAAGTTAAGGAGTTAAAACATTCTTAAAAATACCAAATTTAATATCATACTTAATGCATATGAAATTTGATACAAGAAGCACAAAATAATTACATTGCTGAAATATTTAAAGTCAAAGAAAACTTTCTATATGTACTCCAGTATTTAGAAAGATGAGAGGATGTAGGACACAAAATCCCTGTATTAGAAATATTTGGAGTGAGTCCAACCTTTGTGGCCAGGTTCTCCGTGATTTCCTGGAATGCCACGACCTGGTATACCTGGGAGAAAAAGAAATATTATTAATCAACATATGAGTAATCCTCCCATGATGAATTTTAATGTGTTTGTACTCATAATCTAACCAGATTCTCCTCGTTCTCCTGTTGACCCTGGAATTCCATCTAGTCCAGGTTCTCCTTTTTCTCCTTGGGAACCTGGAGGACCTTGCAAACCTGGCTCACCTAAAACCAAATAAAAAAAATTAAGAAATGTATGTATTGTGTTTGTCATGGAAGGAGCAGGCACAACATTTATTATGAAAATAAAAAGCACACTGGCTAGGAACATACAAACTGGGCACAAAGGAAAACCAAAATTCAAGGCAACAGTAGAGACCGACCTGGACATTAAAGTCCGACCTGGACATGAGACAACAAGGACTGTGGAGCAGTGTTCTATGGAGTGATTAATCACAAGTCTCTGTTTGGCAGTAAGATGGGCGAGTCTGGCTTTGGTGCTGGGTTATAGTTTGGGGTTGTTTTTCAAGCTTATTTCCAGGACTGTGTCCCATTGCTAACTGGCGGCAACTGGGGTGATCAGGACCCAACACACCTGTCAAATGGCATGGCCTGGCAAGTCCAGGAATGCAGAGGCGTGGCAGTGTAAAAATTACACTGAAGTAAAATTACTGAAGCCTTTAAAATGCATCGTTTTACCACTTGGTACATCAACAGTGGATTTTGTTGCGTGGTAGTAACACACACATCTATGAACCAGAAGACCACAAATTCCCAAGTTCAAACCCCACTTATTACCATTGTGTCCCTGAGCAAGACACTTAACCCTGAGTGTCACCAAGGGGTTTCCTGGTTCATGGGCAAGTGTGTTACCCAATAGGCTATTACCACCATTCTTTGAATATTAATCTACACATCTTAGATCTTGCAATGATTTACCAGTTAAATTATGAGTTCTGTTAGCACATGAGCAACTTATGAACTACAGTACCTGGTCGTCCCTGAAGGCCAGGATCTCCAGGTAATCCTGTCAACCCCGTAACGCCTTTCTCACCAGGTTGTCCTGGACTGCCTGTCCAACATAGTAGAACCAGTATGATGTCTGCAAGATCAATCCTCTGTGAAAACATGTTTCATCTTTTATAGTATTGACAACATACCAGGGTAACCAAGCTGCCCTGAATCTCCTTTTTGTCCTGTAGTCCCTGGTAGACCTGCCGCTCCCATGCCTCCCTTCTGACCCTTTCCTCCAGGTTCCCCTGGGGATCCTGGCATACCTGTTTGGCCCTAGAAAGAATACAGTTATACATTTTCAATAAAAAGAGGTAACAGAAAGCTACTTCTTCAAAAAGCAATTAAATGAAGAACTGCTACAGACTGAGTAGGTCATGCACCTTTTTTCCTTGAGGTCCTGGCAACCCCAAACCTGGTATTCCAGGAGCTCCCGTGTCACCTTTGGTTCCCTCTGCTCCCTTGAAGCCAGGGTGACCTGGTATGCCTGCTAAACCTTTGGTACCTTTGGGCCCTTGAGTACCTGACAAGTCAAAAAAACGAAATTGTCTGCCATATGATTTCCAATATAATTGGAACATTTTACATTTTGTAACAATACACATTTAAAAACAATAAAAGCAACAATGGAGGCTGCATGGTGGTGCGATGTAGCCTGTGTAAATTAAAATACTGGCTAGGACCTTGTGTGTGGAATTTACATTCGCCTGCGATGCAAGGCATGCACAATAGAGTGAGCAACAATAGTCATACCTGGATATCCCATTTCTCCAACACCACCTTTATTGCCAGGTGAGCCAGGAATTCCTGGCTGCCCACTCACACCAGGGTCACCTCTTTCACCTGAACATGGGATCATTTTTGGCAGTGAGAGTACAGCTTACACACGTTCACTGAGACACACATGCCTCACTAATGGATGACCATCCTCGCACCTGGATGACCAGGCATGCCAGGCTCTCCATCTTTTCCTGGCATTCCAGCATCACCGTGTACTCCTGGAATTCCTCTGTCACCAGTGGGACCAGGATCACCTATTAAGAGAGAAAAAAAATAATTTAATGTCTTGTATAGATCAGTATCAGACATAACAGAGCATTATATTAGGCATTTGTATAAAACCTAGTATAAAACAGGAATACTATTTTATTTCCTATTTCAAACCTATTTAATCAAAATAATTAATATTTTATTCTTATCTTCAGTGTACAGCTGTTTGTATTGCTTCGTATAGCTACCTCTATCTCCAGTGTCTCCTTTGGATCCTTTCATTGTTTCCATTAGAATATTCATGCTTGGAGGAGGACCTCGAAGTCCTTGCTCTCCTCTCTCTCCTTTGGGGCCTTGCTCACCAAACTCACCCCTAGGTCCACTGACACCAGGGTCACCTAGTGAACATTTCATGCAAATCTGCTTGAAAACGCAGGGTAATCAATAATTATTTAATTGTCAGCAGAACATTCACTGACCTCTTGGACCTGTGAATCCAGGGATGCCAGGTTCACCTTGTTGTCCAGGTGATCCTATGGATCCCATCATTCCAATTTCACCTTTGAGGCCTTGAGGTTGCAGCCGCAATAAAATAAATTAAAATACAGACAACACTACTGAATTTAGACATGAATCAGTCTTCCCTTGGTTTACACTTACACTTTAAATTTACAAGTATTTACTCTTTTTAATGAAACTCACCTTTCTGACCAGGAAAGCCATCTTGTCCATGAAGGCCTGGAGGTCCAGGCAAACCCTTAACACCAGGATGTCCTGCCTGACCAGCAGTTCCTTTCTCCCCCTTTGGTCCGGGCATGTCCAGTCCTGGAAGTCCTTGGAAACCCCTCTGTCCTTTCTCACCAGATGGTCCTGTCACAATCACGTATAAAGGAAATTCGTTCATGTTTGTGAATATGATTATGTGGAATAGGTGCTTATTTAGTTTGATGATGTATTTCAAATGCTTGATCTTACCATGGGGTCCAGGTACCCCAGGGGCTCCCACAGGCCCAGGTGCACCAGGCTCACCAAAGCCTGGTGGCCCAGGTTGACCATCCTGTCCGCGATGCCCTGGTGGTCCCGCATCACCTGCACATTAGAATTCAAGGACAGGCATGACATTTTCTATAGACTACAATGTAGTTTCACCGTTTAGGAACAACATATACAGCATCTACCTTTGATTCCCTTAGCTCCTGGTGGTCCAGTCTGGCCTTCAACTCCAGGCACACCTGGATGCCCAAAATGACCCTTTTCGCCTTTGAATCCTGGGACCCCTGTTGCTCCAATAGAGCCTTTTGGCCCTGGAAGGCCACGACCTGGTTCTCCCTGGCAATTGGGTGTCACAGAACCCATGTTAGCCACAATCCATGGGCAAGTCTACATATGACTACACTTGCACCTACAGTGAAAAAAGAAAACACTGGCTAAAATGTGGCTTAAATTGTATTAATCTGTCACATATAGCATTGATGTAATGTAAATAAACCACTCAAACCTGCTGTATCCTGTTTATTTACATTATGTCAATGCTAAAAATTGTGACACATTTTTTACAATTACAATTTTTTTAAGATTAGCCAATGTTTTCTTTTTTCAGTTTATGCAGCACCTTTAAGCCAGGTGACCCTGGCTGCCCTGGAAGGCCATCCTTTCCTGAGCGTCCTGGCTCGCCAGGAATTCCTAGTGCTCCTGGGATCCCAGCAAAACCTGTGGAAAAAGATTCATGAGTTACTACAGTTAAGTGTTGAGGAAACAAACAACAGTCCTCAAACCTGTCTTCCTAACAACTTTGGCAGTAGTTGTACAACGATCTGGCAACACTTCCCTCCAACCAGGTGACTTTCTTAACTCCTCCTTATGGTCTTCCTGACACCATTATCCTATGCTATATAGCTACTCAAATCTCCTTCAAACTTAACCTGCATGCATCCTCCACGTTTATAGCACTCCTCCCTCTTCTTAAAATTCCATACTTTTTGCTAAATCTACCACTATCGGAATTTCTCTCCTTGACACCGTACTTCCCATAACTCATCACACTGAATGACTACCAATGACTACTCTCTCTCTCCCTTGGGTATTGCACTACTCACACGCATCTCACATTAGAACACCATCACACCAACAACATCCTCACCACTTCAATTTCCAACTTCACACTCATTTCACTTCCAGAATACTGGAAGAATACAAAACATACTCTTCATTCACAATAACTATAATTCCATTCAATTCTCTTCCATTAAACCTCTTCCATCTTGTCTCCTGCACACAAAATATTCAAATATTTACTGGGATCCTCTTACAATTTCTGTAGACTGTAATTTGCGCCCTGATTTCTTGATGATGCAGTTGACAGTCTACTAACAGCATTGATATATCCCATTCATGAGAATTAGGACTGTACATTAGCACTGTAAAATCTTTGCAACCTATACAAACCATTGAAAATAAAATGTATCTTAGCTACAAGAATTTTATTTACATAGCAAAACAAATCTATATTATTGATCAAATATTTATTTACATGAACCATTTTTGCAGAAATGTCACTAAGCAATGACATTGACATTATCTGTGCAGAGATATGTGTTATGTGTAGACTTTTGAAAAACCTTTAATTAGTTTCACTACTGCCTTTTGCAGTAGAGAGTTTTTGCAAAGTGCTGTTTATGTTTGAAATAATAATTACATTTACAGCATTTATCAGACGCCCTTATCCAAAGAGACATACAATCAGTAGTTACAGGGACAGTCCCCCCTGGAGCAACTTAGGGTAAGTGGGATTTGAACCTGGGTCTTCTGGTTCATAGGCGAGTGTGTTACCCACTAGGCTAGTACCACTACCATTTGGAATTCTAATTCCAAAGATTTCAGCACCACTGAACAGGAAAATGAGCAATACGAATGTAGGAATCAGGAATCACCTGTCACCGTCTATCTGTTCCCATCACATGACGCTTGTGAGGAGTGTCATGTGACAGAATCAGAGTGGCCACCTCCACCAGCATTGATGTCAACTCCGTTGGTAGTTTTCTTTTTTGTACATAAACATTTTATTGTTATTCTACTTCTTTACCTATAACTGTTGTTTAGTTTTATTTTAAACAGGCTACAGAGTTGACGTGAATGTAAGTCCATGGATGTGTGTATCATTGTTGAGCTATCAGGGTGGTAGTAGCCTATAAAACAGAAGAGCACAAAGTCACAGGATCAAACTCCTGAGCAAGACACTTAAACAGTGTCTCCAGGCAGACTGTCCCTGTCACTACTGATTCTAAGGCGCTCCAGATAAGGGTGAATCATAAATGCCAGAAATGTAAATATGAAATTTAGCAAAATGCTTAAAACTTTCAACAAAGTTTAAGAATCTTCATAATTTAAAAATGCATAGTCATGTTAGTCTTAATAATTTACAGTAATTGTAATAAGCTATAGATAATTACTTACCTTTGTAATATGTTTAAAAGCTCAGTTAATAAGCTTGCTGTATTTCTTTGTGCTATAATAAGAACATATCTCTTAATCTCCTGATCATGCTCATCTGTTTGATTTTGGTCCTTTGAGAAGTCCTCTAAGTATGTCAGCTTATTTTTACAGGTTTTTCTCTAAACCTGTGACTAAATGATGGAGACATCCTAACAATTGTCTACCTTTAGGTCCTGGGGGACCTGGAAAACCAATGCCAGGCAAACCCTGATCGCCTTTTTGTCCAGGATATCCAGGGGATCCAGGAGCACCCTGCTGTCCATGGTCACCTGGAACAATAAAAGCGCATTGCTAATCAATAAAACTGTACATTATTGTCATCATGTATTCATTTAAAGACAGATAAGATTAAAGACAGGGGTATTCTGTGACCATACCTTGAATACCAGGCTGACCAGACTCCCCTCTAGGTCCAGGTGGCCCAGGCGAGATTATAACTTTTCCAGCTTCACCTTTAGCACCTGAAAGGTCATTGTTTGCCACAACATAGTTTGTTAAATATGTTTCTTTGTAGAAGAAGGAATGGAAAACAAGACTCTGAAAAGAATGACAAGGTCACCTGGACTTCCAGGTACCCCAGGAGAACCTGGTGTCCCAGGGTTGCCTTTGTCTCCATGAGGACCAGGCAATCCAAAGCCAGGGACACCTGGGGGACCCCTTTCTCCTGAAGGCCCAGCCATCCCTGGGGATCCATCACGACCACGTTCTCCTTTAATGCCCTCTCTTGCCTGGTGATGAAAAGCATTTATAATTCCTGTCAGTCCTCGCAGACTCAAACTGCAAAGAACAATACGCAGGTGTTGCTGATATTCAAGTGTTTGATTTTTGATCAATCGATTTTTATCTACAAGGCTTTAGCTCTGTATCTTGCATCGCTACTGTAATTTTATATGACATATTATGTGAATTGAAAATCACATGTAACCAAATACTCTGCTGTAAGACAAGATAAGATAAGATAAACCTTTATTGTTGTTCATAAAAATATTATACATGTGATTTACAGTATGTATCATGAAAATACGACATGAATTATCCATATATTTAAAGATTTGAATGGTAGAAGATAAGTGAATGGTGGTCTTATAGATTGATGGTCTGCACCATTCTACAGACTATTATGTTGTAGCACCATAATACAGGGTTGTTTAAGTTTGGTGACATCATCACCATGTCCTAATATCAGGTCTATAGTGTGTGCTTGAAGTCACAACTATAGAAACTATTATTTTGAATGAAGTATTAAAGATATGACATAACTCACTGGTTCTCCTTTGATTCCAGGAAATCCAGTTAATCCATCTCTGCCTGGTGTTCCATCCAGACCAGGCAATCCTCTACTACCCTTTTCGCCTGTAGCCCCTTTATCACCTTTTAGCCCTGGAGCTACCAAGACATCCCCTGGCTCCCCCTGGGCACCTGGAGCACCCATGAGGCCCTGGAAACCTTGTCTTCCCTGGAGGGGAGAGAGATGTTTTTAAAACACATCTTTTACTGTCATGCACAGATAACAATGCAACATCAAATATACTTAACTTAGACCAAAAAAGTTATTCTGGGTAAAGGTGTTGCACTGTTATCTGTAAATGATAGGTATGGGATAGTGGAGGCTTGATTTCTCACCGGGTCTCCTGGAGAACCAATGGGCCCAGGTTGACCTTTTTCTCCTTTAAGGCCTGCAGTGCCAGGATAGCCTAAGAGAACATGTAAGACATGCAAGATGCTATATGAAATGCTACAATCATTAACATTAAAAAAGTTATTGGTATGTTAATCACACTTCAGAATGTGCTAATTTTTAAAATATATGAATCTTTTATACAATTTAAATTGTACAAACATATACAGTTGAAACCTGAAGATACATAAACTTTTTTATGGTCTGTCACGATTGGGTGCAGCTGGAGACACACCTGGCACCAATCTGCTGGACAGCAAGGCTCCAGCAATGGACAGGTGTGAGTAATTAGGGACATGGCTAGAGCCTGGTTATAAGGACCTTCTGAGCAGCTGATAGGGGCTGCGACATTTCATGGGGACCGTACGACTTATGAGTTGTTTTCAGTTCTGGCAATTGCCACACACCTGTGGGTTTGTTTCTGTTCTCCCCTTTTGTTTCCCCTGTTTTTGGCCCTTGTGCCTGCTTGGTTTGTGTATCAATAAATCATGTTTTGCAGAATGTCCCCCCTCTGCGCTTCCTTTCTGTAGTATTTGGTAGCATTGCCTTAAAACTATATCACCTGTCTCAAACCCTTTGGGTCTCTTTCCGCAATCTTCTCACAATAGTTTTTTGGGATTTTAGTTCATTCTTCCTCAGAGACATGGTGTAACTCACTCAAGTTTGCAGACCTCCTTGCATGTCTTTTTTATGTTAAATTTTCAGGGCTTTGTAATAGCCACTCTGGGACATTGACTTTATTTATTCATTAAGCCGCTTAGGGTCTTAGGGTTATTGTTCAGTTGAAGAACCATCTAAATATGGTTGTTCTGGGACATAGAAACTGTCTCCTTCTTGCTCAGAAGCTTTTAGAACCATGATAGAAATGGAAATGATTTTGATACAGGAAAAATTTTGGTCTGATTTTATGTATTTTATACAGTGTGTATGGACAGTCAGGTCCATTAACAAGTCCATGACTGACAAAATTTTAATCTTTTTGGCTCTATACACGACCACAATGATTTTGAAATGAAATGATACTTTTGATACTTGAAAGTATTGTTTTAGTCATTTCAGCAATCTTCTAATGTGTTTGCTTGATGCAGGCAACTCATTTGTGTCTTCTGACATGTAGTCACTGCATGAATTAAGATGAACAACCACTAAGGGGTTAGGACACTGAATGCACCACCAGCACCTCCGATATAAGAATAGGATTATTAAATGTTAAATCTCTCACACCTAAAACACTCTTTGTTAATAGAATTATTACAGATCAGGGGTTTGATGTACTGTGCTTGACCAAGACTTGGTTAAAACAAAATGAATTTGTAACATTAAACAAGTCTAGTCCACCAACCTTGCTTAACTGGAAAAGAAGGTGGGGTTGCAATAATTTATAATGATAACCTCGGTATTACACATAAACCCGGACATGGATTTAACAATTTTGAGATTCTCGATACCAACATAAGCCATGTAGTTTGTGTAGTTTGTGGACATCAATGGTGATTCGTCTTCACATAGTAAAGTAGAGTTTGGCGTTCCACACGGTTCTGTCCTATGTCCGTTGCATATCCTTCTCCTATAGAGCTCCGCAGCTGTGAAGTGGCTTGCCGGTTAGTGTTCGGGACTCAGACACAGTCTCAGTGTTTAAATCTAAACTGAAAACACATCTGTTTACTCTGGACTTCTGTTAAAGTCCCAGACACAGTGTCAAATATTAAGTCCTCTCAAGCACAGACACTGTTAAATTCACCTTAGTTAGGCTGTCCTAGTTAGGGTACCGGGCCACTGTTGCACAAATATACCACTATAACCACATATTTCTGTACCAGTTGAACAATGCCACTGCTTCTGTTTGTTCTATCCGAGGCACTGAATTAAGCGCACAGACAACCTGCAAAGTCCTGTGAAGAGACCATCAGATGAATCCTAGTCCCTAGCAACTATCTGACTTAACATGAAATGAACCAGAGGGTCACCACAACCACCACCACCATAACAGCTAAAGCTTCAGGGATCTTAAAATGGACCAGTAGCTGTCATAATCCGGTCTGGAAGGGGTTGCTCTGGTCCGGATCCACGTTTGTCATGTGTAATGTTTCCTAATCGTTTTCGCCTGTTAAATCGTAAAAAGCTGCCCTGTTCCGTTTCTGTTCGCCATCGGGTCTTTGTTATGTTACACGTCCACCATGTTATCGGATTTCTCCCCTATGCTGTTCTTCACCAATTAAACCCTTTGTGACGTCGTGCGAATGTGTCCTTCTTCCCCGAGACTCGCCAGGAGGACACCACCAGCCCCCTTGTCCCTGGCCAACGTCGGCTTGATCTTCCACAGGGTTCCGACACCTGCCTCACAGTCCCATGTCTGGTGGTGTTGAAGGTGAGAAGCGGCCATTCAGCGGGGCAAGCCGGAAATTGACTGGAGCGACGGGCACCTGCACCATCTCATTTCTTCATCTCGTCTCTTCATCTTGTCTCATCGTCCACTCTTCTTCATTAAGACTCAGTTTATGGACTTCCTTCCCTCCTACATGGACTGCTTTGAGGGGCACGCCGGGTGTCATGCCTAGGAGGGGGGTACTGTCATGATCCGGTCCAGAAGGAGTTGTTCCGTGTAATATTCCCTAATCGTTTTCACCTGTTTAATTGTATAAAGCTGTCCTGCCCAGTCGGGTCTTTGTTAGGTTACACGTTTACCATCCGATAGGATGTCTCCCCTGTCCTGTTCTTCACTAATTAAACCCCTGTTTCGTGATGTTGTGCGAATGCGTCCTTCTTCCTCATCATCATCTCCGTTCACTTGCCTTGCCATGCCAGATGGTTGTGACAGTAGCATTATAATGGACACGTAATGGACACCATAACACAGGACTAAACAACTACTCTGCCCTGTCCAATACCTCCAAACATGGACAAATGTATATTGCACTTTGGACTTTTCCACCACTACAACTTCTTGGACAAAATATTACCAACATACCTTATGTGATTATGGGCTATATAAGAAATAAATGTTGTTGTTGTTGATGTAGGTTTTTGTACATACCCTGCTTTCCTTGGGGTCCAGGTGGGCCAGGCAAACCAACACCAGTGAAGCGTAAACATGTCTCGCCTTGATCACCTACGTCACAGAAAATTAACAGATAAAGAGAGAAAGGGTGGAACAGTATTCATTTAAAAGAAAGTATAACCCCTCTCACCTTTCTGTCCAACTTCGCCCTGTAGTCCGGGTGGTCCAGGTGGTCCAGGTGCGCCTCGCTCAATGTCACATTCACCACCTAATGCATTACAAACAATGATCAATTAAGGGCTCCATCCAAACTAGGAGCAAACAACACAGTAATATTTTTCTGTAAAATAGATTACTTAGATTCTAACTTCTACATTCTAGAGTATCACTGCACATATAGAGACCAGCACTTACTTAAGGGGCCAGGTGGTCCAGGGGGGCCAACAGGACCTTCTCTACCCTTTTCACCCCTGAGTGACTGTCCATCAGCACCCATTTCTCCTTTCTGCCCAGTTTCTCCAGGCTGTCCCATCTCACCAGGGGGGCCTTCAATGTTCAGGCCTGGAAAGCAGAAGATCCATTAACTCTATATATCACAAATTTTGAAGAATAAACAAATGAACATAAACAAATAGTGTTGATGTGTAATAATAGTTCTAAAAATGTTTTATACGTGTTAGTATATTTAAAATGGCATTTTCTTATTGTTTAATTCCATATAATAAATAAATCAAATCAAAACTTCTCAAGTGTAAACTGCCTAATATATGAAAGTGAAGTAATTGTCATTGTGACAGACTGCAGCACAGCACAATGTGTCCTCTGCATTTAACCATCACCCTTTGTGAGCAGTGAGCAGCCATGAAAGGTATATAGTGAGATGACAATAAAGTGGACTTTGACTTTGAATCTTGAATCTGACGTGGCACCTAAATGCTATCAGCCCTGTATATACATAATATGATGTTATGTATATATTAAAGGCCTTTGGAAGGGTGATTGATTGTCCAGTAAGCCTTTGTGCAAAGCAGAGAGGAGACACTTACGGGAAGTTGGTGCAGATTCAAACCTCAGGTTCAAGCAGCACACTTCACCATTTGAAGTACACTACAAGTGACAATTGTTTATAAAAACTTTTCAAATATGGAATCTCCTTACCAGGAGGACCAGGATCTCCGGGTCTGCCAGGGTATCCTGTAAGATGGACAGTACTGATCATACCATTTCATTAAATAAAGTACTATGCATAATAACAACAAAATCTGTACAAAACCATTTATAAAATTACGTTATTCAAAGATCCATGAGTTGCATATCTAGAACCTACCCTTCTCTCCTGGAGGGCCAGGGTGACCCTGAGGTCCAGGATGGCCACCACCCTTTGAAATTAAGAGCAATTACTATTTATTCATTCTTGTTGAGTCAAATAGACTGATAATTGCATGTGAATCAGGCCAAGGACAAGATTCTATTGCACTTGTCAGAGTAGCAGTGCAGTCTTTATTTTATTGTATGTTAGTGTCTGGTTACTTATGAATAATACTGACATGAACTAGACAAGGGACGTTTGTGAACAAACTTTGATTTTGGCTTGGAAAGCCGTGAAAAGGTTAAAAGAGGGGGTGTGGTTTGTTAGGGGTGTGGCTTCTCATAGTGGATGTTGTTTGTTGACCAGCAAAGTTAATTTGGCCATGGTAAATTCTGGTGAGGGGCGTGGCTTTGTGTTTAAGGGGTGTGGTTTTTATTAGGGGCGTGGTTTAGAAAATTAGGTGGGACTCTGAAGATGTGTACCAAGTTTCATGTCAATATGTTAAAGTGTGTGGATGTGAGAAAGGGTTAAAGTTCCCATTATAAGAGAATTAGGGGCTGAATAGGAGGAGTGTGGGCGTGGACACTGGGGGAAAAAGGGGTTCAACGGAAAGAGGGGGGGGTCATGGAGATGCTGGATGTTGAGTTTTGGGTGTCCAGCAAAGTGAATTTGGCCGTTTTTAGTTTCTGGGGGCGTGGTTTTTGTTCTCTCATGAAGGGTGTTGTTTGTTGACCAGCAAAGTGAATTTGGCCATGGATAATTTGTGGGGGCGTGGTTTTGGCGTAAGGGCCGTGGTTTTCGTCAGTGGCGTGGTCTAGAAAATTAGGCGGGACTCTGCAGAAGATGTGTACCAAGTTTCATGTCAATATGTTGAAGTGGATCTGAGAATGGGTTAAAGTTCCCATGTTAAGTCAAGGGAAAAAATGGGCAAAATTTGGGGCTGAATAGGAGGAGTGTGGGCATGGCCACTGGGGAACGGAAAGAGGTGGTTCAACGGAAAGAGGTGGTCATGGAGATGCTGGATGTTGAGTTTCGGGTGTCTAGGATGAAAATTGTGGTTGTGAGAGCCTGTCAAAAAGTGGTCCCATGTTAAGTCAATGGGAAAAAAGGCTCAGAAAACTGGGTGTGGCAGGTGGGCGGAACCACAAGCACACCCCACGGCCATAGGCTGGATACATGTGTGAAGTTTGGAGGTTGTAGGGTTAAAACTGGAGGAGGAGATGCATGGCAAAAAATGACCGGAGAATAAGAATAAGAAGAAGTGGAAGAACAAGATTTTGGCTTTCCAAGCCAAAATAATAATGAATAATGAATAATACTTACATATGCTGATGGCCCTCTCTCTCCCTTCGTGCCCTGGAGAAAAAACACATATGGTTAAAGACACCATAAATGTTAATAATCAAGGGAAGGACTGGCAGTGAATGTTTTACTCACTGGCAGGCCATGTTGTCCTGGGTTACCAGCATGTCCTTTTTCACCCTAGGCATAAGACAGTGGTTTAAACATACTGAAACCACCAGAACAGTAATTTCATTACTTTTCATGTTAACCACCTTAGTTCCTCTTTCACCATCTTTTCCTGGTTTCCCCTAGAACATTTAAAGAGACATTATAGTAATTCATACTTGTTTTTGGAACTGAATGTAACTGAACGGATATTGCATCAGTAATGCTATTTTCAGGTTCATGTTTGATAGCTTTAATCAGACAGTGAAGGGTGACTCACTCGTGGGCCCATTGGTCCTGGTTCCCCCTTTAATCCTGTGGCATAGGGAACACACTCACCCTACACAGCAGGAAAAGATTAATGTTAAATGCATTAAGAACAATGAAACTGTCCTTATGTGTCATGGATAATGAAAATTAATCTCAGTGACAGCAGCTCTAAATATTGTATATTAACAGGATATGGTGTTCTACCCAATGGAGGAGCAATATCTTGTTATAATGCCTGAAGTTGCAGTCGCGTGTAGGAGGGAGGAGATTGTATTCAGAGTTGAACAGGAATTGGCATCAATACATTATTTCTACACTGTAAAGTCATTTATCATGAATAATTTATTCATGACTAAGACTAGTTTCTGATAATGTGTGTCTTAAGAGAGACAAGGGGAAGGATGAATAAAGAAAAGAATGCCAAATATTTATCATGAAATTATTCATACATGCTTTGGGAATTTGAGACAGTTGCCAGACTTGAATGGCTTATTGATCTGAATAAATTACATTGGGTCACATAATTTCAGTTGCCATTTACTCACACACCCAACCAAATGCCACATGATACATGAGTTTTTGGCTGCTACACAAGCTAAATTTGCTGAGCACTGATCTGTAGTAGTGTTACATATGCATGACTATACAAGTTTATCCTATCTGAAGATCCCTGGAAGGGATCAGGAAGGCTTGTAAAACTTAACTTCCTAAACTGACGCTGTGGAGAGCATCCTGACACAGAACCTTACTTCATGGTTTGGTAACAGCTGTGTCCAGGATTGCAAAGCCCTACAGAGGGTGGTCGATGTTGCGGAACGCTGCTTCAGCTTACTTCTTCCATCTCTACAGGCCATTTACATCAAGAGATGTAGAACCCGGCCCAACAAAGTTATTAAGGACAAAACACACCCCAACAACAGCCTGTTCCAGCACCTAAAACCGGGCAAAAGACTCTAAAGCATCTTGGCTAAGACTGAGACACTCAGGAAGAGTTTTTATCCACAGGCCATAAGGATGCTGAGGACATGCAACCACTCCTCCCACCTCCCACCCTGACCGTCTGAATGTTCACTGTTCATTTCCCCACTACCCTGTAGTCTGCCACACTGGTTATTGCACAATCAATGCACAATGCACTTTAATTAGAAATATATATGACAACTTACTTTCTCTCCTTTATCACCTTTATACCCTCGGTCACCCTGAAAATAGGTAAATACAGTTATTGTCCTCAGATAATCCTAGGTCAGATAGGTAAGACATCCTAGGTCAGATGTCCATGCATATTGTAATTGAGTACCGGAGGTCCTGTATAAGATGTGCCAGGGGTGATTTGCTCTGCCAGTGGACCTCCAGGCGGACCCTGGAGGCCTTTTTCTCCCTAGTCAGTCAAGATGCAAGCAATGCATGTGATGTATATCATGCTACATAATGAAGAAGGAGACATTGTACACAGCTTACCTTTTCTCCTTTCTTGCCCACAAAGTTCGGCTTGCCCTACAGTCACAAGAACACATTTCTAGTCACAATGGCCTAAATAACACTCTGGAACCAAACTGTAATGTTTATGACCTACTTCATCTCCTTTTGGACCAGGTTCTCCAGGGTCTCCCTATGATGGAAAAAATAATGTTATTCATGCATCCATTTTGCAGTTACATAATACACTGAAATTGTGTGACAAGCAACTTTATATGATATTTGAAAAAATTACCTTTGGTCCATATGAACCTTCAGGACCTATTGGACCAATAGGACCTGGATTTCCAATAGGACCCTTAAAAAAGCAATAAGATCAAGTTAAAAGGGCTATTACTTTATATTCTTAAAGTTTTAAACTAATCAATAATCAAAAGTACTGAATTTTTTTCTGACAATGTTTTAATGTTTCATTTATGACAGAGATCTATAAGAAACAAACTGTACAAAAAGTGCAAACCGGCAATCCTGGTCTCCCCGGTGTTCCCGGTTCTCCTTTCCTTGGTATGACACCACCAATGATTCCACCAGGGTCCCCCTGAGAATTTAGTGAAGGGAAATTACAAGGCCAATTTCTTCACACATGTGCATCCTGCAAGAGCCCTGCTGTCCATCAGAGGTCACTGTATCGATCAATTGTTAATACAACATGTATCTATAGAATGAACTCATGGGATCTCAGAATGTTATGTGAACAACACAACACATTTTTACTGGCCCTGGAAAAAAAAAATAACACAGATGTGTTTTGTGTTAATAAACCAATCATAAATTGGTCAGGTATCTTTTAACTACAGAACAAAAAAGGATGGTTTAATATAATTTATTATAGACATGGTTTTCTGCTGTACAAAAACAGCATCATTTTGCTGCCTTAGAATAGTGATGCACTGATGTGCCCAGCCACACCTCATTTATAAAACACCTATCCCACAATACCAAATATGTTCACACTCCACTCAGAAACACGGTTTTGCAATTCAGTTACCTTCTGTCCTGGCAAACCTGGCCGTCCCTGTTCAGAGAAAAGAAAACAGTGTTTTATGCCTCAATAGAATAATATTACAATGCAAAATTATTTCTGAATGTCAAGGATATTTACAGGTGGTCCCATAACTCCATTAATTCCTGGCAGTCCATTTAACCCTGACTCTCCCTGGAAAACATGAATAAATAATAAATAAATCAAAGATTAAGAGAAACGGTACAATACCTCAAGCTTCAAAGCATACCTTTGTCCCATTGCATCCTGGGATACCAGGAGGCCCTGGGGGGCCATCCTGTCCTGGAAGACCCTGTAAATATGTAGGACAAATAAACTAGCAACAAATGCTTTTTATGGTGTAAAAATGGTGTATGGTGTATTGTAATTCTCCAATATTGTGGGGCTAATGTGAAAATTAATTATAAAGTAAATAATAAACATTATATTTTCAATGGGCTGTGGTGTCTGTGGTGAACTTTATCTCATGACATAGTTATGACATAGTTATTTTTATTTTATATCATAAATAAAAATGTTAATATTAGAGCCTGACTTAGCTGTATTTCCTGTCAACATTCAGGGGATTTCAGAACCTACCGGCATCCCAGGATTTCCAGGGAAACCAAGTAAGCCAGGGGGACCCTGCAAAGACATATGCATATGACATGAAAAGACCATTTAAACATCAAGATTGTACCAGCAAAACCAGTCAAAACCAGTCTTGTTTTTTTTACTGTGGGTTCTTACACGGATTCCCATCTGTCCTGGAGATCCTGGTTCACCATAATCTCCCTGTAAACAAGGACAATGCAGAGAGAAAAAAACACATCAGTGACTTGAGTCACTTGAATTAATGGTTAAAAATTAGCTGCCCTGATTTCAGATTTTTCTTTTTAACTCACGCGAGGACCCATTGGCCCAGGTGGACCTTCAGGCCCTGGTATCCCAGGAAATCCCATGTTGCCTTTTAATCCAGGAAGCCCCCTCTCACCCTAGAAAAAACAAAAAATGTTGCTGTGTATGGGGACATCTATGTTCTAAGCAAACTAGAAGTGGAATCCATTCATTGGATGTTGTGGATTATACACTGAAAAGATTCAGCCTGTTAAAACTACAGAAAATCTCCTGCATATTAGACAGTATACCAACAAAGCTACTCAGAGATTGTTGGAACCATATGGGAGCCATTACTGGATGTAATCAATGCATGTATAAGCACTGGCTATGTCCCCACGTTACTTAAATAGTTATAAATCCTATAATAAAAAATTTCAAATTATACCCCAATCTCGAACCATTTATTGGGAAAATCCTAGAAAAAAGCCATAGCAAACAGCTCATACATTTCATGGAAAAGAACAGCATACTCAGTGCAACAGCCATTGTCAGCCAAGTTACAAATGATCTGCTTATGTCATTTGTATCATTTGTATTTGTATGACTGCATTTCCATATTTATTTTGCTTGACCTCAGCGCTGTTGACCATTGCATTCTATTTAAGAGAACCCCACTTACAACCATTGTGTCCCTGAGCAAGACACTTAAAACTAAGTTGCTCGGGCGGGACTGTCCCTGTAACTACTGACTGTAAGTCGCTCTGGATAAGGGTGTCTGATAAATGCTGTAAATGTAAATGTTCTTGTTCCAGTGCTTGTTTTATCATGCTGTTTATTTCTTTGCTATATATATTTGTTAACTCTTAAGTTGATAATTATTTGTGCTGTCTGGGCTGGAGCCCATGCTATAAGCTGTCATTAAAAATAATTGTCCTTTTTTTGTTGTTTATACATACTATGTTTATGTTTCTGTGTTCATCAGGTCACCTCCCGTCACCTGTGAACAAGCCAGTCCCCCTCATGCTCAGTACGGACACATCATGTAGTTGACCAATCGACACATCACAACTGTCACAATCATGACGAGGTAGGTGAACAGACGTGATGACTAGGAGGTGATGAGAAGACAAGGAAGGAAGGACGCAATCGTATGACTTTGCGAAAACCGGGGTTTAATGGTGAAGCACAGGACAGGGGAGACATCCAATGACACTGGTGAACATGGTACCTAATATCAAAGACCTGATGGCAAACAGAAATGAACAGGGCAGCTTTATACATTTGACACAGGTGAAAACGATTAGGGAACATTACACATGACAACAGTGAAGAGTAACCCCTTTCGGCGCTGTACTCAGACAAGGCTGCCACAGTCACTACTGGCACTAGCTTTTAATAAGAATTTTTATGCCACCGCATTGTGATGTAATTGACTATGATCTGCACTGCATCAGTGTAGAATTGTCCACGTCTGCATCGCGATGCTGTCACGACTACGGACTTACGAGGGAAGGAAGCGCAGAGGTCTGACATACTGGGGAGGGGTTTTTATTCTACAACAAATAAACAATAAACTCAAAGAAACAATGGCGCGGTGGCCGAAAACAGTTTAACGTAAATAAAGAACTTAAACAAACCCGTAGGCGTGTGGCGATTGCCAGAACTCAAAACACATAAAAACAAAACTAGGTCAAGTTCGTGCAGCGAGTTCACGAAAATGCCAGCGACCCCGAACGGGCGGAAACTTCCGGCATTTATGGGGCGTCAGGATTGGGTTCCGGTGTGGAGCCCAGCTGCAGGCAATCCTGACAGAGCCCCCCCTCCAAGGGCTACGTCCTCGGAGCCCCAACAGTACCATCAGTGGAGGCGGCGGGGCGGACGGCGGCAAACCACAGGGCTCCTGCCCTGCTGTATCCTCCCCTTGGAGGACCCGGTCCCTCGGGCTGGCTCCCCGGCGTGGTCAGGCGTGGCGGCCCCGGTCCCTCGGGCTGGCTCCCCGGCGGGGTCAGGCGTGGCGGCCCCGGTCCCTCGGGCTGGCTCCCCGGCGGGGTCAGGCGTGGCGGCCCCGGTCCCTCGGGCTGGCTCCCCGGCGGGGTCAGGCGTGGCGGCCCCGGTCCCTCGGGCTGGCTCCCCGGCGGGGTCAGGCGTGGCGGCCCCGGTCCCTCGGGCTGGCTCCCCGGCGGGGTCAGGCGTGGCGGCCCCGGTCCCTCGGGCTGGCTCCCCGGCGGGGTCAGGCGTGGCGGCCCCGGTCCCTCGGGCTGGCTCCCCGGCGGGGTCAGGCGTGGCGGCCCCGGTGGCCCGAGCTGGCTCCCCGGCGTGGTCAGGCGTGGCGGCCCCAGACCCTCGGCCTGGCTCCCCGGCGTGGTCCCGCTTGGCGGCCCCGGACCCTCGGCCTGGCTCCCCGGCGTGGTCCCGCTTGGCGGCCCCGGACCCTCGGCCTGGCTCCCCGGCGTGGTCCCGCTTGGCGGCCCCGGACCCTCGGCCTGGCTCCCCGGCGTGGTCCCGCTTGGCGGCCCCGGACCCTCGGCCTGGCTCCCCGGCGTGGTCCCGCTTGGCGGCCCCGGACCCTCGGCCTGGCTCCCCGGCGTGGTCCCGCATGGCGGCCCCGGAACCTCGGCCTGGCTCCCCGGCGTGGTCCCGCCTGGCGGCCCCGGACCCTCGGCCTGGCTCCCCGGCGTGGTCCCGCATGGCGGCCCCGGACTCCCGTACCTGCACACAATAATCAGGGCCGATCCATCTGGGTACATGTGGGCCCTGTCTCCACACGTCCCCTCTGACACTTCTTGTGTCACCCCCCTGCACCGCGCAGGGAGATTGTCCCAGAGCCTCCGGCGACTGTTCCAGGCACCCCAGGCTGGTGCCTTCTGGGACTATGCAGCCCCTCTCGCTGCACGGCCCTGGTGCCAAGGGGGGGGCATTGCCAGACCATCCGGCTAGCCCCTTCTGCGTCCGTTGGGACAAGCAGGCCCTCTTCCTGTCTGTCCCAGCTGGGTCCTCATGCCTACCCGGGGGCTCTATGGCGCTCCACCCCTCTGGAGGCAGACGCAGGCCCATGCCTGGCCCGCCCTCCTCACTGGCTACCGGAGGACCCAGCTCCATCGCTTCCCCACCTCCCCTCCCCTCAGGAGGAGTCCCCAACCCGAACTGCACCCCCCCAAAAAATTCTTTGGGGGAGCACCCCCCCCGGCTGGACTTAGGGGTACCTTGGGGCTCGTCCACCTCGCCTTGGACCGGTGCAGTCAGGTTGGGAACTCCCTCCCTGGGGTTCGGCTCTGCTGCTGGGTCACCATCTGGTGGACACAAAGAGGGGAAGTGGGGGCGACATACGGACACATATGCCACGCACACACACACAGACAGAGACAGACAGAAGAGAGGGTCGTCTAGTTCCCTCTCTGAGCACTCCGGGACCTCCTCAGGGGGCACAGCCAGGATCTCGGGAGGCGCGACCTTCTCGTCGCCCGCCAGTGCTTGGTCTTCTTGCCCCGAATCCTGACTGGCGCTGGATGTGGTGGAGGGGCAGAGTTCGATCCCTGGCTCAGGCTCTGGCCGATCAAACTCCGCCCTCAGTCTCTGCTGGAAGTCCCGAAAACTCCTGTCGGTCTCTCCCTGCTGCCAGGCAGCGTCGCTGGAGATGGTGGTGGGCGTGTGGCGTGGGGGGTGGTGGACGTCTTCTCCAGCATGCGGGGGCGCTGGTGATGCGCTGCCGTTCAGCTGGGGAACGTCCGAGCAGAGGGAAGGCGGGTCGGCGACTGGAACTGGGAGGGCATCTTCCCTGTGAGGCAGTTCCGACAGTGCAGTTGCTGGTTGGCGACCTCCTGTCGCCCTGTTCCACCAGCTTACGCCCGCATCGCTGTCCTCCTCCTCACTGTTGTCGCACCTCTGGGACTGACGTGGGTTTCCACGGACCTCGCAACGGACGGGCACGATGGGCGGAGCCATCCCGGCACCGACTGCCCAATCGGCGTCATCCTCGTGTTGGTCCGTGTCGACCTCATACCCTCGGAAGTCACGTGGATCTTCACGGATGTCGCGACAATCTCGGACGCGCGCGCTGGGTGGAGCCATCCCGGCCCCGACTGCCCAACGAAAATCCACGTCATTGTCGCTTTCGTCATCCGTGTCCTCCCACCTGTGACTCCGAGGGTCGTCCACCCTGCGGACATCCTGGACCCAGGGTGCGATCAACTCCCAGGGACAGTACTCTGGCCATTCGGGCTGGAGGCTGCCCATCCCCTCGCTGGAGGGACGCCGCCGTTGTTGTCGCTTCTCACCCCCCTGGAAGTGACGTGGGTCCCCACGGACCTTGCGACGATCGCAGACTGGTGCGATGGGCGGAGCCCAACTCTCGTCTCCCGTGCTCTCGTCGTCGTCCGTGTCGTCCCAGTCCACGGGGAGCCTTGCCAGCAGAGCGCAGAGTTCTTGGCTCGACATGGCGAAGATCGTGGGGGTCGCATCTTCTGCGCTCGCTGCCCACGTCACTTCCTCGCTGCTGCCGACGCCAACGTCCTCGCTCCGCCCACTCACCCGCCGACGTTGTCGCTTCCGGGTTTCGCGGAGTTTCCCGGGGGTGACGTCATCACGCGGCGCCGCGTACCACGGCTTCTCGGGGAGAAAACGCTCCACCAGAACGGGCGGCGCGTCTCTCCCCTGCCGTCCGCGTTCGCCGCGCCGGGCTGCGTCCTTCGCGGCGTTTCTTCTCCTCTGCTTTTTACCTCTGCGCTTTTGGGGGGGTCGCTGGCATTCTGTCACGACTACGGACTTACGAGGGAAGGAAGCGCAGAGGTCTGACATACTGGGGAGGGGTTTTTATTCTACAACAAATAAACAATAAACTCAAAGAAACAATGGCGCGGTGGCCGAAAACAGTTTAACGTAAATAAAGAACTTAAACAAACCCGTAGGCGTGTGGCGATTGCCAGAACTCAAAACACATAAAAACAAAACTAGGTCAAGTTCGTGCAGCGAGTTCACGAAAATGCCAGCGACCCCGAACGGGCGGAAACTTCCGGCATTTATGGGGCGTCAGGATTGGGTTCCGGTGTGGAGCCCAGCTGCAGGCAATCCTGACAGATGCATTGGTTTTAAGATTAAGATTAATGTGTGAAGGGCTGCTACTACTGATTATTTTAATAATCGGTTAATCTGCTACTACTACTTTGTTTGTTTTTGATTAATCGATGAATTGGATAAAAAAATAAAAAATGTAAATAAAATAATAAAAACAAGAAAAGCATTATTTTCCAAAACCTCTATTCAGAAACAGAACTAAAATCTTTAGAAAGTGCACAAACATCTTGCTCCTTGACCTTTTAAAATAATAAAATGAAAATGGACACAAAAAACATATACGTGTATGCTTTACATCTGCCAAATATATTGTAAAAAAGACCATGTGGTGTGAGAGAGAACAGAGTGTGTAGAAAAACTCTTTCTCCCTCCACACAAAGCACTGTATTCAACCACTCCAATTTGATGTTACCTGGCAGAAAGAGGCATGGCACAATAGAGGTTAAAAATGAACAGTTTCTAATTTATTAACACCGGTGAATAATTATTGTAGTTACATGTGAATATTGAATGTAAATAGGTACCAAGGTTACAGAGAAAATAAAAATGAGAAGAAAGAGTAAAGAGGGAGAAGAGAAAAAGAGGGGGAGGGAAAGACTCAGAAGCCTTCCGGCTTCCGATGGAAAACCCCCTGAGCAAGAAAGCTCTGAGTCCTTTATCATTAAAAGTTATTATTTGAGATTATGGCATTGTTGAGGTGTTCAGAGAGAAAAACAGTTTCACATAAATATTAATTCTGATCCTAAACATATTGATCATACTGAACATGAATTTAAAATGTAAACAATGAATTTTAACAGTGCAATTTCCAATCCCTGATCAGTTATTATCAAATTGTTCATGGGACATGGTTTATGATGTTCAATGTAATACCGGTAATCTAAAATGTCACAAATCCTGGTTATTACTGGTTACAGTTTTGTTTGTAGGTTCATCTATTGTGCCAGCCATATCTACATGCCACATTGTAAGTGATACAGTAATTAGTCTATGTTCATTTTATACCTTGTCGGAGTGGATCTGGATTTAGAAATGCCTCGGTTTCTACGGTCCCGGGCTTTTTAGGATATGTAGATCATTTTTATTTAAATTAAAGCACATAGATTCTATTCCTCCCTATGCAGTAAAATTAAGATAAAAGAGACCTACGGTCACAGATCCACATCCTTACAATATAGACTTTTAATAAAGTTCCACCTGAGCTGCCAGAACAATAATTTGTAAAAAAAACAAAAACAAATAAAGAACCATACAAATCAGAAAAAACAGGATTTCTTTGAATGTCTCATACTCGCCCATACTCGCAGATGCACACATTCACAAACACTCACACTGACACACACATTTACTCTCTCTCACTGCCTTTGTTCAGACACTTTGCATTGCAATAAAAAAATTCTGGCTCAGGCTGATATTTTCTTTGAAGCTATGTTGCCTGCTGCAGAAAACAGCCGTTCAGATGGTGTTAATATGGCAGGGATGCAGTGGTGAGAAGTGAAGTAATTGTCATTGTGAAACACAGTACAGCACACCATCACCTTTTGTGAAACACAGTGTGAAAGGGGAGAGGTGTCTGAGGGCGGTGCTTTGCTCAGTGGCACCTCAGTGAGAAAGTGAAGTGATTGTCACATGTGATACACAGCAGCACAGCACACGCTGCACAGAGTGAAATTTGTCCTCTGCATTTAACCCATCACCCTGAGTGAGCAGTGGGCAGCCATGACAGGCGCCCGGGGAGCAGTGTGTGGGGACGATACTTTGCTCAGTGCCACCTCAGTGGCAACCGGCAACCTTCTGATTACGGGGCCGCTTCCTTAACCGCTTGGCCACCACTCCCCCGCAGTGGTTTGGGATTCTGTTGTCACGTGGGCTGACGAGCTTGCAGTTTTGTCATGGGAAGAGAAATGGGCGGGTCAGATGAGATGTCTGCTAAGACAGACCACGCTGTGGACCAGGTGTATCGCATGGTCTGTTTCAGCACATGTAAAAAATGCACACGTAACACGTCAACGTGCACAGACCACTGCTTGCTGACTGCTTCCACTGGCGGCGTCAGGCAATGGGCGTTAGAGAGCCATTGAAAGCGGCATTTTTTTCCTAAAACGCATGTGTTTAGCTTAAAGCCACATGTTAAAATGCAGGCCAATTGTGCAGGCCAAAAGATTCAAAATACTGATGCTGGCCTACAAAGCCAAACATAGAGTAGCACCATCCTACCTCACAGCCCTTATTACACCTTGCACTGCACCTCGTATACTCGGAGCCTCCAGTACTGCTCGCCTGGTCCCTCCATCAAATCCCACATACTACCATTGTGTCCTTGAGCAAGACACTTAACCCTAAGTTGCTCCAGGGGGGACTGTCCCTGTAACTACTGATTGTAGGTCGCTCTGGATAAGGGTGTCTTATAAGTGAAGAAAATGTAAATGTAATTCAGTGAGGCTTGCAGGCTTTCTCTTTTTGAGAAATAAAAAATGTTTTAAATCTGTATATGGCGAGGCTGTCTGTGCCCACTCAAAATTCAAAACTATTAGAAATGATATCAAGTCTTACCTGTCTAACCTAACACTGTTTTCACTAAAAATTTCACATGGGAACAGTTCATTGGCTTTATGAATGACATTCTTTTACAAAACAAAAAAAAAAAACAGTTTAAAAGCTCTGGGCCACTGAAAACTCACGTAGTGAGGGTAAAATAGTATGTGTAAAAATATCAACTAATACCTTTCTGGTAATACCTTTCTAGTATTTTTTCACTCTAAAAATTACCTGGGAACTTTGCTTGCATGCACAAAGATTTATGATGAATATGGAAATTTCCATGTACAATAAATAGTGTTGCAGCCTTCTGAACAGTTTTTAAGGTGGAACAGACTATTCAAATAAGGAGCTGTGAATAATAAGCTAACTTCAGAGTCATTGTGTACTCTTTCACACCCATATAAGCGGGACTTGAGCGAGGTCCTCGGAGTGCCTGCTTAGTGCTTACTGCTGCTGGGTTGAACTCTCCTACCTGTCTAAAGCAGAGTGGACGGGGTGCTTCCAGATAAAGCACATTTCATTTATAATATTGTCAATCCAAGCTCATTATGTAACAATTAATTTTTCCTGGGTTTTGCAAAATTGCTGAAAAAAAATTTAATCGAATGTCTATTCATTCACATTAGTTGATCCTTGAGTCGGAGGATGGCTGTTCAGACGGCACCAAATAGGCTAGGACTGCCCCTGCATACAGCTAACTATGCCATGGGGAAAAAACAGCCAAGAACATTCCCCAAAAACATGGCAGGAAATGACACCACAACAAAACCAGGCATTGAGTTCAGACAAGCAATATACTTATAAAAACACAGAGAGAAGTAGATACGGTTATCCTGTCTGTGGGTCAGGTGACTTCTGTTCACTGCCTTATTTACTGTAAGATCATCAGTGATGAAGAAATGCCTGAAGGCAGGCAGATTACAGTCCCTGAAAAAAAGTCTTGTCGCTTGTGTACAAATTGACCAAGTGCCGCTGAAATATATTTCTAATAAAGATTTTTTACAAGAAATGGCTCATTTTATTCCCAACAGCTTTTGTAATAATATTTCAGTGCAAAACAAAACTGTCAAAAAGTATTCTAATATTCAAAGCTTGGTAAAGCCCATTGAGTCCATTTTTGCAAAGACATAAGTGTTGTCGCCTTGTCATATGAGCTTCACCTGTGACTAATAATGGATCAATTAGGTCTCAGGTGTGTTGAAAAAAAACCCAGAACCCAGAGGTGTGGACTTGGACTCGAGTCAGACTCGAGTCATTAATTTGATGACTTTAGACTCGACTTGACAAAATTTAAAGAGCCTTGCAACTCGACTTGGACTTTAACATCATTGACTCGCGACTTCACTTGGACTTGAGCATTTTTGACTTGACAAGACTTGCTGTTTCCCAGAAAACCCAAATATTAAAACGTATGTTATTACCAAACGCTCTGTATCTTTCAATGTCTGTGTAAATGTGCGTCTGTGCACGAATTTGCTGTCGGCAAGACATCCAATCAAATTAGATCCACGTTGTTTTGAGCCAACAGCATCCATCCAATCAAATTACAGGACAACCAATGTAGTGGAACACTCAAATAACGCGCCAGTTAGACAAAATGATACCAAAGATAGTTTCGTTCGGATATACAAGGTGGTCAACAAAAAACGAATAGCAGTATGTAAAACATGCGGGTCGAAGATTACAGACGGAGATGCAACAACTTCCAACTTCGTTCGACATTTGAAGTTGCACAAAGAACGGTAAGTTCTGAGTGAATGCTAACGCTTATTTGCTAACTTTTCTTTGCTGTGTAGTTAAATCAGTGAGGCTGTAAACTCGCTGTTAACGTCGCAAAACTGGTAATCTGTCCACTGCGAGTTCACTCCCTTAATTCGTACACTTATTAAAGTGATTTTTTTAAAACCTGGTAGGATGAGGTACTTATACATAACATTAGCCAATGTACAGTATCTCACACAGTAGACAGCGGTCAGCAGCAACGTGTATTTTAGCCACCAACAAAGACATACAATACATACATATTAGTGGTGGGCCGTTATCGGCATTAACGTGCTGTGTGAGACTCTTATCGGGCGATAAAAACGTGCTGCGTTAACGTGAGACTGCTTATCGGCGATAAAAAAATATCACTGTTAATCTATCTATTCACAAAGTTGGGTTGGGAGCTCTGTCTATACTACGCAAGTTATTGGGCCGGAGTTAAATGGTTAGATTTATAAGTATATTTCTTCTTTCTTGTGTCTTTTATGTTCTTATTTTCTAAAGACTTTTATTTTGTTTTTGAGACCCGGTTCAGGTCTCTTGGACACATGGCGTGAGCTGTGAGAGGTGCGTGGGGTTTGTGTGCAAAAAGTTATTTCTTTCATTTTAATTTATGTACATATTAGGAATATTTTACATGTGTGTTCTTTTGTGAATTTTTTTTTTTATGTTCTTTTAATACTGTATATTGTAGAGAGAGGTGCAGAAAGACGCGACCTTTCTTTTTGTACAGGTATGCAGTATTGTAAATTGTGAATGCTTTATGTTAATGTTCAGTTCTCTTGGACACATGGCGTGAGTTGTGAGAGAGAGAGGTGCAGAAAGACGCGATGTGACGCGATGTTCTGACGCAACCTTGCTTTTTGTACAGAATACACTTTGCACAGAAAATCTCTTGGGTGTCAGCTCATCATTTGTGGTTCAAGAAACGAAATAAAAAAGTTACACAACGCAGAAGAAGAACCGCTACACTATGATGACTTTCACCTTGATATTTTAGCGCGGATGTATACCTAGCCGAATGGCACTGTAGGGGGTGAGAACGAGTATTCGAACTGTGAAATTACCACATCAAACGTGACGTGGTAACATGGATGCAGCTATTTAACTGAATACACAGTTGGTAAACACAAGTACATCTTATTTTCCACTTCACGCGGTTAAGTCTGTTATGTTCATGTATCTGTTACAGTACAGGACAAACTGCTGTGGAACTAATTGAAATGCAGTATGTCATGGAAATACAATGTTACCACTTTTTGTTCGAATAATTACAGTTGCACTTGTTTTTTCAGATGCGTTTATTCTGTAAAGCAGTGGTTTAAAATGAAGAATATTCTTTAAAAATATGAGTTAAATGTTAAAAAGAAGTTAATAGTGCAATGTCAGCACTATTTATTTCTGCAGTTTCAATTGCACTTGTTTTAATAAAACAATAGATTTTAAAAGCATACACGATCGGTGAAAATTTATTATTATTGTGCGGTTGAAAAGACTTGAAAGGACTCAAAACTTAAACTTCAGGACTTAGGACTTGACTTGAGACTTATCAGTCTTGACTTTGGACTTGACTCGACACTTGCCTGTCTTGACTTGGCACTTGACTTGGGACTTGAGGGCAAAGACTTGAGACTTACTTGTGACTTGAAAAGCAATGACATTGTCCCACTTCTGCCAGAACCCCACTAGACCTTCACATCAACTGCAACTAGACCTCTGCAAACATGCCTAAGATTCACCCTGAGACTAAAGTGTTAATTATAAAGAGGCTGAAGACCAGATCCACTGCTGATGTGGCAGACACATTCAATGTGTCTCAGCGAGGATAAAACAAAGATTTGAAGAGATTGGAGACGTTTTTGACAAGCCCAGGGCAGACCCCGCAAGTCAACTGCTTGAGAGGACCTTTTGTTGGCTCGGAAATCCAAGGCCAGCCCATTTTTCACTGCAGCAGAGCTCCACAAGACCTGGAAGTCCCTGTATCAATCAGAACAGTTTGACGGATTTTGTCTCGAAATGACCTCCATGGTCGAATCAGTGCCCAGAAGTCAGCACTAAACAAAAGACAATTGAAAAACCATTTGCCAAGGCCCACAGCCTGCTAAAAGGATGGATCCTGGAAAAATGGGCAAAGGGAGGATTTTTCAGAAGAATCTTCTGTTGAATTACACCACAGTCACCGCAAATATTACAGGAGACCTACTGGAGCCCGCATGGATTCGAGATTCACCCAGAATACAGTGAAGTTTGTTGGCGGAAAAATCATGGTCTGGGGTTATATCCAGTATGGGGGTGTGCAATAGATCTGCAGGGTGGAAGATGACATCAATAGTCTGAAATACCAAGAAATCTTTTATATTCCCTTTTATATTCCCAACCATAAAAGAGACCAAATTCTGCAGCAGTATGGTGCTCCATCACATACTTCCATCTCCACATCAAACTTCCTCAAGGTGAAGAAGATTAAGATGCTCCAGGATTGGCCAGCCCAGTCACCAGACATGAACATCATTGAGCATGTGTGGGGTAGGATGAAAGAGGAAGCACGGAAGACGAAACCAAAGAATATTGATGAACTCTGGGAGGCCTGCAAGACTGCTTTCAGAATCAGAGCATCGTATTTATTGGCCAAGTAAGTGCAGCACATACAAGGAATTTGATTCCGGTAGATGTTGTCTCTCAAGTACAGAGTATAAAAAAAACAACAACAATGTGCAAGGATGTGTGTAAGTGTTATTGTACAAGTTGTGGAATTTGTTTATACTGTTTATAAATAAATATATGTACTGAGAATAAATATATGTAAGAATGTATACAGAGTGTACATAAAGTGCAGTGTGCAATGTTGAAGGTGATTTGCAGTGTGAGTTTCAGCTGTTTAGGAGGGAGATGGTGAGGGGGAAGTAACTGTTCCTGTGTCGGCTGGTCCTGGTCTGCAGGCTTCTATAACGTCTGCCAGAGGGCAGCAGGTCAAAAAGTCTGTGACCAGGGTGTGAAGGGCCTGAGATTATTTTCCCTGCCCTTTTCCTGGATCTTGAGAGGTATATGTCCTGCATGGAGGGCAGGGGGCACCGGTGATCCTTATTCCATGCCACAGAGCACTGATTTTCATCATGAGAGTGGAATGATGTTTTCACTTAAAAACTCCATAGCAAATGTTCTTTGCTATTCCTGATGACTTCATCAATAAATTGTATGAATCCTTTCCAAACTGCATGCTCATGCCTTCAAGCTCATGGAAGTCATACAAGATATTAATACAAGATATTAACTACTTAATTTGCTGACATATTTTTGTATTTGCAGTAAATTAGTTCAATTTCTGTTAATAGCAAGTGTTTCTACAAAATAGATAAGCAACAAGACTTTTGTCAGGGACTGTAGAGAGATCAATAATCATTTTGTGTTTTTGAGTGAAAACATCATTCCACTCTCATGATGAAAATCAGTGCTCTGTGGCATGGAATAAGGAATAGGATTTAATTAATAACACACTGCCTTTGTTTTAACTACTAATTGTTTATTAATTAGAGGAGAGACCTTGGAGCAAACAGAACTTGTTTCTAAAAATCGTTTAATGTCTAGCCCATCATTTAACACTGGCAATTTTATGCAATGTGAGTTGACATGTCATGGATTGCTTATAAATGCGTAAGAGTGTGGAGCTTTGGTAAATTGTTCCATTCACTGGAACACCCAAAGATCAGCTGAGTTGACTGCCACAGGGCCCTGGGAATCATATGGTGGTCCCAAACATTAACTGATTCATGCTGTGAATACTCCCTTTTAAACAAACAGTAAGCGAACAAGGCTTTCAGTTCAAAATGAAACTTCAAACAAAAATAACTCATATGTAATATAAATGTACCCAAGGCAAAAGGCTAACAAAATGAAGAAAAAAAGAAGCCTATGCACAAAAGGTACATACTACAATAAATTGAAACATATTTTTAGCAATAAAAACCAGTCTGTCAACATTCTCTGGTTTAAGAGATGATTTAAGAGATTAAGAGATTAAGAAATGTTTTCATTATTTAATATGATTGATGAACATACATTTTACTGCTTATTTGGAAAAATTAAGTATAGCCAGGGCAGATCCATATGCAGAGAGGAATTTTGTGTAGATTTGTCAAAAACTATACACAATTAACTGCAATATATATACAGGTGTCAGTACAGAAGCTGTGTCTTTCCTGTGTGGTGGGAGCAGCTACAACCCTACAGTCTGCTTGTATAATTCTGGAAGCAGATCTATAGACATGAACGATCTATACAATCTATACAGGAACCTGTGTCTTTCCTTTTGAGTCTAGGTGGGAAGAGGAGGTACTGGTCTATAACATGAATGATGTTATTTGTTAAATATCGCAGATGATCATCCTAATTTAAATCGCAATCGTGATTAAAATTTTATTAATTGTGCAGCCCTTCATTGTATAAATCCCCTTTATGCATGCAACCTCTTTGTATTTGGTGTTAATGGGTTCAAACTACACAAGAAAACTGTAAAACTATGAAAAAAAATATTAATAATATTTTTCACAAAATATTTGTTTATTCTGTGTACAGAACCTTTCCACCCACAGAAGTCCATTAAAACTGAAAGCCCTTAACAGACCAATACATGGCCAATGCAAATTGTGACTGGAGGATTAGAATCATGGGTCAGTGTGATATCAGATTTGGTGCTCCACTTGTCTGAACAAAATGTGATTTTTAAGAAAATAATTTTTCACTCACCTTTGATCCCTTGATGCCACTGCAGTCACAGTTCCCACATGAACCTGAGCAGCCCTGCACAAAAACAAAACAAGAAAACAAGAAAAGTGGTCAACTCCCTTCTGAATGCAGATGTCTACCATGCCACTAGATGGCGACAACAAACCACAGTCACCATCGCTGAACACAAAAACACAAAACATAACAGTTACACCCAAACTGAGGTGGAGTTCTTCAGAGTAAATCATCAAAACAGAAAAACTACCGGAATTTCTCACACATATGTTCACAAGAGCATCTCATGACAAAGTACTTCAAGAAAAATCCTGTGCAGCGATCCTGCGGTCTCTGCACCCCCACAGTGTTGTTGCATCATTTCTCCAGCACTTGAAGGCCATCCAGCCAAAAAAAGTGTTGCAACATCAGGCCTTTTTAGGCGGCTGCAGGACCAGCACAGTACCCTCACTGCCTTTATGCAAAATCACAATTCTTACTGTTACTGAGGACTATGTGGATAACCTGTCTCATATATTTATAATTGCAGAAAAATATAACTCAGAATGTTGTTAACCATTTTTGGAAACCATGACTTTTAGAAATGCATGACAGACAGTCAGATGGATTGATGTTTGTAGCTGGTATCTATTATAATGATCATTGGATCAAGATGGCTATGAAGAATACACAGACAGAGACACAATAAAAGGCCTCACATGGTCCTCATCAGATCTTCGCAACTGCTGCGGACTGGAGTCTCATGCTGACTCTTGTTGTTTGACATCATTTGATAGTTTATGTGCTGACTGTTTACACACCTCACACAGAATATGAGCAATCCAGGTCACATAGTTGTGGGTTGGGGTGCAGCAGCACTGTCGAAATGATCATAAATTAAACATTTTTGTGAATCTGAGTGATGAGCAGTGTGGGTTCGTGGATAGGACAGGTTATGTGACAGTGAAGATGATGAGGAGGTAGTTTTATGTTTAGGGGTTTATTGCCATGACAGTTATATTCATAACAACAAATAAATAAACAGCATTGCAAACACGGGAAGTCTGACTTACATTAAACATTCCAATCTACACAAACCATTACTAATACTGCCCAGTACTACATACCGTATGCTGAGCTGTGCTGTGTGTGTTACATTTTCCCTCTGATTTGTAGCTAATATTCCACTGCAGATGAAAGGAGACTGGCGAGAGAAACGGAACAGATGACTGACTGGGGGACACTGAGACACTTCCCTTACAGGTCCATGGCATGATGCAGAGATGCAGGAAATAAAACAAATGGTTTAAAGTGAGTCACAAGGATGTGACTCACTTTAATCTCGATTCCCTAACCCCCCCTTAGAATCTCATTGTGTTTATTTGATCTGAAGCTGCATTGTACGTTTATTTATCAGCTCATGTGATGCTGAGATAGGCCTCTGGAAGCCTGTGTGTGTGTGTGTGTGTGTGTGTGTGTGTGTGTGTGTGTGCATAAATATTTACAAGAGAGAGAAGGAGAGGACTGTAGAGCAAGGCAGAGGTAATTAAAATGCGGTCTGGATGGTTGTACATGTTTACCCAGTGCCAGAGAGAGGAGGAGAAATGATTAGCAGACGTCCACACCCACAACATCTCAGAGAAGGTGTGTTGTCTGTGTCATTATGATGGAGTAGATTGGAGTACTGATGCAGTTCTCACAGTGCACAACAATGAGGAATAGGAGAAAAATGTCAGCAATGACATCTGTGATCTCTGGCATGTTTGAAACCCCTCTAACACACATATGAACACACACACATAATTGTTATACCCTGGGACACTGCATTTCCTACTTTAATACACTGAGGGAAATATTTCAGATCACAAGACCCCACAAGATAAAACACATTCAATAGGTGTCCCTGTAAAGACATCTGCTAAAATTCCATAAATGTAAAATAACACAGGCATGATAAATAGCCAAACGAAATTCTTTGTGGATGAGGTTACCCTGACAACACTACCCATAGCCATTAGCATCACCTCGTGTTGAGGCATCTCAAAAGTCCAGTGGCACCCCGAAATCTGTTTACATTCAGGAATAAACATTGCATAACCATGACAACTGCCATTCCACTAGCCTACAGAAACAAACACTGTATCCCATATGTGTGACCAGCGTAGGACAGATTATTTTATTTGTTGCACTGACTCTGCCTGTTCTGAGCATGATCACGCTCCAAAAGTAAAAACCATAATCACTAATTCCAGTTTTCATGTTAGTTTCCCCGTATCAAAGCCTCAAAACACCGATTGTTATATACAGTATGAGGATAGTTGTCACGTCTCAGGGTTGCATGGGGAAGGAAGCACAGACATCACGACATCATAGCACAAAAGGGATTTATTTTCACACAAAACAAAGGAAAATCAAACCTGTCGCAAGGGCCAAAACGGAACTCAAAAGGAAAGAAAAACCAACTCTAAGGCAAGTGATGGTTGTCAGGAACAAAACAAAATACTACAGCAGTTAGCTTTAACATCAGCCCAATATATCAGTAATATGAGCACATATCTCTGCGGCCCAGTCCTGTTGGGCCAAGTGAAGTGAACATTCCCCATCCTCCCAATAAACTGGTCCAGCTGTTGCTCAGATCCACCTCTGCACCTCTGAACAGGAGCATTATTGCTGGAAATCAGCAGAAGAGCAACATGCAACACTGGCTAAAGCTGCTTGTGCATGACCAGGCAGTTTCTCCATGATGTCTCCTTCCTAGAAAGGTGAAGACATTTTCACTGAACCACACAGGAATATCAGCGAGGAAAGCTGAAATACAACCCCTCTGTTGTAAGATTCCCACTCAGATTCATACGTGCCAAGCATGTTTTCTGGATTTAACAGTAACTTGAAATAACTGCTGTTATTTGGTTTCAGTCTGGGTACCTTCGACCTTCCTTCAAGCCCAGTAGAGACCCTCAGAAACACAAATACAGTATAAACACACTTTTTTTAGATACTGATGTAGGGTTATCATAATAGTTGAGATTGATTAATTTTTCAGCCATCCCAATTCATGTTTTTCAACAGAGACATAAAATATCTACACACTGTGTTTGGTAGTGTGGCTGTAACGAATAACATTTACTCACATTTTTATTATTTTACTTCGTATTTTACTGCCAATTACTTCATAAAAATTAAATGCAGAAAATCCGCCTGAACTGAAAGGAAATTGTGCAGGTTTGCGGCTCGGACGCAGCATATTTCTCAAATCGTGGACTGCAGCACCTCACTATGAAAAAAGGCATGTCATCTGGGTTCTAGAGCCGGTCAATTAACAGCTAATCAGAAAATAGCAGTATTGTATCTGGGCAAAACGCAACAAAACAACCAATGAAAAGGTATCCAGGTTATTCTGGTAATCTTCTGAAAATGTGGTTGACCCCAACAATAATGCTCCGTGCATCTCTTCAAGCACACAGTAAGTCATCTTTTGCTTTTGCTGTTCTAACAAATTCATTTACTTTACATTTACATTTAGGGCATTTGGCAGACGCCGTTATCCAGAGCGACTTACAACGTGATTTCATGTTACCATCGATGAAGTGATCAATTCTGGTTCATTAGGACATAAATTGTTTCAAACAATTAGTTTGAAACAAACATGAATGTTGTGGACATGGGTGGTAGTAGCCTAGTGGGTAACACACTCACCTATGAACCATAAGACCACTTCCTACCATTGTGTCCCTGAGCAAGACACTTAAACCCTAAGGGGGGGACTGTCCCTGTAACTACTGATTGTAAGTCGCTCTGGATAAGGGTGTCTGATAAATGCTGTAAATGTAAAAATGTAAAATGAGTAGAGTAGACTATACAGTGCATCTGGAACGTATTCATAGTGCATCAGTGTTACGTCCCTGGACGTATGCGCCCACGTGTTTTGTGTGTCTGGCTTTGTTTTTGTGTCCTGTCTCTTTTAGGTTGACTTTGTGGGAGGAGTTAAAACCTACCAGCTCCACCTACTATCTGCCTATTGGTTACCACCACCTATATAAAGAGACTTCGGATGGTGTTCGGGAGGTGCCCAGGTTCTGCTAGACCGTTAATCTTTTGGGAGGTCCCCAGGGTCCTGTCATGATCTGGTCCGAAAGGGGTTTCACTGTTGTCCTGTGTAATGTTCCCTAATCGTTTTCACCTGTGTCAAATGTATAAAGCTGCCCTGTTTGTTTCTGTTTGCCGTCAGGTCTTTGTGATGTCTTGCGATTGCGTCCTTCCTTCCTCATCTTCTCGTCACCTCTTCGTCATGCCAGCATAGTTGTGACAGGTCCATGGATATCTGCAAGGAGCTCCGTTGCAGATCTCATTTGTGTGTCTTGTTGCTTTGTGTGATAGACCCTTTGTTGTTAGCCTGTGCTAGCCTGTTAAGTTTATGTGCCCTTTTTGTTAACTTTTGTGCATGTTTGAGTTATCCCTGTTGGACAACCCCTTCCTTTAGGCTGTACTGATGTTGGTTAGCTGTGCTGAGTCTGCCGTTTTATTGTACCTGTTAGCTCACTGTAAGCACTGTTAGTATGCTTTGTTTGGTTATGTGTGTGTAACAGTGGACGTCCTCCTCTCCTTGTCACGTTTCTTAAACACCTAGACCCCATATTTTGTTTTGGCCTTATTCCAAAATGGATTAAATGCACTTTTTTCCCCAATTCAACACACAAACCCATTATAATGACAATGTAAAAAAAAAAAAAAATTACTTTAATTTTAAGTTTTCTTTAAATTTATTAAAAAGAAAAAAAAAAAGAGAAATCATATCTATGTAAGTATTCACAGTCTTTGCTCAGTACTTGGTTGATGCATCTTTGGCTGCAATTACAGTTAGATGTCCTGTTTTTCCACAGGTGGATTGCAATTAGGGACAGTGGTGGCCTAGCGGTTAGGGAAGCAGACCCATCATTGGAAGGCCGCCGGTTCTGAGCACTGTCCCCACACACTGCTCCCCGGGGCCTTTCACGGCTGCCCACTGCTCACTAAGGTGATGGATTAATTGCAAAGGACACATTTCGTTGTGTGCACCTAGCTGTGCTCAATAAATTTGCCAAAACCTCAAGAATTCTGAGGGAAAAATTTATTTAATACTGTAACATAACAAAATACTGTAACATAACAAAATGGAAAAAGTGTGAATACTTTCCGGATGAACTGTATATGCTTTGTGCTTGTGTTTTCCATACATTGCTGAAGAGTTTTACAGTCTAATGCTGTAGTATTCTGTGGGGCAGGATGCTTTATTTAATTTCTGATTTCAGCAGTCAGTGTGCTCAATTGCCAGTAAAGACAACTTATATATTTATGTTTGCTATAGGAAGAACAAAAAGCACAGTTTGTTAATAAGGAATTGTTGATAATTGTCTCAGTCAAAGTGAAGTGATTGTCATTGTGATGCAGAGCACAGCACACAGTGCACACCAAAATGTGTCCTCTGCTTTTAACCCATCACACTTAGTAGCACTTGGGGAGCAGTGTGTGAGGACGGTGCTTTGCTCAGTGGCACCTCAGTGGCACCTTTGGGGGACCAGGACTTGAACTGGCAACCTTCTGATTACGGGGCTACTTCCTTAACCGCTAGGCCACATCTGCCCTGAATATTATACCGCCTAAAAGTTTAATAAAACTAGTACTGTATTGGATTTATGACTGGGTACTTTTACTTTTACTTGAGTAGAATTTAGGCAAGGTAAAGATACTTTTACTTTATTACATTTTGTTCAGTACTTTTTCCACCTCTGTGTAAACTACGCTTACAGTCAACCACCACGGCAGTCAAGAAGCAATTAAAAATAAACCTATTCAGTGGGGACCTTGTTAAGAGATCTTCAGGATTCTCCACAAAACTGTGTTTTTTTCCCATGGCATCAGCTTATTACAAACTCCACTGTGCCTAAGAACTGAGAAAAAATGACCATGAATTTGTTTCACAGTCTAGGCACTGAATTTTAAGTGAAGCCCAGTTAGAACACTTGCTGTACATTTGTGATTCACTTGCTTGACATTTCAATAAAATGCAATAGAATGGTATTATTATCAGTTTTGAGAGAGGTGAGTTTGTCTATCAAGTCTTGGATAGGACACAGCACTGTGGGTTCAGCAGTGTTGTCTATTCAGATTGGCTGTTAAAGCCACGCCCGCTTACTATGGTTACTACCTCTGGTTTTCTTGGGCTGATTAAACTGGGTGCTGATCGAACTGTGCAGGCCATAACAGATGGACCTGTGAGACTTTTCCAGGACACAGGCTTTGAGAACTGGATGCACAGATTGGGCTGCTGTCAATGTTTATATGTTAATGTACAACAACGTTGTGCCAAAAAAAATGTGGAAAATCAGCTGTTTGCAGCATTCCTTACTGTGAAACATTTAATTGTTCCGTGATCAAGCTGCTACAGTTTTATTTAATAATATCAAGTGATCTGCATGGAGGAATGAAACACTGTTAAAAATATCAAGACTATTGCCAGCCATTAAAAACTGATAACAACTAATCCTACTGCTGACTGAAGCCAAGACTGAAGCCTAGCCAAGGAGAGAGTCAAGGTCCTAGGGAATCATGGGAGAAGAGGAGGAAGCTTGGGGAGGAGCCTGTCCTGTCCGCTGTTGAAACATTTTCTCTTACAGAAGATTCCCACAGATGCTGATGTGAAGCAGTGAGATTAATATGAAAATGTATGTGTCTGTGCCCAATATCCCATTCGGCGACATCCCAGTTTCACTGCAAAGTTCTCACCAAGAAGTGATTTTACAAGGTTTTACAGGGATGTTCACACACACAAAAATCAAGCATAGCCAAACATACACATATTGGGGAGGTTGGATCTGCAGAGAACAAGTTGCTTCCGCTGCCAGCTCATAGCTGAACACCAGCCCATTTCTTTCTTCTTTTTTAGGGGATGTTTGACCTAAACAGCTGGAGGGAGGCACATGATGATCGCCTTGGTTCCTGCTGTGTTTATCTTGACAGCAGGCCATAGAGATTTTTGTGGGGAACACAGGGTGATGTGTGTGTGTGTTGTGGTTTAGACTCACAGCTCTCACACCAACCACAACCACAATCACCAAGACCACAGTACATCCCCACTTGTTATCACTCTCCTGACCTCAAAAGAGAACATTTTTCTTGATATTCAGACAGAACTAACTTAGCAGATCTATGCTGGAGCTGGGAGGAACTTTTGAGCGCAGTAACACATTTTTCTGATGTCAGCACGTGCCAGGCTACTGAACACAGGCCAGCAGTGGAATATTTCAGGTGCCAGTAGGGCAGTGCTGTGCCACAATTGATGCCATACTTGGAAGATGAGGGTGCCATGAAATTTAAACAAAACTGACAGTCTTTGGCAAGAGGAGCTAAAAGCGTGATCTCAGGCTGCATGAGTCACTAAAAGAACATCTTGAACAAAGAAAAGTCTCTGGATACAAGGCTTGTCTTAATTTTAATTTTAGCGTCATTTAAGTCTTAGTCAATTCCATACTCATTTTAGTCTAGTCAAGTTTTATTTGACTAAAAATCTGAGCATTATATTGATATTTTAGTCAGAATTATCTATGATCCAGTTTAATATTTTAGTCTCTTTTAATAGTAATACAATTCTATTTAATCCAGTCAATATAGTACAAGTACCTTGTAGAATAACGAAAAACTAAATTTTCTTTTAGTTAAATGCATTTCACAATTAAAACAAGGTTATCTTATTGTATATTATTTTTACCTTATAGAATCAAGAATACTCAAGTTGTCAAGTTCTAAAAATAAATCAGGGGGGATGGTGAACTGTTTACCCTTATTGTTGTATAAATACATTCATATTAATAAAATACAAAATACAAATACATTAATAATAAGCCAAAACTGAAACTACACACAACAGTTGCAGGGTCCACAAAAATGTCACAGCCCCGACCGGCTGCTCCAAAGTTCCTTATAACCAGTCCTGCAGGTGCACCCAATACTGACAGATAGGATGGTTTAATTAAGGTCCAACCAGTTGTTTGCTCTTACACACATATTTGTGAGGAAATCTGACTTGATTGTCATTAAAGGTAAAATGTCCAAACTGCTTACTGGGAGTCCAAGACAACAAACTGGTCAGCTGTACCTTGCACAACTACCATACACACATGATTACACATGTATGTCAAGACGTTTATAAATTGGTGATACACATTCATTGGCAGGGTAGTCGGCTCCATAAAATCAATGGGGAAAAAAACATGGTTTGCATCTATGATTTTGTTGAAAACCAGCAAACACACATATACCACCCAAGTATGATGAAATTCTATAGATTATCATTGCAGTAAATGTGCAGTATGAAGATTGGTATTGTAAGTGTGCTAACTGGGATGCTCAGGTCAGCAGCAGTGGCAGGCATTTTTTTACATTTTTTACATTTTACATTGGCACCCACAGGCCACCGCTGACGTCTGAAGATTAGCATGGATACAATGCTTTAGATTGTCTTATATCAATGTGTGTGGATATGCACATACTGGGAGTGTGATTGCATGCGCGATATCATGTGTGTGGTGTATATTTGTATATTTGCATGTGATATTTGCAAAGCCTCTTCTCTTTATGGGGGTGTTTGTCTTGATTCAATCTCCCATTTGTTACCATGATGACCCCTAACCCCTGTTGTCTGGGTTAAACAGGAGAATGAGTGTGGTTCAACTCACAATATTTGAGACCTGGCCAATCAAAGAAAGAGGAAAGAAAGTATTTTTTAAATAAAAAAACTTTCATCAACACATGGGTCATATTAGCTCACTTTTCACAGTCAAGTTATAAATGTGTGTAAAAAGCAAAAAGATGAATGGAATATCATTCATTGCATGTTATTGGAAATGTCAAAATCCATATTGGGAGTTGATATTGGAGGTGGTTACCAAGGCAGTTTTAAGGGAAAGCATCAAGGCTTGGTGGTCTAAATGCATCCCTAGGCACACAAAGAAGTCATCTGACGGATGAGCACAGGATTTTTTCAACTTTTGATAACCAGGCATGCAATTCTAAGGGTGGCTTCCTCTAGAGGAATGCTGGATGGGAGTGACCCCCGCTTGCCTCCATTGTTCAGCCTCTTCCTAAACAAAGGGACATTGCTCCATTTCAACATAGGCCAAAGACAAAAATGTGAAAGAAATGTTCCCTGTCCAATTACACTATTGAGGTGGACACTTCTGTGTTCCAATTAAAGTGTATTAGATGCTCACTTTATTCACAATGTCAATGTATATGAAAGGGAAGTGATTGTCATTGTGAAACACTGCAGCACTGTCTGTGTGTGTGTATATTGGTAACCAAAATCTGTCCTGAAAAGCACCTCAATGCTGCTTTATACAGGTCAGAAACTGACAACAGATCCTGACATAAATCTTTATTTTAAACACTCCATATAATTAATTGAATTGTTTGCTGTGGTTCTATTGAGAAGCGTTTGGTCAAATCTGAGACCAGGTTCTCCAGCAGCTGTCCTGTTTAAAGCCCTCCAGAGCTTTCTAAGATGTGCTATGGGTATCCTCCAGGTGATCAGACAACATGAGCCTGGGTCTCACGCTACATTACATCTGGTTTGAGGCCGGAAAAAGGCAGCAGACAAAAGGAGAAAGGGACTGGTCAAATAGAGACATTCTGACCTAGAAACAAACAGCCAGAGAAGAAAAAAGTAGACAAAAGATCAAGAGACTAGCCAAGAGAAAAAAAAAAATATATATATATATATATAAAAAAAAAACAAAGTTTGTTATTTCATTCACATGATAATCATAATGTCTTCCCAGTGTGGCTTTAAAATTCTGTTGTGCCATGAATTCAACTAACACATAAATAAATTATTTCTAGCATTTGTAGAAGGGATACAAATGGCAGAGATACATTGCAAATACATTGAGACAAATCCATATTCTACAATGGGTTGATTATCAGTTGTCAGTTATCAATCTTGTTTATCAGTTTTACCCTTGGGACCTGAACTGAAAAGAGTTCCTCCTTATCCTTACTTTTACGGTTGAGGTCAGCAAAAGTATGAGTCAAATTAAATTTTCTAATGTTTCTAATATTTCTAGTGGGACAGTGGTTGGCCTAGGGGGTAAGGAAATTAACATATAATCAGAAAGTTGCCGGTTTGAGCAAAGCACCGTCCCCACACACCTGTCATCGTTGCCCACTGCTCACCAAGGGTGATGGTTAAAAGCAGAGGACACATTTTGTTGTGTGCACCGTGTGCCGTGCTCACAATTGCAATCACTTCACTTCACATCTAATTGTTGGAAATCAGCTCAATTTACTCAAAGTAGGTAAATCCAGCTTGCACTCTTGTGTTGTGCTGATTAAAATATATTGTTTCACATCTAATAAAAGTGCAGAGGAACATGAAGTTATCTGGGCTTCAGTTCTACCTCTTGGGCTCAACATTTTTAAAAACTTTTGCTCCCTCTCTCCTGTCAATAACTACCTCCCACTCTTCATGGATGAATTATGAGTGTGAAAATGGTGGCTGAAAAGCAACATACTCTCTTTTCCCAGAGTTCAGATCCCTCCCTGTCCTACCTCTCCCACCCGGGTGGCTAAAAATGAACCTGGATTGTTTTATCCCAGACAGGAAGCAGTTTCTCTTAACAGCCCAACCAGACAAGGAAATACCTTGACAGGACATCAGGTCACTGTGCTGGAATGGGATTGACATAGAGCGGACAACTTTTATTTATTTGTCTGGACAGGCCAGATATCATTGGATAATGAAAGACTATTCTTCACCATCAAGCCTGAACAATAAGACAATAAGAATACGTCCTGACTGAGAAGGTCCTGAGTTCTAGCATCTTCATGGTTTGCATGGTATACTGTTACAGTATATATCCTGTAGATTTATCAACCCTCTGCTTGGGGTTTGTTTTCACAGAAACGGTTGCTCATTTTTGTGAGATCTCTTCACCTTTAATTAGTCCCTTGCAGAGCAGCTAACTCTGAGCTCTTGTAACGTTTATCATGCACATTTTGGGTTGTTTGTCTTCCAGTGGGATTCTAACTCCTTATGTTAGCACTTGGCAACATGCTTTGCCAACATGTCCAGAGAATGAAAGTGGTCTAAACGCAACCCTGCAGCACAAGGGTTCAGGAGGAAAATAACCCTGAGCAGTTGTACCAATTAGCATAGCAGCTTAATGGATAGCACAAGCCTTGCTTGTGACCAAGGCTGAAATGTAACTTGAGTGGGAACTCAAGTTAGCTGCAATACAGGGGCTTTTGTAACATAGCTCAAAATGTTATGTATTTTAAATACATTAATTATAAAGTTACATACAGATTTTGTGATCAAAAGTGCGTTGCTGTTAAATGTTATATGAATGTTTTTCTAGATAGCCTAATTATTACTGGTCATTTACAAAATAATCTGTACTATGAGATGCTGTGCGGTCCAAAATTCTGGTGAACAAATTCTAAGACAAATGAGATCAGATAGAACTGCAATTTCCAGCAGGCATTTCCATATGTGAGATGGCCTGATAAAAGAGTCTGTATGTCTGTATGTATTGTATTTATAGTGCTTTAGGTGTGATTGCAACTGATAGGTCTTGTTCAGGAGCCACTGCTATCTTCTAGAGAACAGATAATAGATAATAATCATTGCTGATCTGTGATGAGCAAGCACTCCATGTTCTTTGTACTGATGTGGTCTCTTCAGCTGCAAAGGATTACAATGATGTCTAGGACACCAAAGCAATAGAAATCTAATCACACAGCATAGTTTGGCTGTTCAGCCAGGAGCACTATACCCACCAGATTTACTGAAGAAATAGTGAGCTGAACTGTGGTCTTTTAATTTTCTAATGCAATCGTAATGTGCAGGAACACAGCTCATAGCTAGTCAAAGTTTTTTAACCTATTGTGGATTAACAGGTTGGGTCACCAGGTGGAATAGACATAACCTAAAAATCAGGCTATGCAGGGGAGCAAGCTGTCTGCTTTGAGAGGACAAAGAAGCAACCTAGAAGTAAAGCACAAGCTGTCTGTTTAACGATAATGTTAGGATTTATATTCTATAGTCACAATATAGTCGTTTACTACATTGCACCTGGAACAAGTCAATACATCGAGTATATTCCATATATTACCCACCCCTAGTTCCAGGAATAAAAAAGGGCATTACTCAGAAAAGATGCCTTTATACAGCAAATTAATCTTATGGCTACAACCATGCAGCGCTATAAATCACCAAATCTTAAAGCAAATTAAGTTGCTAAATCAATGAGTCACTGAAAAATGCAAAGACAGTTGTGATAAAGTTTCATGCAAGTTCAAAGAAGTGGCCCAGCTCATGACTGATTTGGGTTTTGATTGTTGCCATGCCGACAGCAAGACGTTAAGTCTTCTTTTAGACATGAAACCCAAACTGAACTCTTTTTGATCCTTTCCACATACACAGATGGTGACAGAGGGTCAGTGTCACACTTCTGTTCTGTTTGCTAAAGCGATTATAATTGTTTTAAGATAGCTTAAGATATAGGCAAACAGCTTATGCTCAGTCATAACATTCTCTAATCTTGATTATACCACATTTTTAATAATGAGCACAACAAGATCCATGGAACTCTACATGGTTTTTAGTATTATCTACAGCCATGAAAGCATGAGATGCAGATTGCCAAATATGTGGCAGATTTCATGCTTGCTTACCTTTCCATACTCTCCAGATTGTTTTATGTGGCAAACTCTCAAATATATGATTATGTCTGTGGTACCTGCATACCAACATCTCACATATTTCCCTTTGATCGGGTCTTGTGATTGGCCAACATGGATTAATCTAACTCATCATTATTCAATGTGCAAGTATCTGTTTATAACTGGTGAACTGAGAATTAACAGGGAAGATGAATATAGCCCAGCTGACATCCACAAAGTGTTACAGGGTTAAGGGGAGAGAGGAAGAAGAGGGTAGAAAAGTAATGTTAGGCCTGAACTAAGCAGGAATGTCAGGTGCTGGGGGGATGGAGGTGGAAGCGCTGCATTCGTTTCAAAATTCAGAAATGAACAACAGGATTCTACCAATATTACTGGAAGAAAAGCAGACACACGTGAGTATGGCCTCAGCTGTTCAGAAGACAGATAAACAGTTTAAGTGTCGCAGTGGGAAAATGCCTCAGCACTCAGCTGGAGTCTGGCCAATATGGTGATCTGTATCATTGGACTTCCATTAACAAAGAGATGCCTGAAAAAGGCTGTATATGAGATTGGACCAAGTCATGAAAGAATTCTCTGTTGTCCATCAGTGGAAAACGTTGTTTATCCCATCTATTTTAGCTCTTCTTAAAAAAGAGCTGGCATCCTGAACTTCAGCTGTATCCTCAAAAACTTTTGGGAGGATGTAAATAACAACTCCCTCAGGAAGAAGTGCAAATGTAAGACCGTGATGTGACAACTGCATTGCTTCTGTCCCATGTTGATGGCCTTCATGTCCTAATAATAATATTGTTTGATATGTGTTCTCCATATGATGTTGGATTTTCAAACATTCACTGCAAGACATTCTTTTTAACACCAAAATGCAGTTAAGAAATTGGGATCAGAAAAGCTAAACCTGCTTCACTGGCCAGTATTGTAACAAGTCACTCATACAGTAGAATAAGAATATTGTTTTAGCATTTCACCTAACGTGTGGAGTATAGCAGACAACTAACATGTGCGGAGTATGGAATACTGAAGGCCACAAGCTGTGGTATAAAATCTATGTGCCTTGTTTCCTTTATTTGTATTAAATGTACAAATTTAAACTCAGGCAGGTTCCTGAATTTGAAGCCATTTGCAACATAGAGATACAGAGTAACAGCCACAGTCAGTGTGAGTACCTTGGGAACAGGACTATTCTCACAGTTTATTTAAAGTATTTACAGTGCAGAATAACTCAGCATGTATTAGCATAAGGGAATCACTTACTGCCCATCTTGGAACAGGGACTCACCTGGGATGTGGCACCACCCTTCCACAGAGCACACACATCATTCATTAAAACCATTTTGTAAAGGTAGGGGAACCAGGAAGAAACGCACACCAACACATGTACAGCATGCCAATCTAGAATCCATCCCATGACCTTGGAGGTGTGAGGTTACAGGCCTACCCAATACTGTAAGAGAAACTTGAAATTATGCTAAAATGACTTTCCAAAGTAAATCATTATCTACAGTGCATCCAGAAAGTATTCATAGCCTTATTCCAAAATTTATTTAATTCAGATTTTCTTTCAGAATCCTGCAAACAACACCCCATAATGACAACGTGAAAAATATTTACGGGAGGTTTTCACCAATTTATTAAAAAAATAAAACTGTGAAAGCACTTCACAGCCTTTTCCAGGTTCCAGCTCAGGTGCCTCCTGTTACCTTGCAAAGGCACACACCTTCTATATAAGGTCCCACAGTTCATGTCAGAGCACAAACCAAGCATGAAGTTGAAGGAATTGTCTGTAGACATCCAAGACAGGATTCTCTCCAGGCACAAATCTGGGGAAGTTTAGAGGTTTTCTGTTGCTTTCATATGAAAAGCTAAAACCCTACCAAATTATGTTTAATGCATTGAAATGAATTAGTTTCACAAAGATTTATCATTTAATCAAGACAGAAAGGTCAAATTTTGGCAAGACAAAAGTTATGTCGCCTATACAGAAATTGAACAAATTTACTGCAAATACTAAAATGTCAGCAAATTAAGTAGTGGTGCTGTGAGATCCAAATGTCATCTTATATGACTTCCATGAGCTTGAAGGACTGCATCCATGCGGTATGGCACGGATTCATACAATTTATTCATGAAGTCATCAGGAACAGCAAAGAAAGCAGTCTTGCATGCCTCCCAGAGTTCATCAATATTCTTTGGTTTCGTCTTCCATGCATCCTCTTTCATCCTACCCCACACATGCTCAGTGATGTTCATGTCTGGTGACTGGGCTGGCCAATCCTGGAGCATCTTGATCTTCTTCACCTTGAGGAACTTTGATGTGGAGATGGAAGTTTGTGATGGCGCACCATACTGCTGCAGAATTTGGCCTCTATTATGGTTGGGAATATAAAAGGTAGCTAAGATTTCTTGGTATTTCAGACTATTGATGTTGCCTTCCACCCTGCAGCTCTCTCACACACCCCCATACTGGATGTAACCCCAGACCATGAGTTTTCCGCCATCAGACTTCACTGTTTTCTGGGTGAATCTCGAATCCATGTGTGCTCCAGTAGGTCTCTTGCAATATTTGACTGTGGTGTAATTCAACAGAAGATTCATCTGAAAAATCCATCTTCTGCCACTTTTCCAGCGTCCATCCTGTGGGCCTGTGGGCCTTGGCAAAGGCCACACGGTTTTTCAATTGTCATTTGTTTAGTACTGGCTTCTGGGCACTGATTTGACCATGGAGGTCATATTGAGACAGAATCCGACAAACTGTTCTGGTTGACACAGGGACTTCAGGTGACCAGGTCTCGTGGAGCTCTGCTGCAGTGGAAAATGGGCTGGCCTTGGATTTTTGAGCCAACAAACGGTCCTCTCGAGCAGTTGTCTTGCAGGGTCTGCCTGACCTGGGCTTGTCAAAAACGTCTCCAGTCTCTTCAAATCTTTTTTTTTATCCTCTGTACTTGACACTGAGACAGAGGTCTAGTTGCAGTTGATGTGAAGGTCTTGTGGGGTTCTGGGGTTCTTTTTAAACACACCTGAGACTTAATTGATCCATTTTTAGTCACAGGTGACGCTCATATGACAAGGACACACTTATGTCTTTGCAAAAATAGACTAAATGGGCTTTACCAAGCTTTGAATAGTAGAATAATTTTTGACAGTTTCGTTTTGCACTGAAACATTATTTCCAAAGATGTTGGAAATAAAATTAGCTATTTCTTGTAAAAAAAAAAAACATCTTGATTTAAAATATATTTCAGTGGCAATTTTTACACAAGCGACAAGACTTTTGTCAGGGACTGTACATTTGGCAAAACGTTACTAATAGAATACTAATAAAAGCACTTATACCTGCAGGGAGGAGTTCAGCTCCCCAATCAACTGAAACAGGCTCCTTTGACAGCCTACCCTTAGATGTTTTACAAGATTTTGTGTGGGTAATATTTTATTTACTCTTAAGGTTGCTGAGACTTGTCATGTTCTGCTATTATATAGAACTCTGTAATTCTGCCATTCTATAATATAACACATATTGTGATGAAATTTTGATAAACTATGTACATAGTAAATGTAACAATAATCAATTCATTATTCAGAAATAATGGCCACACCTCCTGTGGAACAGACCCCGCCCATAAAATATCTAGCTTCGTTTTACAGTCTCACATGTGCTGAACAACGGGAAAAGTGGTGAAATGTGTACAAGTCGTTTTTTATTACGATTTTATGATTTTTTTCCCTACTCTAATGCTACATTGCAATAATTTCATTAGAAGCATCTCACCAAGCATTTTACATGTTACATAGCATATTACACCAAGAATAAAGTTTAAAGGCACTTTTTAAGCCTCCCGCAGCTCACCTCAGCTCCGATCCGCTCCGCGCAGCAGAGCACCGCCGCCAGGAAGAACAGGGTCCCGCCGGGGTCCCGCATGGCCGCCGCGCCTGGCCGAAAACTCCGGGAGAATGCGCGTTCGCTCCCAGCTGCGGCTTCTTGTTGCAGTCACTCCACCCACATCGTCCGGCCACGACCACCCTGTACCACGACCACGACACTTGGCTTCATTTTGAGGGAATTATCGCTTCGACCGACGCTCGGGCTGCGCCCAGCTGAACCTCGCAGCTGCTTTCATGTAAGTTGCGTTAAGGCTTTATTTTTCCTTTAAATACACTGTATTTAACGTATATAGGAATATATGAAGTAAAACAATACACACCAAAGGTGTATGTTTTATCCAGCCAATCTAAAACGCAGCTTTCTTCATATGTATTTACTATAAAGAGTTGTAACTGTCATTATTAATAGGAAGATAATAAAAGGCAGCATGCTGTAGTATCATCTTCAGTCGGGAAGAAGAATGGAGGGGAGCAAGTTGCTGCTTTTTAGGTAAACTGCTTCCATTTACCTCTTCTGATTCTGTTCTGTGTGGATATGAGAGAATAAGTTTTTCTCTGTCTGTCTGCAGGCTTTTCCTGGTCATTGTGGCGCTTCTCCTTATCTTGTCATCAGAAGTGCAGGCAGTGAGTAAAACCTTTTCCTTTTTTTCTGTTCGCCTCCTCATGCTCCTACTGTGCTGGTTTGACTTCATTATGTTGAGTATGTTCCGTCTGTTCCGTCTGTTCTGATGCACTCAGTCACCTGAACGTTCTTGTACTTTATGTGTCTGTCACCTATAACTTCTGGGGTTACAGGAAAATCTGGCATGGAATACATTTCACGATATGAATTTTAGCAGATGGCATCCTGTGACAGAAGCACACTTGACATAACTAAGCTCACAAACTGCACGTCTGGTCTGGTGCTTGATTTTATGCACCTCTGGCAATGGGTCTGAGTAAAACTGTCTTAATAATTTTGTCATTTTAGTGCTTATTCCATTTAATAACACTGAATAGACAGCTTGGTTTATAAACTGAGTGGAGAACCAGGCCAAAGTCTCAGTTTGGTTGGACTTTTAGTTCATTGAAATGCAATCGAAACTGATCCAAAAATAGACTTTCTTTCTTTCCTTATTTTTATTTCTCATTTAAATCTCTTATGTAATTTTTCATATCTAAAAAGAGAACAGCTAGAGGAAGAGTTCTTCTATGTACTAATTCCATTAGATCTCCCATAATGAAAAGCTTGTGAACCCCATGCAGCTCCTTGTGAATTTTACCAACATCCAGCCAAGGTTTGAGGTCAAAAAAAGTATTTTTAAATCAGTCATTCAGCATGGATGATCTCATATTATGAGTCTCATATTAGTCCACATTAGTCCATGCATATTAAAACATGTTATTCAGTTAAATTCTGCCTTAAAAACTGAATTTGACAGACATATTCATTTGAAATTAAATTAATTTAAAAGTATTTCAGTTTATTTTCCAAAATTTTTTTTTTTTGCAAGAACAAAACCTTAGAAAATTGTCAAAGTATTAAAATGATGTGAAGTGAATGTTTCTAAAAACGAGTGAAAATGTATCTTAATATGTGTTTTATCCCCATGTAACACATCTCAACATGGAATATCCAAGTATTTAAGTCAACCCGCACTTTTCACCACGCATTTCCTTTCCTTTTTAGTAGTGTGCGCAAAGCATGCTGGTCCAGTCAGGTTGGCCAGCCTCTATAGCCACTGTTGGTCTGTCCCTGGGCTGCGTCATGGTGTTCCACCCCATTATCCCGTTATGTGCTGGACGGAAACCTTCAGATTGTTGTGGGTTTAGCCACCACATATATTAAAATTATTAAGGTAGTAATTTGAGTGTATATTTTGCATACATTATATTTTATACTAGCAGAAACCATTAATTTTCATAATAATACGTGTTCATTTACACTGTACAAATATGTCGTGGTGTAGGGGTGGTTGATGTAGGGGATTGTGGGGGGTATTGTCAACAGGAAGTTGACCCTGACCCATTTGGATTCTGCTATGCAATTCTGAACAGAATGAGTGAAGGGAAACGGATAGCGAGATGTTTTAAATGAATACGTGGTCAGATATTGGCAGAGGATTTATGGATGTATGCATGGGAATATCTATCCTAGAATACAGCATTCATACCATTTTATTAAACCAAATGGGGACTCAGAGGGAGTAGAGAAACTAACAAGGACATTTGTCTCTTTAGTCAGAAGCATCTGGTTAAGTGCTTTGAGTGGAGGATTGCTGTTTCATTGATATAGTCTAGTCGAGGATGTGATTGGATGTATTGCTAGGTGAATTTGATTGTGATGCAGACAATGCATGAAGCCGGTGTGTGTTCCATTTGCAGTTTATGGGCTGCACAGCTGTCCAGGTGCCCTCTAGTTTTGAATGTGATGGAATCCCCCGTATCCTTTGGCTGGGAAGGAAAGGAGGTGATCTGTGAGGCCAAAGATGTCTGGCGATGATAAACGCAGGAAAAAATGGCCTCCACATCTCCTGCCAAAATAATCCCTCTGTGTAAGAAGGATCCTTGAGAAACAATCAAGGGAAGGTCCTATTGTGTTTATTTTGAGGAAATAACAAGAGCTGGGGATATCATGGTTTGGTGTAGGGGTGTGTGTCGGCTGGATTACCAATATCTAATCATGTGGGTCAGTCACCTGCACCAACTTTCACAAAATCTAATTCTGGACAGAAACAGACCAGTGGTGCTCCGCATACACGTGCCCTTGCCCATTTAGCAGCCATTTGTAAATTTAGGCAAAGTGTCTCTTATTTTAAACTTCATCCTGTGGACAGTGACCCCAGTCACATTATGGGTCCCTATATATTTAGCAGTGCCAGCCGTTGCATATGCACACAATGAACACTGATATAATCTTATGATCAATGTTGCATACACAGTTAAACATAAGCATGAAAGAAGAAGAATTCCTTTTATTATTAAATCAAATAAGCTTTCTTATTGGTCAGCCTTGGATTCTTGTTATTTATGACCTCTTTCACCTTTTGTGTTGTGTGGGTGTGTGTGGCAGCATAAAAAACCCACACCATTTCCGTTACTTTTAATCTCTCCTTGAACTCTATTAAGGCAACATCCTGCACCCACCCCTGCCTCCAAATTCTATATAGGTTGTAAACATATATAATATGTAAACATGATTAGTGGACAGGACCAAATATGCAGCATATTTGTGTGTCTAATGGCATGTATTTAGCATCTTGTTGGTCTGATTTCCAGTCTCTGAAAAAGGACAGGTTGTCACAACTTGGGGTCAAAGGGGGAAGAAGGCACAGAAGCAGGACATCAGGGCAAAAAGGGATTTTCAAACACAAGGACTGGCACACAGGCCAAATCCAATGAAAAGGAACAAAAAGAAACCCATAGTCGTGTGTCAATATGACTAGAACATAAATCAAACACAAGTGCATTTTCTACAATATCCTTATGTTTTTTAGATATACTAGAACACATGAAGAACATTTATGCTATCAGTTTTATACTTTCATCCTTGAGAGTGTAAACTTCAGCTCCAAATGCATGCTCATAGGTCATCCACGTTCCACTTTCAACCCTCCCTCTGTTCTCCAGCCTTGCAGAGAAGATGTTATCTTCTGCAAGCCTTCATCTCAAATACGGGCATTGAGTCACATGGCCAGTCCCCCCTTTTTAAAATGTTTTATCTGAGGACAGGCGAGACCTCTGTGTAGAATGTTTTTTGGTTGTTTTATTTACAGTATTTTCTGACAGATGTCTTTTCACTTTGTTGGTTCTCCCTTCATCATTCTTGTCTGTTGAAGATATACCCCCAAAAGTGGCTAACCAATACAATTCAATCAACTGCTTCCTGTTAACGTTCCCACCTACATTTAGGCTCTTATTTTCCATATTGCTACATGCAAGGCACTGTATCATAAAGATGGGAAAATAGAAATTACTGCATATGTATAAATATACATATTTATAGATCATCTTAAAGTGTACAGTGTAAAAGACCAAGGATATTGTGATAAAAGGCATGGCTGAGCAATGTGCCATGCACTAGGACTGGCTGATGTAGATGTGTGAAGAAAAGTGGTGTGTGTGCGAGCTTTGTATGTAGATGCATGAGGAAAAGCAGTGTCTGTGGTGTATGTGCGAGATTTTCTTGATATATGACCTAGAGGGTGCCTCATAGGATTTGCATGATGGAGTTGCAGTTTCGGAAAGCACAAAGAGTAAGCATACGCAACATCGCCATCAGACTTACAGAAATGAATGGGAGAAAGACCCCAGATTTAGGGAGAGGCACTGTCCTGCCCAGAGGTGGATTTTACAAACAGTATAATGCACAGTTCATGAAATGTGTTACTGATGCATGTGTACAATACATTTTATAAAAATCTAATGGCAAAAACTTTATGGCAACACTGACATGTGTGGGGCTGAATTAATCGGATCCCACAGGGCATTTTGTGTGGTCATATTCTCAAGGTCTCACTTCAAGAATCATTTGTGGGGTAATACAGGATAAAACCGTGTGTGTAGTGTTCTGTTAGATTCTTAACCCATATCTGTGTCAAGCAGGCAGTTTCAGACTTATAAAACCAGGAAGTTTGGTGCATGTATGTTAAACTGTCTTTCCTCAGGAAGAACATTTTTAGTGTTAAGTCACTGTTCAACATATGATATTCTTTATCATAAATCCTTATCAGTGCTTCAAGTGGAACTTCTTGATAACATCCTGCCCAAATTTCATGTGATTTTGATGAAACATGACCAAGAACAATATGGAAAACTAAAAGCTCACACTTTCTGCAACCTGTTGGTATGGCTATACAAAACTGCAAATATTTATATTGGCAGCTTTGTAGCACTTGACCTTTTCATATGCCAGGAAAGGTGTGACAAGGGTCTTAAATTTAATTTAAAGTGGTCTTACAAAGTCTTTAAAAGTTTAAAAGGCAGCTAATAAAAACACTCACACAGGTCAAACATTCGCAGAGAGCATGAGAACATATGGGCGACAATGTATGGTCACCCTAGATCAGCTCAGTCTTTTCAATTATTGTCTGTCACTGTAGTCACAGTGAAGCCAAGCGTTACATACGCCTCGTCATTTATTCACATCTTGCATTTGTATCAATATCTCCCTCTCTTTCCGCCTTCGCCGGTTTGTTCACTGCACTTCATATATAATGCGTGCTCTTATTCAGTGCAAAAAAAAGTCACACACACCCTCCTGGCATTGCCCCGGTGCTTTAATGATCCTACCATTATATGAAAAATGTGTTACCTGCAAATAGGATTCTGTACATGTTGCCATAATTAAATCTGCCAAGGGGATGACATAAAATACTCCCGTTCAAGAATCAATTTATTGCTATTTTATATCATCCCAACTTTCAACTTCACAATTGAACACTGAAATGCGTGTTTTAATTTGCACAGAATTTCATGTTACTTTGCAAATGACGATATGATCTATTCTGACTCCTGTTTTATCTCTCCCCAGAGAAGTCAGGCCAAAAACCACTGTGGTCCTATTCTTCCTGCCTTCCATTTATAGCCAGATCCTTGCTGCTGCCCTCAGTCTGTTTTAAATTACGGTTCGCGAAGCTTGGTTAGGAAATGTTGCAGGTCTTTGTCCAACCCAGTGGTGACAGATGATGTCTTGGATAAACAGTGTGTCTGTTTGTCTGTCTGCTCTCTGGCTCTCTCACTTTCTTTGGTGCACGTGCAGCTCTTGTCATGTTGGTTTGTCTCCTGTTTCTCTGGTGACTGGAGGCTAAGCCGATGAGGTAAGGGGGACGAACCCAGCTGTGGTTTCTATCTTATTTGGACTCTGTTTGGCCAGTGTGAGCGCTAATGGATGACCAGGTGTCCTGGAGTCCTTCATTTATTCTAATCTAATTTACTTGAGCAAATGTTCTTACACTTTTCCTGGGACTGGAACAAATTTGACATGCACATTAAATGCAATATATGTATAGTCCTAATGTGTGGCTGGGAAATAACACACTATACCCTAATTCACAGATCTTTAATTTGGATTTCATACTGTAAATTATTTGGGCAAATTAGATTTTTTTTTTGCGATTCAATTTGTGATATAAGTTAGGGTTAAAGTTCAAACTTTTTGAATTTAGTAGCACCTTTATGTCTGCAGTGTTCTAAAAAGTTTTACTTTCACAAAAATCTTTATTCAGACCATTTACTGACTTTTACTAAAGTGATATTTTACTTGTCTCAAGTGAAAGGGCTCAAGTAAAATATTCTCTTTAGAGAAAACTTGTAACCTTTTTATTGTTTGACTTATATGTATAGAAACTACAACTTCACTGATGGTAACATGGAAGCACGTTGTAAGTCGCTCTGGATAAGGGCGTCTGCCAAATGCCTTAAATGTAAATGTATCATTCTTATTTAGATATCTTTAGATTTGTGTACGGACTATATGGTGTGACAGTCTCAAGTAAATCTCATGACTTTTCTATGGAGATTAATTGCATTCTGTACTTTGTACAGAAAATGTATACATTCCTTTATTTATGTGGTCATTTGGTCCCTGTAAAAACAAAAGAAATTCACACACTGCTCTACACTGTGTGCAGAGAAGTCACATATAGACACTGGCCCAGTCACTTTCACTTTCCTTCCTGAGTTCCTAGAAAGTCTTTTTGAGCAGCAGGAATAAAACTCCCACTTGTCAAAGGTCAGCACTTGTGAGACTGTTACGTGACTGCATTACTGTATGTCCCTTTAGTGAGGTAGGTGAGAAGAAGCCTATCTGAGGAGGAGAAACAGAGAGGTCCAGTCTGGACCAGTTTAATTCCCAGCCCACTTATGGCCTGTGAAAAGCAGGAAGTGCAGATGAGAGGTGTGGACACCCGGGAAATGAAGTTCAGCTGTGCTTGTGGGCGGTGAGATCTCCAGCTGTGCAGGACCGTATTGGGTTTTTCCAAAATGGAAACCAGAACCATGATGATTTTGGGAGGAATGCCAGAGTGTCTCTTGCTCCCTCACATACTTACCCTCTTTTTGTCATTCTTTCTGGCATAGAATGATGTTTCCCATGCTGGAGGGGGTGTGGGGGGGCGGCTGTAGTTTTGTGCAACATCCATTGGGATTGTGGAGGGGAAATAGACACTTCCTGAAGCCTACAGACCTACAGCCTCACAAATGCTTGAACAGAAGGAATGCTTCTCCCCCTATATGCTGTTAAATGTTTTATACCACTGCTGGTGTGGCATTTCTCTTATTACTTATCACAAATTCAGTAAGTAAAGACATGCATGTCTACCTAGGAGCAGCTGATCCTAATCTAATGCCAGGTTCAGGTGACTACATAGTGGTCACCCATTTTGTTTCTGCATGCAGGTGAATATTTCCCAGTTTTTGAAATATTTCACAACTTCAAATATTTCAAAATTTGATTAATCGCCATTCTTCACAAATGCCCTAATTCAGGCATTTCTCTGAAGTCGGACACATTTCACCCAGGTTACAAGCCATACACTGATATTGCAGGAATATTGCAGACATTCCATCTCTTCAGGGAAGTTTCCACCACATGTTGAGAGTGGCACCCCGAGGCTCACAAATCACTAACAATTTGCAGTAATTAATTTTCAGAAGAAAAGTATGCCTTCCCCAGCAAACATAGCAAAATATGAATTTCAAATAATTATCCCTAGACAAAAAAGTGCGTAGGGTGTGTATTGTCATTACAAACCCTATACTCAACACTGCTTGAGAACAACCAAATGTGTCAGTTACAATGTTTCAACAGCAAGAAGTTCTGTTGTCAGAACATAACACATTAGAAGTTGAAGAGGAAGGCTGGGAATGAAATGTGACAGAAGAGGAAGCTGTGCATGCTCTGTCGTTAAAATGGCTGCCCTGAATAGCCATTCATTTGCCTTATCTTTATAATGGAAGACATTTCATGTGAGCTATACTGTTGTCTTAGGATATGCTGGTCCTTGGCCAGCACAAACAATATCACATTTGAAGAGGTTTTGGCTGTTTGTCCTACACAATGGGCAATTGTGTATTGGATGTTGGGGTTCCTTTTGTATGTGTGTTTATTAAATTACATCTGGTAATTGTTACTATGAGGACTATGGGCTGGTTTAAACATCATGCAGAGTTCATTTTTCCACTTTGCTGAACAGCAGTGAAAGAATTATTTGATCCCCTGCTGATTCTGTCTGCCAGTTGAATTCTATACAGATAAGGAGCTGAGATTGAGAGCTTCTCATCTTGTTACCTTTATAAAAGACACCTGTCAATAGAAGCAATCAACATATCCAGATTCCAAACTGTGCAACATGGCCAAGACCAACCAGCTTTTCAAGGATGTTAGGGACAAGATTGTGGACCTACACTAGGCTGGAATGGGCTACAAGACCATCTCCAAGTAGCTGGGTGAGAAGGTGGGACATGTGTTTACATTTTAATTAAATGAGCACTAAATGACTTTCAAATCACACTATCTAATATTGTACTCATAACAGGACACATATGACATAATACATGTTTAAACTGAAAAATTTGACAATTTTATGAACAAAATTAGCTCATTTGAAATTTTGAAATTATACCAAGTATAATCGATTATGTTCTGCACTGCATCAATGCAGTATTATTCATGTCTGCATCATGATGCAACGATTATTAGATTCTTTTCAACACCCCTAGTTTACAGGCAGTGGTTTCTGGAAGTGTTCCTGGGCCCATTTAGTAATGTCATGCAGTGATGCAGTGTCATCTGAAGGCACAAGCCACGAGCATCTAATAAAGGTCTTCAGTCTTGTCCCTCACACACAGAGATATCTCCAGTTTCTCTGAATCTTTTGATGATGTTGTGCACTCTAGTTGATGAGATTTGCAATGCCTTTGTAATTTGACATTGAAGAACATTGTTTGTTCAAGCCCAATGAGACATACTGTATGTGATTATGGGCTATATAAGAAATAAAATTTTAAATCTTTTCATGCACTTTAAGGCACAGATTGGAGAGCCTCTGTCTATCTTCACTTCTGAAGAGGTAGTACAGTATTCAGCAGAAGCCCAGCAAGTAGAGATTTGCAGTATATGAGTAGCATCAATGTTAAGACACAGTTTGATTTGTTTGATGTTGTAAAGAAGATGTCACCACAGTGAAACTAACAAGGCAGATATGGTACAATGGTTTAACACACACATCATTGAAACACACGTCACACACATCAAGGGGCCACCAGAAACACACACGTCTAGGGGCCACCAGAAACACATGTCTAGGGGCCACCAGAAACACATGTCTAGGGGCCGCCAGAAACACACACTGCGTGCAGCAGCAACCACAGCCTCCCAGACACTGTTCAGAGAGGTGTACTGTTTTCCCTCCTTGTAAATTTGATGATGGACCACAGGTTCTCAATGGGATTCAGATCAGGTGAACAAGGAGGCCATGTCATTAGTTTTTCTTCTTTTATACCCTTTCTTGCCAGCCACGCTGTGGAGTACTTGGACGCATGTGATGGAGCATTGTCCTGCATGAAAATCATGTTTTTCTTGAAGGATGCATACTTCTTCCTGTACCACTGTTTGAAGAAGGTGTCTTCCAGAAACTGGCAGTAGGACTGGGAGTTGAGCTTGACTCCATCCTCAACCCGAAAAGGCCCCACAAGCTCATCTTTGATGATACCAGCCCTTGCTGGCGTCTGAGTCGGACTGGAGCTCTCTGCCCTTTACCAATCCAGCCACGGGCCCATCCATCTGGCCCATCAAGACTCACTCTCATTTCATCAGTCCATAAAACCTTAGAAAAATCAGTCTTGAGATATTTCTTGGCCCAGTCTTGACGTTTCAGCTTGTGTGTCTTGTTCAGTGGTGGTCGTCTTTCAGCCTTTCTTACCTTGGCCATGTCTCTTGAGTATTGCACACCTTGTGCTTTTGGGCACTCCAGTGATGTTGCAGCTCTGAAATATGGCCAAACTAGTGGCAAGTGGCATCTTGGCAGCTGCACACTTGACTTTTCTCAGTTCATGGGCAGTTATTTTGCGCCTTGGTTTTTCCACACGCTTCTTGAGACCCTGTTGACTATTTTGAATGAAACGCTTGATTGTTTGATGATCACGCTTCAGACGCTTGGCAATTTTAAGAGTGCTGCATCCCTCTGCAAGATCTCTCACTATTTTTTACTTTTCTGAGCCTGTCAAGTCCTTCTTTTGACCCATTTTGCCAAAGGAAAGGAAGTTGCCTAATAATTATGCACACCTGATATAGGGTGTTGATGTCATTAGACCACACCCCTTCTCATTACAGAGATGCACATCACCTAATATGCTTAATTGATAGTAGGCTTTCGAGCCTATACAGCTTGGAGTAAGACAACATGCATGAAGAGGATGATGTGGACAAAATACTCATTTGCCTAATAATTCTGCACTCCCTGTACATGGGACCCTCTTGTAATGTTTTTACAGTTCATTCTGTGAAATGTACAGGTTCTCAACCATTTTTGTTAAGAATTGACTCAAATTGATGTTCACATATCAAACTTATTTGTTATATGACTCACATTTAGTAGGCTGGGACTAGAACACCTGGCACCAAGACACAAAACATTCCTTTCGACTCTTGGATCAAACATATGGATTTGCTCTGTGTATGTGTGTGTGTGTGTGTGTGTGTGTGTGTGTGTGTGTGTGTGTGAGAGAGAGCGAGAGAGAGAGAGAGAGAGCTTTTTTCCCACGTGCTGGGGATGACTATGAACAGCTGCAGGGCGTGACCCCTATACAGCCCCCTGCCCACCCACCCCCTGAGGAGGGCCCACACCACTATTAACATCAGGCAGCAGATGGAACTTGTTCAGGAAACTCACACCCTGGACCCCTTCACCACATCGAAATTCCAGTCACCCCTCGCTCCAATGATAATTTCCTAGCTGATAAAAATAATGATTTAGTACAAACTCCTTACACACTCCTTTGTTAATGTGCTCCGGCCTCCTCCACTGCAACCCACACATCAACCTCTTTCTTGCCTCACATGGTTGCTTTGGCTTTTGGGAATGAAACGGTGTCCACATGTACATACTGATCTGTAGCGTATGGAAGTATAGTGCTGCTGAGTCAGAGTTGTTTGGTCTGGAGCTTTACTGAATGTCATGGATCTTGTGGTTTCCAGATATCAATCGCAAGTCGGGAAGAGATACTGAGTACAGCAGGCAGGCTCAGGTAAGAAAAGTGTGAGGGTGTGAGAAGCTGAGGCCATCTGTTATTCACCAACCAGACTTCCCCTGTCTCAGTGTCACCCATTAAGTAAGACAAAAAAGAAAGAACCCAGGATGAGGATTCTGATTAAAGAGATGTTGTATAACATGCAGGCCTGTAACTGGATTTTTGGCAGGTTTTGTCTGACTAAAGTGCTGATGAAGGCTAGTGTTCTTCCATGAAGGAAAGTTAAAGAGGGTATGTTAAATATGAATTACCCTCACATTTACATGAATTTATGATATTTATTATATATTTTCTTGAGACAATCCTGAAGATATGACACTTTGATACAATATAAAGTAGTCAGTGTACAGCTTGTACAGCTCAAAATAACTAAACACAGACATTAATGTCTAAACCACTGGCAAAAAATGTGAGTACACCCATGTTGTCCCTTTTTAGTCATTTCCCTCCCCAGTGTCCTGTGACTGGTTAGTATTACAAGGTCTCAGGTTAAGAGCAGGTGTGTTAAACTTGGTCGCTCTTAAACTCTCTCATACTGGGCGCTGGAAGTTCAACATGGCACCTCATGGCTTTAGAAACTGGACCACATGGCCGAATTCCAACACGAAAACGACCCAAACACACCTCCAATATAACCATTGCTGGCCAAGCATGTGTCCAGACACAAATTATTGACACTTTAGGCACAACTTGGACATGTACTCACTTTTGTTGAGTCACTGTTTAGACATTAATGTCTGTGTGTTTAGTTATTTTGTAAATTCACACTGTTATACAAGCTGTGCACATCTACTACATCATAGAATTGAATAAATTACAATAAAACACAGCAAGCATACATTTATTCTAACACTAACCAGTCAAACAGGGAAACACTAACCAAAGCAGGAAAATGTCCAACAACAACAACCTTTCCGATGCTTTTTTGTCAATTTCAAACAATTGTTGGCCAATTAAGAACATGTGAATGTGTCTAGTATTATTGAGGTCTGTGGTGCATGTTGTGGCAGGCGCAGTCATCCAGTTTTAAAGCATGCTGAGTTGTGGAATGTCAAAGCCTTGCCTCTGCGCCCTAAAAAGATCCCTGATGCCCTCCGCCTGTCAATAATTTACTTCTTTACATCTGTAACTCTGCAGGTTAATCAATTTGCATCAGTGGGGAATTTGAGCTGCCAGTCCTGAAGTCACGGTTCCTCTATAATGGCCTTTATTATATTGAAATCTCTTTTGACAGATTTACCATTGCATTCGGGGTTTATCAGTGGGCTACTGCATACACAGATGTGCACAGATGTACAAGCAACATAACCTGTACAGTCATTTTAATGGATAACTTGTGGTCTATGATGTGAGTAATGTGATTGTGCTGTAAGATCATTTTCAAACGAGTACCAAGAGCTGTCTTTATTCTTATTGCCTGCATTGGCATTTTAACCCTCTTTTTGACCCTGCAAAAAGGGACTTGTTCCTGTGTAATGTTTATAAAAATGACAATCACCATATAATCTCCCACACATCAGATGAAATGCTGCTTTGTAATGTAACCTATGTAATGTAGACTGTTTCACAAAAACAGGATTTATTCATTTGTGAACTGAAATGTTCAGAAAAATTACTGTAGTAAAAAAAGGTAATTTGTTATTGTGTCCTTGTCATGATCGAATCAGATTATAATAGTACAGTCAAAAACATAGTGAAACTGTAGCTGATGGACATGCAAACACACTCAGATGTAGAATGATTGCTTAAACAGATATGTGAAAGGAACTTTTTTTAGGTTAATGTACGGGAATGGAACAGGATGTAACACAATGCTTTATTCTCCATCTGCAATAATAATCAAGATAAATCATTGTTGTTTCACATTTTTCTCATGTCTATGGGTTTCATTTTGCTGTCCGTGTCCTAGTCTGTCAACCCAGATTTCATCCTTATGTCCTCACATTTGTCGCTGTGCTTTTTATAAACTGCAAGAAAGGTGGGCCATGGGCCTGTGGAATAGCAATTTCAGCTGCTCATGATTATTTGTCCAGTTCAAGTATCACAGATTGGTTTGGTTAGTGGGCCCATCTGTCATGCACACATACATTCATGTTCATGTAAAGGATTTTGTGCTGTGTTGCTGAACCACTTGTGCTCCCTTTGAAACATGCTGAGCACAAATGTAAAGAGGAAACCTGCGGTCTTCAGAGTCAGACAACGACAACCAAACAACGTCTGTGGGAGCGATACAGTTCCACAGAGGCCATTTTCGTCCACACAAAATGAGCCCTTTGTGGGCTGGGTTTGTGGGCGATCAATATGCCTTTTGTCTGCTATACAGTGATGTCCAGTCGGGGGTAACAAGGAAGAATTCTTCTGATTCTTCCTCTTCTACTTTGTGTAATTATGTTTAAATTAACTGGTAATTTTTCCCAGAGACAGCAAAGATACATTCAAATAGTAGTAGAAGTATTTCTAACATGGTCCATGGTACAGTTCTCCATGCAGTTCCCAGCAGTGCTGTATCAGAAGCCGGATCGGGTTAGCAGCTTGGGGCAGGAAAAGGACCAGGATGTGAATGACGGTGTAGGTGTTTGCATCGCAGCCGTGACGGACATTATTCATTTACACAGAAATGCCGACAGACACGGGACTCTTCAGGGGGTCACTCCAAACTTCCCCCACATGTTAAAGCACAACAGCTCCTAAGGCCATAGTATGCTGCATATAGTAGAACACTTATTTCCGCTCAGCTCAGTAGTAATAGTGTGTTCTCTACAATAGGCTCAGACCTTGTATGTGAGGAGAGTTTGCTCTCCTCTGGGTTCTCCGGTTTTGTCCCTGCACACTTTGTTAATTGGTGACTCTGAATCTTCTATATGTGTAAGTGAATCCCATGTGTGTTTTTGTGTGTGCACCATGCGGTGGGCTGATGCTCCAAATCCCCACCCTGGAAGCCAGGATGGTTATGGAAGGTGTGTGAGTTAAACACTGCGTCAAATGCATCAGAAAAAGTCTCTGGTATCAGTTGTGTGTATGTTTGCTAATGTTAGATTTAATCTGTATTTATATAAACAAACAGATTAAAATAGGAAATTACTGCTTGATAACTATCTGTATCCCTAACAATGTCTTTAGTAAGCAAGGATAAAGAAGCATATATTGGAATACTCTGGTTCCGCGGTTTGGTCTGGAGTTTTCATGTTTTCGATGTTGTGCCCCTGAGTACCCTGATTGTATATGTCTTTGTGTACTTATAAATGTATGGCTATTGTATTGTGTCGCCATCGGGTCAAGGTCATTCTCCTGTCTGTGTACGTGCTCATGATTGTTGAAATTAAACCCCCTTTGTTGTAAGTCATGCGAATGTTCACTACTATACCTGTTGGACTGTTTTTTCCTGGACAAATCATCACCACTGACACCAATTACCCTGGGAGGGCGTATAACTTTTTAGTATCTCAGTATCACTTTTTAGTGGAGTTTTTCCTTGTGTGCCGAAGGGCCAACTGTAGGGCCTGTCAAAGCCCATTGAGACATACTGTATGTGATATAATAAACCATGTCATCTCATGACAGTATCACTATTGTAACGTTTTAATGTATTCAATTCTCCTTCACTTTAAGGTCACATTAAATGAGTATTTCCTCTTCTTTCTTAGGGTGGCAAATCCAATGTGCCATGTGGTGGAAGGGACTGCAGTGGAGGGTGCAAATGTTACCCTGAGAAGGGGACAAGGGTAAGTTTCTGACTCCACCCTTATACATATTTTGAAACTATTTACCTTTTGCATGGATGACACATCAAAGCACCAAAATGATGCCATAGAAACCAGCCATCAACAATAGAGATGAGGCAGTCTAGTTCTTATCATTTTAAAACCACTGTCCAGACAAACCTTTCAGCATGAAGGTAACAAACCTCTTCCCTGTGGTCTCATGCATCAGTGTTTATGTCTGCCTCATGTGTAATTAGGAAAGGATGTTGAGAGGTCATGAGGATAGGGGATAGGAAAAGGCGGTCTGGCCCGATGTTATGAAAACTGATGCTGAGACTAAACACTGACAATGGTTCTGGATTGTAAAGACAGCACTGAAACTTTATCAGTGAGTCTGAAAATCCCTTTCATCACACTAACAGTTAGATTTATGGTACAGTGCTCTGTTCCACTGCACTTCTATGTTTTTAAAGTCACATGGTGTAGATTTATCTCCACTTTTTGGCTAACCACAAACTTTTCTATTGTTTAGGAAATTATGGGTACATTTCTAAATATTCCAATGACCTGTATGTCCTATTCTGCATGAAACTTTGATAAACATTTATGATTTGCAAATCTCATAAATTTTATTCAGAACAGAACATAGAAATAATTTACAGATTCCAGGGCCTTATCCAGAGCAAATCAGTAGTTACAGTGTTTTTCTATTTTTGTAAAATTTTGAATACAACAACAGAGAATAATAGATAACAGTAGATTGGGCTGTAACTATTTGGTAGTCTCTGTAGGTAGTGGCGTCTTAGTGAATCATGAACTGGAATTGTAACTGAAGGGTTGCAGGTTTAAATCACAGACTGCCAATGTGCCACTTAGGTCTTTCCACACACACTGCTCCACAGGCACCTTTCATGGTGCCAGATATGGCTTGTTGGTGATGCTGTGCCACATTGTTCCAACTCTGAGCTTGTGAGTGAGAGCGAGTGAGTGTAAAGTGGTAACTGAAAACTAATATGTTTCATTGTACTGCCGATGAGCGTGATATGGTTTTACATAGGAACTCTGTCCATGGTCCTGGTCCTCTCTAACCAACACATCTGAGATTGTTTCTCATCACTGTGATTAGACAATAATATTACCCATGAGCCCTTGTGTGAAATAGTACCAAGCAATCGTTAATAAAATTGGACATTTTCCACAAAAGCTTTAGGAATGTGGCAGATCCTCATGTGAGCACTTCACATTCACCATATCTGCAATTTCCTCAGTCACAAGAAGGAAAGGAAATCCCCTAAGAGGGGAGTGGGAGTTTATCAGGAAGCACATTCCAGAGGAGATGAGCGGGAGCACTGCTTTAAGATATTAGCTGTCTCTTTTATCAGTCACTGTACAGGAAAAAGGGTAAAAGGCTCTGTCTCAAAGTAGACAGTGCCAGCTAAAATATTGTCAGACTGGCACTCTTTTTATGCCTCTTGGTTTGTTTAAAAGAAGCAAAAATACCATCGGCCAGGAAAAAACATTTCAGCAGCTTCCTATATACACCATGCATAACCCCTGAGGCTGTGGCGTTTACATGGTGTAAGGCCAGACACATCCTCTTCCTGTTATTTTGTCCTACATGAGGATTTCATGTTGAAGTAATTTACATTTACAGCATTTATCAGACGCCCTTATCCAGAGGATAAGTAATGATGAGTAATGAGCAAAGAAAATCTCAAAGACCTTGGTCTAATGACTAAATGATAGTAAGGCTGTACGGTAAAGAGTATATGACCACAGAGTAAACTGAAAAAACCCAAATTCAAATCTTTCTTCCACTGGCCCCATTCTGGCCCTTTTGTTACATCTTTTTTTGACTTCAGGGCTGCATACGTTAATGTAGGGAGAACATTTACAGCATTTATCAGACACCCTTATCCAGAGCGACTTACAGTCAGTAGTTACAGGGACAGCTCCCCCCCGGAGCAACTTAGGGTTAAGTGTCTTGCTCAGGGATTTGAACCTGGGTCTTCGGGTTCATAGACTAGTTTCTTATCCACTAGCCTACTACCACCACATAGTGCGCATACCTGCATTCCCCTTATTATTCACAGTGACATCAGTGGACATCAGAAATTTGATCTGTGTTATACACTGTAAAAAATTATTTGAAATTTATGGTATGCAACTGTCAGCTGTGGCTGTCAGAACTTTACTGTAAATTTTATGGTAAAGAATGTAATTGCTTAATGCCGCACTGTATTTGTCAAATTTGTTAAGTTGTATCTGTTAAATTTACGGTATACAACTGCTAACTAACTATAGAGCTGTGGGTGCCAGAATATCACTACAAAATTATGTGATGGAAACGAGATGCATCGTAATGATGATCATATGATTATAACTTATCAGGGAGTGGGACATGGGGCGCACTAGTGACTGGCTGCGGCTTCGCTCGCCTGACAGAGAAAGACATGGAGCAGGAGGTGAGAGTGCAGAACTAATCGACAAATGTGTTTGTGGTGTTTATGCTGGTTTATATCTTCTTTGTGGTTTCCTGCTGGGCCGGCGGGGTCACAGAGGTGCGCTAGCCCCTTGGTGGCTTGGTGGGGGTGACGGCAGACATGACATAACTATACTGAAACAAATATTGTGAGGCAGACTTTGAAGAGAATAAACCATTCCTTTTATTTTAACACCCAAGTACTCCAATTCGTGAACAGCCTGGAAATGTCTGAGTTAATGCAGTAATACGCACCAGTGCCATCATTTCAACATGTCTATTTCATGACGGTGGGTCAACACTGGCCACTCAGTGACCGCTGCCCCTTCTCCTCGCTCTGCAGCAAGCAGCAGGCACACCTCGTGAATGGAGGGCGCCCTTCCTCCCTGCAAATCACCAATAGAAAACGGCAGCAGCCCATGTCACCCATATCAAAACTGACACAAGGTTCACAAATAGTACAAATAAATTACAGTAAATATTTGATGAAAGCGGCTTTAAAAAAAAAATGTAAAATTTGTTGACGAAAATGAGATGAGACTTTCCTCTCGTTCGCATTATTGTTATGCATTATTTCTGTATTTCAGCATTACCTCGGTCTTTGTTGTGTTGCACCAGGGAAGGGGTGGACCCAGGCAGACCTGCTTTGTACAAAGACTAGCTTATTGAGTTATGGGACAGACAAACAAACACATAGGAATCTACTTTGGGGAAGGGGGAAAGGAAACACTCGCTCACACTCACTTTACACACGGGCAACACTTGAGATAAAAAAAACCCAACCATAACTAAAATCATGTGGTTTTAAATCATGGGTCGGGGCTCATAAAAAAGTTTTTATATGTTGTTCCAAGCAATCATTAAGCAGATTCTTGTTTTTAATATGGTTATGATCTACTATGAATAATACAAGATGTGTAACAAGGCTTTGATTTAACAGTCATTTCACTGTTGATTTAACAGTCCTTTCATATTTAAATACAGTTTTATACCCTTGGTATTTTACATTTTTGCACCATTAAATTGCACCAGTATTGCAGTGTAGTGGTGAACTAATGGTAAACTAGTGAATTGTACATTTGCAAATTTTTACTTTTTCCATATTCCCTTCCTTTTAACCCCAGATGACATATGTTGTCATTTAGACTAGCCTGGGTACAAACTCCTGAATGTAACCTGCTAAATGAACAGCAAGTCTGGGTCTGTATCATTATCTCACAAAGCTTGTTCACAAAATATCAAATGGGTACTCTTATTTATTTCTAGTTTAGGCCACACTTAAACTGTAGGAACTAAAACATCTATAAAGTTATTCATAAAAGACCATCAATGAAAGGTTGATGTCAGACCCACTGTAGCATTCGGAATTAATTGCAGATGATCTGTGGTGAAAGGTGCACCATGAGATGACATAGAGCCATTTTTTAATGAATGTTTAATATGGAAAATTACAGCTCCATGGCATTTTGTATTTGGTGAAGAACCCCGCTTGTATCTTTATCAAACTGTGGCCAAGCAAAGAGGTGTCAAAAGCCAGCAAATGGCTTGAGGTGCCATGACAGGTATTTCGGGGGTGGAGGACCACTCTGTTCCTGTATCTGTTCAGACAAGGCAGAGACATTAAAGGACAGTCTAATTGTTGTCTGGCAACCTTTTTTGGGAGTCAAATGGCAAGTATTAAACAGTTTGTAAAGCTTTTCACTGCATATCATACCATGTATGACTGTGTATGTGGCAAATAAAATTTGAGTTTGAATTAGAATTTCTGTTGTAATCTGTGGTCTCTTCTTTTCCTCCTCCATCGGTGGCTCTTGCCCCTTGTTTCTCCAGGGACAGACTGCCATAAAGCCTGGTTCCCGGCTTTTCTCTCTCTTCCTCAATCCTTTTTTTCTGTATCATTGGTACCATTTGTACATACAATATTTCTGTCTAACTGCAGTAGTAATCTACCTGTGTTAATAAATGAGAAACTGTTCATTCTTGCAACATCTATTGTATCATGCGTCTTTTTGTCCAGGTAACATCAGATGAGTTTAAATACAGTGCTTTTTTTTACAAATGGAAAAGAAATGACAAGGAAAACAGAAGTAATTGTGACCATGGGAAGTTTGTTCCATGGGAAAATTATTGCATGTCTGCAGTAGGACAGGAAGTGAAACTTGTCACAGGAAGTTTAGCACAATAAGGAGCAACGGGTCTTTTTGGCTATTTTGTAGGAACAATGACTGCATTTTTATGCCACTAATGTTCTAGTTCTGACAATTTGTACACTAACCAGCTCTTTTAAAGAACTCCCTGGGTCACCTGGCTATGGCAGACAACATTACTCAATGCTGGGGGAATTTGCAGCAGCTGTGGATGAAGCGTAGATAATCAGATGAGAACCTCAGTATGTAATGTTTTATTTGTAACCAGAGCAGCCTGAAAGTGCAGGAAATGGATTGAGGATTCAGTTCCTACTGACACAAGAATAATTAAATACATTCTCAATGTGCTTTCAGCATGCTTAGAATTAAGTAAAGTACAAGTACTTAAGTACATAAATCTGTATTATATGAATTATGCCTTAAATGTATTATTTGCATTATTTGATATTGGATAGGCCAGTTCAGGGCTGTCCAAACTTTTTGAATGAGGGCCACATAATTTGCGGGGGGCAATATTAACCCTTCCCCCCAAATATAATCACATCATTAAGGTTAATAAATATATTCATTATCTTTCATGAATATCTTGCTGATTCTATTTATTAATTTAATCCCCCTGTGCAGGACAGCTGAGTGGTGATGGTTGCAGGGATGGAGACACAAAGTGGTTGCAAATCGAAAGCAGACTCCGTTTATTAAATTATATTTTTTTTAAGTTCAATCAATTCTCTTCTTTAATCTTCAATCTTGGGCCAGTTTTTACAGACCTGGACCATACCATTTATGCGACAGAAAACTAATCACTTATATTCACAAACATGGGGTTTTCAAGTTGCAATAATCAAGTTGCACATTCACATATATTAAATAATACATTTCATTGTATTTAACATTTTAAATACATTTATTTATAAATAAATGCTTTCACATCATTACCAGTAAAAGCCCTTCTGCCTCAATGACATTTTTTATTCATTCTTAGCTCCTCCCTTCCCCAGCACCCGAGAAACTTTTAAAATAACTAAACATCAATATAAATTTTTACCATTACATGGCTGTTCGGTGTCGTTACTGGTAACAGACCTTAACCTATATGCGTAGATTTTTTTCACAAAAAGGGCATTCTGGCATTTACAGTATTTTATTTTACAAAAAACATATTTTATGGCATAAAAATATAATGAAACTCATATTTCATTATATTTTTAGAATTAGCTGCAAACCAATTAAAAATGGATAATAGGCTGCAGTTGGCCTGTAGGCCGAAGTTTGGACACTCTTGGACTAGTTACAGGAAATACTATTTATATTGCACATGTTTATTATATTATCAGAAATTCTTAAACCAAAATAACCAAAGACAAAAACATGGCTCAAAAAAGCAGAATCTTCCAGCATGTACTTGATTAAGTTTCAGGTTTCCTTGTTCAATCGGAAATAATATAAGGCATTGTTTGCTTTGTCTCCTCTTAAGCAATATGTTAATGAATTAACCTCCATGGAAGACATAAAACATTCAGCATGTTCCCATCTATTATACATTCTTGCATAAATATACATATAGTTAAGTATGGGGTTAAGATTTTATGAATGTATCTTGTATTTTTGATGTGTGTATATACATGCTTTGGAGGTCTATGTGTAGTGTTAAGTATCACTGAGGAATTTCCATCTTAAAATGGAATTCTTCCCTGCCAAAAAAAATCATATCTCAAGATTCCATCCTCATATCCTCATATGACATTTTAAACAGCACTGCTGAAGAAAGAGGACTCCTCTTCAGCTCCAGCTCAAAGACGTCCTTTAAGAAGATTGCTTCAAGCTATGCCTGTCATTCCCTCCCCTCCGACCCTTAGTATTCAGACTTGTGAGCAGTTAAGTACCATACTTTGGGCCAACACTATTTCAAGGACAAAAGCCACATTGTGTGAGCCAATATTACCCAGGACTGCAGACGAGCACTTAAAGATTAGAAACCCCCTCATATGAATCCGATAACACCAGATCATAGCATGCACATGCTTAGCACACTATTATAGGGTCGAAGACCTCCAAATGTACATGCAGGGAATAGGGCCCTGTTAACTGCTGAGGGTGATCATTCCCAACCATGTAGTTTTAAAAAAGAGGAAAAGGTTAGCTTGGTATGATTTAAGGTTTCTAGTTTTCTGTATCTCAAAGAGGAGGAACTAACTACCCACCATTGGTGTGCAACTATATCTGACCCTCAGAATTCATACTGATTTAAACAAAATTTAAAGAGCAGAGGTCCATAGTAGTGTTGTCTTTGTCAGCCAATTTGTTTTTTAACAAAATATCTATAAACTATACTAAAACTATACTAAATCTCTTAATTTTTGTTGACGAATCGCGTTATTATTATTATCATCCTGTATCTCCAATTTAGTTGACGGCACTTTCTCAATAGGAATTTGTAGTATTCATTGGATTACAGAATACAGAATACATAGCTATATCGTGGGCATAGGTATATGTGGTGGGTCAAACATAAATGAGGAAGTGACATTTTGACTTTCTTGGAAAAGACCCTTGGTGAGCAGTGGGCAGCCATGACAGGCGCCCGGGGAGCAGTGTGTGGGGATGGTGCTTTGCTCAGTGGGACCTCAGTGGCACCTTGGTGGATCGGGATTCGAACCGGCAACCTTCTGATTAATATATAATATTATATTTTAAAACATTTATAATATGTAATATAATAATAAGATAACCTTGTTTTAATTATGAATTGGGTTTGAAATGAAAGAAAATTTAAAGAAAATTTTGTTTTTGTCTATTCTATTAGGTACTTGTACTATATTGACTGGGTTAAATAGAATTACATTTCTAAAAAAAGAGACAAAAAACACATTTTCATTAAATTTCATTAAAGGAGACTAAAATAGTCATGGATAATTCTGACTAAAATAAGACTAAAATGCTCAGACTTTTAGTCAACTGGAACTTGACTAGACTAAAATGTGAATGGACGTAAATCAGACTAATAAAAACTAAAATGACGATGTAAAGACTAGACTAAAACTAAGATTAAGACAGGCCGCCAAAAACAAATATAGTCCATTGATGCCTGACAGCTATTACATACCCAACTTCCTCCTTTCTAAATCCCCTCCTGTCCATACACACAGGTGTAACAGTGTTCATATTCTCTGTTCCACATTTGTTTTTGTAGTTTAAGGAATCGCTGCTGTTGTTTTTTTTTAACAAAATGTTTGGATTGAAAATGGTTTAAAATCTGTACTGACCATGAATTGACTGTTGAATGAACTGTTTCTTAATTTTGTCATGAATCTTCAAATTGACAAAGACTGTGGCCTTCAACCTTTTGAATCTGGACTCCAGCTTTGTCTTCTCTCTCCAGGTTTTCAACCCACTACCCAATGGTATGCACACTAGGTGAACTGGTCAATCTACAGTAAATTGGCCATAGGTGTGAGTGTGCAAGTAAATGGTGTGTCAATAGTGATTATTCACACCCTGCTCTGGGCTAGAGACTGGTGGGGGTGAAGTCACTCTTATTAAAAGTTTGAATGTCTGTGCCCATGTCACAAGGCTATGGTGTGACATGATAAAAAACAAATGTCGTAGGAGATGTGGAACCAAATCGGGAGATGATGTGAAGTGGTGGCTGAGTCCTCTGCAAGCGTGTTCAGCACACACTGCAACCCCCACGGAGGTTGGCGCTCGCATAACAAGCACAACAAACATGGAATGAGGGTTGAGGAAAGCAGGAGAAAGATGAGGAGAGTTGAGGTGAGCTGAGTCGTTGCCACATTGACTCACAATGACTGAATCATTGACTGAATCAGAACACTGATTCAATGGAAAACGCATCTCCCGGTAATGCGTTCATGCTGCCCCAATGTCATCTTTATGAGATAACTCCCAAATATTCTGTTGCCCCATTTCTCATATAAATATATATAGGTGCTGTGCTGTGCTGTTTTTTTTGTGACATTAGATGCATGAGGTAAAGATAACATTAAAGTCTGAAAGGAAATGATTTCTGATGAAGACTGGGTGGCATTGTCTTCTGAGCAGATCTCCTTTTCCACCCATACATCATGTTTTCATAGTTGTCTTTTTCCTAGTAAGTTGATATTGGCCTGAACATGAAGCAAGTGATATCTGCTCTGACATAATGCTTGTTAGGAGCACATACAGGGTTGAGTCACATTAAAATTTTTCAATTTACAAAGCACTGTCAGGAACACACTAATTTTCACACCAAAAAGGACTCACCAACTCCATGCTCCATGCCTTAATACATACTACCAGGATTGGTTACCGCAGATTAAACAACTGCTTCACAAGCCTGGTAAAGCCTGTAATGAATGCTTTAATGGACATATGGAACATGTCCTCACAGTGGGCCTACAGGCTTCCATGTGTTTTAGTGTCATATGGGATCAGCTTGGATGCAGCTACATAACGTATTGCTCAACATATTTTCCGAATCTCCTGAACATTTCAACTCCCAGAATGCATTGTGTGACCAAGAATCAGTGTTGACCTCTTTAACTGGCATTGGAGGGCAATAGCCCACATGGATGTAATTAAATAAGTCATGCTTGCCTTTTTTTTAGAGAGAGCTCATGTGGGAAAGCCAGGAGGATTTTGGAAAAATTTTGTGGACACCAAAGTTGAAATGAGAGACTGTTTGGAGAAGGGAAAACACTACAATCCCACATAAGAACCTGGTCTCATGTGAAACATGGTGATGGTGGTAGCAGGGCCTGTTGTGCTGCATCTGGGCATAGGACAGCTTTCAGCCAGTTGGAAAATATGAATGTGTAAATAAAATAAATGTAATAGCTGTACACATCAATAGGTAGCCCAGCTCATTTGTTGCTGACACATAAATGGCAGTAATGTAAATGCAGTGACAATAAAAAAAAGAAAGAAAAGAAACGTTAAACCAGTCTACATTGGCACTTTAACAGTTCTCAAATCAGTTCAAGTTGAAGTGCAAAAAGATTTTCCCTTGAACAATGAAGTGAGAGAATATAACACTTTCTTCGCCAACCCTGTTTGCAGCAGTGGTTTGTTGGAACAAAAATTTGGTCACCCTACTTAAATAAAGTGATACTAAAGTGAAGTGATTGTCATTGTAATACACAGCAGCACAGCACACGGTGCACACAGTGAAAAGTGTCCTCTGTATTTAACCATCACCCTTGGTGAGCAGTGGGCAGCCATGACAGGCACCCGGGGAGCAGTGTGTGGGGATGGTGCTTCGCTCAGTGGCACCTCAGTGGCACCTTGACAGATAGGGATTCGAACCAGCAACTTTCTGATTATGGGACCACTTACGGGGACCTTAACTGCTAGGCCACCACTACCCCCAATTAAGTGGCCCCAGGGGGGGGGGGGGGGCTCTCTGTTGAGTTTTTTTTATCCATGAGGTGGTGTTTACTGTCCATGTAAGTACCTCAGTGATGTGCACACCAAGGAACTTGGTTACAATCTCCACCACTGAAACGTTTATGATGAGTTGTCTCTGGACAGGATGTGAAGAGCAGGGGACTAAACATGGATCCCTGTGTTGCTCCTGTGCTCAGTCTGATGATGGAGGAGGTGTGGCCACCCATCTATGATGAAGTCTAGGACCCAGTTGCAGAGAATGGTGTTCAGGCTAAGCCCACTCAGTTTCACATCCAACTTTTAAAGGAAGATTGTGTTGAAGGCAGAGCTGAAGTTTATGAATAACATCCAGACATATCTTGCTTTTCAAGATGTATTAAGGAGGGCAGAGGATATGGCATCCTCAGTGAACCTGTTGTGCCAGTATGCAAATTGAAGTGGATCTAGGGAGATGGGCAGGTTCTTCTTGATATGTGGCATGACTAACCTTTCGTAGTACTTCATGATGATTGGTGTGATTGCAACATGTCGGTAGTCATTGTATCACATCATTGCTGACTTCTTCGGCACTGGTATGATGGTGGTGACCTTGAATCATGCTGGGACCATCGACTGGCTCAGAGACATGTTGAAGATATCCATCAGGACACTAGCCAGCTGATCAGCACAATCTTTCAGCACCCGGCCAGGTAAGTTGTCAAACCGATTAATCTCTGAAGTCCTGGTTATCATATGCTATTTTAATGTCATATATACTGCCAGGGGCAGTGGTGGACGAGCGGTTAAAGAAGCAGCCCTGTAACCAGAAGGTTGCCAGGTCGAATCCCAAGCCGCCAAGGTGCCACTGAGGTACCGCTGAGCAAAGCACCGTCCCCATGAGACCACCGCTCCCCGGGCACCTGTCATTGCTGCCCACTGCTCACCAAGGGTGATGGGTTAAAAGCAGAGGACATATTTCGTTGTGTACACCGTGTGCTGTGCTGTGTATCACAATGACAATCACATCACTAATAAGCTGTGTTCACTGTCAAAATGTCTGCCTCCAGTACTGCTCGCCTGGTCCCCCCATCGCTAAAGGTAAAAGGAAGACACTCATCTAGACTCTTCTCCGTCTGAACAGCTCCGTCACTGAGTATTTTCAAACAGCTCAACACCTTCCTCTTTAGAGAATATTTAGATTAACTTGTAACTTTCTTATTGTCGAGCTTGTGTACAGAATCTACAACAGAGTGAATAAAAAGGTTGTATTCATAGTTGGGGTCCTAATGAACCGGAACTGATCACTTCATCAATGATAACTTGAAAGCACGTTGTAAGTCTTCAACCTTCCCAAATTCTCCCACACCACCCCTCTGCTACGTTCCCTCCACTGGCTCCCAGTAGCTGCACGCATCAGGTTCAAAATACTGATGCTGGCCTACAAAGCCAGACATGGAGTAGCACCATCCTACCTCACAGCCCTTATTACACCTCACACTGCACCTCGTATACTCCGAGCCTCCAGTACTGCTCGCCTGTCCCTCCATCTCTGAAGGTAAAAGGAAAACATTCATCTAGACTTTTCTCCGTCTTGGCCCCTCGGTGGTGGAATGAACTTCCCTTCGAGGTCAGAACAGCTCAGTCACTGAGCACCTTCAAACGACAGCTCAAGACCTTCCTCTTTAAAGAATATTTAGATTAAATTGTAATTTTCTTGTTATCGAACTTTGTGTACAGAATCTACAACAGAGTGAATAAAATAGATGTATTCATAGTTGGGGTCCTAGTGAACCGGAATTGATCTCTTCATCGATGGTAACTTAAGCACGTTGTAAGTTGCTCTGGATAAGGGCGTCTGCCAAATGCTTTAAATGTAAATTAAATGTAAAAACACACCTGACAGGCCTGTAGTATCCAAACTGCTGGTCTTAAGGCTTGAGTGGCATAAAAAATAAAGGTTTCGGCACAGCGCTTGAGTGTGCAGTGTGCAGTCTGAAACCATTTTTAGTAATGACAGTAGCAGAAGAGCCATGGGTTCGCCAACCCTGCACTAGACTACGTTCAATTCATATCATGCTTCACCAGCCGACACAACAGAACCCATACAAATCAAACCTTCCATCTGACTGTAACAAAACCTGCACTAGATTTCCTTCTGCTTATTTTGGAGTATTGAAACACGTCATTCTCTATACCGTGGAGGACCAAATCTGGCAGTGAACCTCACATGACCCACCTTAACTGACGTTATACTATGCAGGGAGAAGGACCTTTTTTTGTTTGTTTGTTCTTTGGCTGTGACGTAGATACAGAAATCAGTCACCCTCTTTCCTGTGGACAGTGGTAATAAAATGGCTGTGCTGTAATTATGTCTGAACCAAACACATTAGGCTAGTGTAAACCTAGAGCAGCTCACAGGACTTCTGTGTATGAAGGTTGAGAGGCCAAGGAATTCAGGCCTTGTCACCCCGTTTGTCGATGGTGACGACAAACGCTTTAAGGCTGTGCGTAGGACATAAATCTGGCCTTGCGCACATGAGAAAAATGTCCATAATGAAGAGTGTGCCACAACTGTGTGTGTGAGAGTTGCATGGCGGACAAGTTGATTCTTAGAAAGACAAATAAAGATTTCCTAAATATACATGGATGTTAATGTTTGAATAATTGAGGTGTTCGAAGTGAACTTGCATTTTTGACATTGTTATCACTGTTCATTTTCACTCAGATTCAGATTCATACACTGAAAAAAGTAAACCCTAAAAATATTTATTTTAATATTTAAAAAAAATTGGTCACACCTAATATTGTAGCATTGACATACTGTTAATAAACCAATCAAACTTACATTATTTACATTACATCAGTGCTAAAATATTAGGTGTGACACATTCATTAATTTAAGATTGTGCCAGTGTTTTCTTTTTTCAATGTAGTATAAAATGTACAGTACATAAGTTACTTCTTTTTGAACATGAACATGAACTTCTGAGGGCAAATTCCCTCACGTGTATTTTGTACACATGTTTAGTGTTTCTCATGGTCCAGATATTACAGCAGGGGTCACAGAATAAATAATATCCATTCTCTGGGGAAAGGGGTAAACCAAGGGGACAACAATCTAAAAACAGCACCTCCTCCACAAAAGTGGAAGAACAAATCTAATGCAGTACATGAAGGTCTTAGCTTAGAGACTTGGCTTTAATGATGTATGCACATAGTCAGTGCCCAATCCATACCCTGCAGTTAGGCAATCGGGTCCTAACAGCGCACATGGAAATGACCAGGAGCGGTCCTAACCTGTTTGGTGCAAAAAAAAATACTTTTAGGGGCTGCATGATAAAATATGAAGAAGCAGTGTTATTAGTGGTATTTCACTGGCCTTATGGGTGTGACAAAATTGGGTGTGACAAAATTGGGTGTGACAAAATTGGCCAGATATTTTTTTATCTGGTTAACGTTATGCCCTATGTTGATACATGGACACATGTTACCCTTTCAAAAGTAGTTATATTTAAATTTACTTTTCAAATTATATACCGCGATATATACTGTCTACAGTATATGGTTACATTTATAGCAATATGAATTTTATGCCATATTGCATAGCCCTACACATGACCCTGAGTGTCTCCTGGGGGACTGTCCCTGTAACTGCTGATTGTAAGTTGCTCTAGATAAGGGCATCTGCTAAGTGCCATAAATGTAAATCAGAACCTGTTTCACTTTTGGATGATCCACTCAGTGTTCTATCCTTTTTTAATCTTTCAAGCCAAATTACTCGGGCACACAATCTGAATCACTTTTGTTCACCCTTTGACCTCTGCCCAGTGCAAGAACATCTGAATCAGATTCAGACCTACCTTTTCCCATCATCCAAGCATGGTCTCATGGAGCAACATGTACTTTTTCTTCTCCTTGTTTATTTATTGTATTTATTATCTTGCTCAGTTTAAAAGTGATTCAATGTCACTGCTAGAGAATGTTTTCCCATATGTGTCCCCACTTTATAATGGTGACATTTTGGATAATTACAACTGAACTGTGGCCATTTTTATATTTATCTCTGGCCTGAATTACTGCTGCCAAGCATGACTGTGTTCAGAACAGAGTCTATGCAGTTGGTTCCAAACACTGTAGAATCTGTATGTCCATTTTTCTTCTCTGTGGCTTCCCATGGGTGTTTTAAAGCACTGTAGCATGATTTTTTTATGCATCAGTGAAAGTCAAAGGCTGTGGTTGGCCTGTATTAGACCACCAGCGATATTTCTAACCACATTTCAGCCACCAGCTACCAGATTCCTTTAACGACATGGCATGAATCAGCAGCCAGTTATTATCAGCACATCTGGGAATGGTGGGTGTTTATGCGTGCAAATCTGCACTCCATCATCTCTGTTTCAGAGCTTGCAGCTACAGGCTCCCTGTGTTGGTGCTCACACATTACCTTTTAAAGGCACAGAGATACTGCTTCTGTGTGTGTGTGTGTGTGTGTGTGTGTGTGTGTGTGTGTGTGTGTGTGTGTGTGTGTGTGTGTGTGTGTGTGTGTGTGTGAGACCTGCTGCCATTGTGAATTATATGTGTATGTGTACATGGGTGAGTATGTAGGCTTTTCATTATTGTACCCATTTGTCAGGGGTCAAAAAATATATATGTATCAGATACAGATATGCATCTTCATTAATTCTACAAATTATTTGAGGGAACATGAAGGATATTTTTCTACTCTTAACCTACTACTCAGGCTTTATTTAAAGGAAAAGAAAAGAGTCACATTTACACAGTACTTGTCTGACACAGAGTGAGATCTGAACCACCCAGGAGGTGGAGGCCATCCTAAAATGGTGAATATGGACCACTGGGTTTAAATAAAATAATGCTCCAGCTGTTCGAGCAAATCCAGAAGTGGAAGGAATGACATTGCGAAACCCCCACCCAACGTCCTAGGCCAGCTTCTCCATCTTTCCCACGACTGCATTCTGTCCTCTGGCCCTTGGCTGCAGTCATCTCAGTGTCCTGGGGGGATTTGGGTGCGTCTTGTGACTAATGGGCTGCTGACCCAGTGTCTCAGTTCTGGGACAAAAAGGCAACACAAATGAATCCCAGGATGTAGGGGAATGTTTAAGAGATGATGTCAAGATTATATAGGCTGAGAAAGAAGTGCATGTGTACTAGGGCTGCACAATTAATCGAATTTTAATTATAATTGGCTGCCACGATTAAATTAAGATGATATTTTTGGTGATATTGAAATTTGAAAAGTGGGCTCTGCTGCTTATGATATCAAGAACAATCTCAACCAATAGTCAACCAACCACCAGGGGGTGAACAAAAGCATAGACTGTATGAGCAGCAACCTCAGACTGTGACAGAGTGAGACGTAATGTTGGGATCAGTAGGTGACAACATAGATATATACACCAAAGATATAATCACTAGATGTCGCATTCAGCCTCTCAGCATACGTCAATAACGCCATATATGGACATAGACAGAGGGGACATGTACCCCCCCTGACATAAATTTGTCCCCCCAAAACCCCATAAAATTCACTATCATAAAAAATGATAGTGAATGTAAGAGAGAATGATGGCAAATGTAAGAGAAAAAAATTGTTAATGTAAGAGAAAATGATAGTGACTGTAAGAGAGAACAGTTCAGTATTGTGTGTGTGAGACCAATGACAGACAATGTCCTATAGGGCCTGTCATAGTTCCAATCCAATTTATTTATTGTTCCAATTTATTGTTTTTTATTTCTGTCTTTATTGTTAGCCCTTTGTCTTGGGTAAATTTTATTTAATTACATACAAGTTATTTTTATTTGAGGTTTCATTTTGAACTGAACTGAATAACATATTTATTGCATTTTACCTTTGCTGCGTATTTGTCTTTAGGTCATGGTGTCATTCTTCTCTGAGCAAGTTCATACTCAGTGCTTTAGTTTGAATCTTCAACAGCTTTTGTTGTTGAAACATTGGATCTCATGCACACACATGCACACACACCAAGGATTGTAAAGCATGTCTGAAATAGTGAGACAGTAAAGGTTTGTTTCAGTTGTGTGTGCACTGCAGTGCACAGGAATGTTGTTTTTAATCATTTAAATTATTTTATTATTTTTAGTTGGAAATTTTAATTGTCCTTACTTGTAGTCCATTAGAGACAAGATCCTGCATATAAATGAAGTTTTTTTCCAGTCACATTTGTTTGTGAAGTGATGTGATTGTCACTTGTGATACACAGCAGCACAGCACACGGTGCACACAGTGAAATTTGTCCTCTACATTTAACCCATGGCAGCCATGACAGGCGCCCGGGGAGCAGTGTGTGGGGACGGTGCTTTGGTCAGTGGCACCTCAGTGGCACCTTGGCGGATCGAGATTCTATCCGGCAACCTTCTGATTACGGGGCCGCTCAAATACACACACATGCAAACAGATGCTGGAAATCACGTTGCTCATGCAATCACAGAGAACAATAATTTTTTGGTGTGTGTATTAAAATTTAGCACCTGCTTTTACTTTTCAGATTAAGAAAGTACAAGGTTCTCAACATGAAATAGAAAAAGGAAATTCATGATCAAACTTTAATTTTTTCTTGGAAAGCAATGACAGTTTAAAAGACAATAGGATGAAAGGATGAAGGAGAAGAGTTAAATCATTGTTAGTTCATTTAGTTCATTTGTTAATTTCATGGAATTGGTCAAATTGTAAAAAAAAAATTGTAAAAAAAAGACCTAACCTAAAAATTCTAATGCGTCACGTGAAAGTTTGGACAATGTTCAAAAATGTGGATGCTAATGGATGCTAATGTCAAAAATTCTAAGAGGGTGTGGCCACAATGCGTCATGTGAAATTTGGTAATGTTTGGACGATGTTCAAAAATTACCATGTTAGCATGTTAATGTTATCATGCTAACGTCAAAAATGCTTAAGGGGGCGTGGCCACAACGTGATAATTTGGTGACGTTTCAAGCATGTTGAAAATTTTATATGTTGGCATGCTAACAATACGTAGCCACAATGAGTCAAGTTAAGTATAGTGACGATTTGGACATGACAACTATTTTATTTGGAATACTGAAAATGTTACCATTGTTCCTCTGTAAAATTAATGGGATTCAATGGGAGGATGGAGGGATGAAAAGCAGAAGTGTAGGTAAGGGGGATGAGTGGAAGGAGGTTAAATGTGGTTGAATATGTTAAGTTTGTTGAATGGGTCAAATGTGTGGGGGTTGGAAAAATGCATGGGGGTGAATTTCAGGATGGAGGGATGAAAAGATGAGTGAAGAAAGTTTTAATGTGGTTGAAATGGTGAATGAATGGGTGAAATGTGTGGTTGTTGGAAGGCTGAAAGTGTAACCACTGTTGCTCTGAAAAAAAATGCATGGGGTGAATTGGAGGATGGAGAAATGAAAAGAGGAGTGGAAAATAAGAGAATGAGTAGAGAAAGGTTGATTGTGGTTTAATTAGTTACATTGGATGAATGGGTGAAATGTGTGATGTTTGGAAGGCTAAAACATTTACATTTAGATTTACAGCATTTATCACACGCCCTTATCCAGAGCGACTTACAATCAGTGGTTACAGGGACAGTCCCCCCTGGAGCAACTTAGGGTTAAGTGTCTTGCTCAGGGACACAATGGTAGTAAGTGGGATTTGAACCTGGGTCTCCTGGTTCACAGGCGAGTGTGTTACCCAATAGACTACTACCACCCTATGTGTGACTGTTGCTCTGTAAAATGCATGGGAGTAAATGAGAGAATAGAGTGATAAGAAAAGAGTGATAAAGGATTAGTGTAAGAGAAAACGGGAAAAAGAAAATTAAGTTGGCCTTAGATGAAGGTTTGTACAAATTTCCATGTCAAAATTGTGGACGTGAGAGCTAAATTTTGTATCAACTTTCCTAATATCAAACAAAAACACAAATGTTGACATGTAAAATAAGATGTTTTTGCTTACATCTTGCTCTTTTTCATTTCAGACTTTCAGTTTTTTTGCTCTGCCCTGTTTTGTGTTTACGCTGCCTGAGAATACAATTGGACATTTGGCACACTTTGCCCATGAGGGCGGGGCTTCACCTCATTGGCCTGCAGGATTTTGAGTGACAGCTCAAAAGTCCAAAAGTATTCTCAGGCAGCGTAAATGTAAAACGTGTTAGAGCGACTGAAAAGCCAGCTGTGAAACTAAAGCAGCGTAACTGAAAGTCTTTGAAGCGAAAATGAAAAAGAGTAAGATGTAAGCAAAAATGTATGTTATCAGAAGAAAGTGAAGTGAAAGTCATGTGATTGTCATTGTGAAACACTGCAAAAATTGACAGCAAGACGACATTCCATGCAGTGTTTATCATTCTGGCTCTAATACACTTCTATGATTTGCCCCAACCAACAAACATGAATACTACACATTACATAGCACAAGGTAAAGGATCAGCAACAGATGCACCTGGAAAAGGGAACCAAAGCACAGAGCAGATCAGTGTACCAGTGTAGTGCCATAATCAAAAGAGATTGTAGCGAAAAGAGATAAGGGTGGGCAGAGGTATTATCCCCTAACAGGTCTTTGTTACGGTGCAAGGGAAGTAACAGGCACCAGCTCATGAAAATATCATGAACAACAAAGAAACAACAATGGCATGATGGCCAGGACCATAGAGACAGACATAAAGGTAAATCAAAAACGCAACAATAGTTTCATAAAATGAAATAACCTAAATATGAACAGTCACATGGTGAATGATCATATGGTCCTAATTGATGGCACCTGGGCTGATCAGGTGATCTGAAGACCTGTTTTATCTGATTGAGAAACAAGGCAGAATATCTGGGCTCAGGAGAAAATCATTTGGTGTTTGAGATGTATGGTATATAAGCATGATTATAGTCACCACAATTCCCACATGCTTGTGGAGGTGGTGTAATGTGTGTGAGAGATGAAATAAATTCACTAAATAGATGAAGCCCTAGTGTTAACAGGAGACTTATTCAAAGAAATTCATCTTCCCTTTGCAAATGTGAAATCGACCATCAGTTTATTTTAGTTACACAATCAGACAGGTCTCATGGCAGAGCACACAGATCCATGTGGATAAGATTCAACATCAGTTATCTTAAATTAGAACCTTGTGAAAGCCTTTACCCATATGTGTAAAAGGTCCATGTTATTCCAGGCAGAATCATGTGATTGTGAGTAACATTAAAAGCATGGGATATGCCTTGTTTCCAAATCTTGTTTCCCATAATCAGAAGGTTGCTGGTTTGAATCCTGATCGACCAAGGTGCCACTGAGCAAAGCACGGTCCCCACACACTGCTCCCCAGCCGCCTGTCATGGCTGCCCACTGCTCACTAAGGTGATAGTTAAAAGCAGAGAACACATTTTGTTGTGTGCTCCGTATGCTGAGCTGCAGTGTTTCACAATGACAATCACTTCACTTTCATTACACTGTTCGAAAGCGATATTAAACACTTTCTTTTGACTTCATCCTAAATCGATTTGCTCTGTTTTGACAAAACTGACCCTATGGTCAAAATTTCATTACTCAGTTAACTGCAGTTCTTTCCTTTTCTTTCCCTCTGCTGTTCTTGTTTGTTCAAAAAATAGTAATATTTAAATAACAATCCTCCTGAGGTTCTAATTTTAAACCTATGACCCATAGTTCATTCTATTATTTATTAAAAACATTCATATATGGCCATTTGAGTAACCAATGTCATTAATTAACTCTGCCAACTTTTAACTTCAATATCCAGTGGACATTGTTTGTCGGTAGTATGTAAGTGTAATATTATCACTTTCCCCAGTAACAGGTAGTGTAAGGGATTATAATATCTAAGACAGTTTCAGTCAAAGATGCAAAGATGTTAATTGGAAATTTTGTCCTGACAAAATGATGGTGATGATTATGCAGTTAGATTGTTGACTCTTTCTTGTCAAAGCTAATTGATTCAAATGATTTGAATTCTACATTATCTCAGTCTCAGAGTTCTGTCGAAGGGAACTGAGTTCAAAGTACAAAGTATGTAGCTTTGGCTCGATGGATGAACTCAGTATTCTTTTCTTCTTTGCACATCGTAGTCTAATTTGCTTATTGTCCTGTCATGTGCGCACATTTTTCATCTTATTAGGCCAAATTTTATTTATTAAAATAATGTATCTCTGACATGGTTCCTCTATGATAGGTTCATGAATAGTTTCAATATGGTGGTGGGTTACACTAATGCAAGCCTGGGAGTGAAATGTTCACTGTTGTAACACCCACTAGATGGCAACATAAAGAAAGTAGTGTCAGCTTTGAAATGTTGCTGGATACAGTGTACAGGGCCATCAAGTGGTCACATTTAATACTGCAGAGCCCAATTTACATTTGTCATTTTATCATACAAATTAATTTTATCCAGACTTATCCAGAGCACCTCACAATCAATAGTGACAGGGACAGTCCCCGTGAAGACACTCAGGATTAAGGGACAGAAGGGGAGTAAGTGGGGTTTAAACCTGGGACTTTCTGGACTTGTGCTTCATTGGCTACTACCACTTAGGCCCCATGGTTACATCCATCTTTGAAGGTTAAAACATTCTAGGATATGAACATAAGTAATAATATACAATAAATGAACGATGCTGGAATTATTTCTATATGGGCAGTACGTTTTAGTGCTTTGTTGAGTCACTGCACATTCATAATTACATTTATAATTAAACTATGTAATTCTTATATCTCTTTCCCTTTTTCCAGGGTCAGCCTGGACCTATTGGTCCTCAGGGGCCTCAGGGCCCTACAGGTTTCCCAGGTAGCACTGGACCTGAAGGGCCCAAAGGTGAAAAGGGGGGTAAGGGTCGTCCCGGTGAGAATGGTCCCAAGGGCTCCATGGTGAGGGTCACCACAACAAAAGCAAGACATCCATGAATTACATGAGTAAATCAGCGTTAAATCTTGATCATTTCTGGGATTCTGTCTTTTCAGGGAATGACAGGTGTTCCTGGATTTCCTGGAGCGGATGGTATTCCAGTGAGTAGGATACCAGGGCTATGGAGTTGCTAAATGCAAATATGCAGTTTTAATAATTTATGTCAGAACTTCAGAATTGTCTTTTTTAATCAGATCCCGAACATAGTCACCTATGACCTCTGATCTTAACTCTGCAGGGTTACCCAGGCCAGGGGGGACCCCGAGGGAAACCAGGTGCAGATGGCTGCAAAGGATCACCAGGAGAGCCAGGATTTCCAGGAGTACCGGGTTCCTCCGGTTTTTTAGGGATGCCTGTATGTTCAGCAGATATTGCGGTCACCTGAGCTTCTAGAAAACCCAATAGCCAAATAAGACCAAAGTTACCATATCAAGCCATATGGTCCAACAAATTCAGTGGCCTATTTCACAGTCTGGATCAGAATGTTGTTAATGACTCTTGCAGGTGGAACGAAATCTACACTGTCTCCCTGTCTCCCCAGGGCCATCCCGGGCTGCAAGGAGAAAAGGGTGATAACCTGGATGTGCGTGTGTATATGGAGAGGTTTAGGGTAAGTGTGCACCATGTAAATATTTTGAGCTGGTCTGGTCTGTTTCTTTGACCACAAATCTTGTGTTTGCAGGGAGAGCCTGGACATTCTGGGATTTACGGACCCCCGGTATGTTTTTAATTTACTGCATCTATTTTTGTCTCATACACACACAAACACACATCCAACATGGAGACAAGATGCAGACATAACACACAACTCATTGTGTCAAAATTTATTTTAGGGATTTGGGGGAAGCATAGGTTTGATGGGACCTCCAGGTTTCATTGGGCCTAAAGTAAGTCAGTCTACTGGATTCCACTTTTACCTTTTGTGTGGTTTTGGAAGCCATTAAGCTCCTACCACTTATTTTTTTGTTTTTTTAGGGGCCTAAAGGTGATCCTGGACCTAAAGGTCAGAAGGTAAGCATTCATTTGAGAAACATTTTTCCAAGACATCAGGGGGGGCAGTGGTGGCCTAGCGGTTAAGGAAGCGGCCCCGTAATCAGAAGGTTGCCAGTTCGAATCCCGATCCGCCAAGGTGCCACTGAGCAAAGCACCGTCCCCACACACTGTTCCCCGGACGCCTGTCATGCCTGCCCACTGCTCACTGATGGGTTAAATGCAGAGGACAAATTTCACTGTGTGCACCGTGTGCTGTGCACACTTCACTTTATTATTATTATCATAATGATTATATATATATTATGGGGCCGCCATCATTACACCTGAATTTACTGCAAAACAAAGTTTAAGGTGAAGGTTGATCAGAGGATCGCCCACTGAGCAACCTTCAACCTTAAACTTTTGCAGTAAATTCAGGTGTAGTTGAATAATTTTGGATTTGTGTCATGTGTTCTAAGTGCTGCATACCTTACATTCCCTGTCTCTGCCTTTCTATAGGGGGAAGCTCTTGTGATCAAAGGAGTAAAAGGAGAAATAGTAGGTCACACATGTCCTAAGCCTTTGGTGAAACTGTGTGTCCCTGACATACTACAGTGCCCTAAATGTTGTTCACACATAACCATTTGTAGCAATATTTAGCAAAGTCAGCTCTACTTATTACAATACCTCCTTTCACCACAGGGGGAGTATGGAGATCCTGGGCCAGTTTCCAATGCCACCTGGGAGCTTGTCAATCGGTTGAAGGTGTGTCATTAACAGTGTTTAGAAGATTGCTTTGGAAATGTTATTTGTTACAATTACATGTTACCCTATTTAAAATGCAATAGTAATGTCATTATATAAAATATATTATATACTATACAACTAATTACATTTGATTGCATTTTCACTTGTAAATTATGATAGAATATTCTTAACTGTTAACCATTTAGAAATTTTGTTTCAGCATCAGGACTGGCGACTTATCACATTCATCTCACAATGTCCACTTCACAGTGTTTTTTATAGGCACGGAGCAGTGATTGGCTGAACCAAACACCACTAATATTAAATATATCAGCATATTAAGATGTAACTGGAATCATGAATTTTTCAAGAAGTAACTGTAATTGCATTATACCTTTTCCTCTAGTGACTGTAAAGAATTACAAATAAATTAACAGTAATTACATAAAATAATGCCATGTAACTCGATACTCCCAAACACTCGTCATTAACCAATTTCCATGTATATTGCATAAATTCATTATTGAATTTACAAACTGTAGATTTCAAACTTTGTGAGTGCCTGTTATTACATTTAGGTTTTATCGAAATAGAATATATAATTAATTGCCCAAAGAAAAGAAAATATTTGACACACAATCTGCTGACAGAGCACATACTGGTTCAGAAGGTAGTTTCATGACCTCACACCTCCAAGCTTATGGGTCGAATCCAAGTCCCGTCTTTCATGTCTGCGGGATGACCTGGAGGCTAAGGAGGCAGACTTGTCAATGTGCCAATGCCACTGAGGTGCCCACTGTTCACAGTTGGGGATTGGTAAATGAGCAAATGTTAAAGGCAGAGAACACATTTCATTGTATATAATGAGGGTCAAGTATTGTGTATCACAAATGATAAAAATCTATTTCACTACCCCAATTTGCAACGTGCATGGCCTCACATCTCCAAGGTTTTGAGTTAGAATCCCTGCTCAGACCTTGTGTGTGTGTGCAGTTTGCAGTGAACGCTGCCAAACAGGGCAGGTGTGAATGCTGCCAGTCTAAAAACCTGGCTGGTTCTTGAAAAAGGAGGAGATCTGGTCACCCTTTGCCAACTCTACTCTTGTGGGCCAGTGGTGGCCTAGCGGGAAAAGAAGTAGACCCAATATTGGAAGTTTGCCAGTTCGAATCCCCAAGGTGATTCCAACTGAGGTGCCACTGAACAAAGTACCATCCCCTCACACTGCTCCCCGCGTGCCTTTCATGACTGCCCACTGCTCACTAAGGGTGATGGGCTAAAAGCAGAGGACACATTCCTCTGAGAGAGAGAGAGAGAGAGAGCATTTATGACATGTTGAGCAACAAAAATTTTAATGTAACATTTTAACATTTTAATCACAATTACCTTCAAATTTCAAACTATATTTCGAATAAAAAGAACCTATGGTGTACCTTGCCCTGGGTGAGTCCCTGTACTGGATCCAACTGGATTAAATGGTTTCGTTCTCATTTGTTCACCATTAGGGGGCAATGGGTGAAAACGGACTTACAGGAGACAGAGGAGATGATGTGAGTACAAATAAGAATGTATGCCTGGACTGGCCATAGCATTTAGTAATATGTCTTAGACGTAATGAGACACAGAATAACTTGATCATCAGTCTGTGTTCAGGGTGTTACTGGGACAACATTAAACTTATTTCACTTAATATGATAGGTTTATCAGTCCACGAAAGGAGAAGAGGGTATCACAGGGTTTCCAGGGCAACGGGTAAGACTATATTATTCTAAAACTATTATTTGTCTGTCTATTATTGGTCTTTGTATGATATTACTTTGTATGATATTACTTATTCCTTCAGGGACCTCTTGGAAGAGATGGAGAGCCAGGACAGAGGGTATTTACATGTTTATACTTATTGGACTATAAGATCAGTGTAGTTAATGTTCTTATTTTGATGTTAGAGATTTAAGTGCTGGGGTCATTAGTCATTAATCTTAGATCTTAATCTATTTTCTTGTTAATTCATGCAATTTCCAACATTTACTGAATACAGTGGGGCAAAAATTATTTGCCACGTGCCATTTATACAGGTAACAAGTGAAGGATAGAAGAGCCAAAGAAGAAGTAACAGGTCTGTGAGGGCCACAGTTCTTGCTTATTTAAATCATCAGATAGATAAAAGGGTGGCAGATTTATAGAGGTAATCAGGCCATGGCCAGTCTCCTAAGTCTTTAGGAATATATTAAGAATATAGATACAATTATAAGACATTTAATTAATAAATCATCATGAAAACGTTACTCACCACTTGAGTATGTAAGTAATTGTTTTCAACTCTTATACTCAAAAGATTTAGCTTACTCTACCCATGTGATGTCTAGTCAAAATCCTTATACATTCCCTACATCCATCAACATAAAGAGCTCCAATTCACTTGCTGCATGGTGGACAAAGAACGCAGTGGCAAGTGGAACACCTACGAGGATCATTCAAAGATACATAGCAAATATAAATCACTGAAAGACACCAGGTAAATATAACATAAATATAACAGTGTGAGAGCACAGATACTGGGAGCAGAGTTCACCCAAGGACTTTTAGAACTGAGTGTAAGCGGTGGGCCCTGGAGTAATTTTCACGTGTAAATGACTGGTCAGTTAGGAATGAAAGGTGGTTCAGTATAATTGCTGAGAGGTTTTTCCATTCATTTACAGGGCGAAGATGGAGATCCTGGTTATCCAGGACAAGATGGACGCAAGGTTCCTTTTTATCTTGCTTTGGGTTAACTTTTAGATTCTATTTGTGATATAATGATATATTTGTGATTGATGAAATTTTTCCTCACATTATAAGAAACAAAATGTTTCGTATAATTAGAAACATGTATTGAGTTTTACAGTATGTATGTTTTATAAGTCTTAGAAGAATTTATCAAGAATGTGAATCACATGTTACCATAAATGATACAGCATTTATCATATTATACATATAATAAATGATACAGCATGCAGACACAGATAAGGCAGATACCACAGATGGGGCAGCAACATTGTGTTTTGGCTTTCCCCAAAAACTACTCAAAACATTTGAAATCTTGCTGCTAAACCAACCATTGACCCAAAACTCCTGCAATATTCTAGAAGAGGGGTCACCATCCCTGGTCCTGCACAGCTTTGTATATACCTTCATTTATCACACCTGATAACTGTTATGATCTGTACTCATTATGACCCACTTCTTGGGTTGAATGAGGTGTGGTGGAACATGGAAAGCTGTGCAGGACTGGTGCCTTCCAGGACCAGGGTTGGTGACCCTTGTTCTAGAGGGATGGATCATATATGGCTCATTTACATTTACAGCATTTATCAGACGCCCTTGTCCAGAGCGACTTACAATCAGTAGTTATAGGGACAACTTAGGTTTAAGTGTCTTGCTCAGGGACACAATGGTGAGTGTGTTACTCACTAGGCTACTACCATGTCGAGGTACCTGTTGCTATGTTAGATATTATTGTCCTTTCTTTTTTCTTTTCAGAAAGTAAATCTAAATTGTTTCATCTTAATCTATGTGTTGTAGGGGGAGAGAGGAGACCCAGGTGATCTGACATACTGGGATGCTTCTGGAGCAGGGGGTGGGTCTTTACCACGAAAAAATTCAAAACTAACTGATATAGGATATCCTTTGAGTTTGATTATTCAGATTAGCATTTCTTAACATCTTTTTCAAATCATTAATGTTTTTTTTTTTCTTTGATCTTCAGGGGGACTGCCAGGATCTCGTGGTGAAGATGGTCCACAGGGGGAGAGAGGACCGTTGGGGGATAAAGGTGTTCCTGGTCCACCAGGGCCTAATGCTTTCGATCAGCAAATAGGTCTGTTCAATCTTAAGTACAAAAATCTATATTTTTTTATCTTTCTTTAGAAGGTGAATTCAGCGTGAGCATGCCATATTGGCCCAACTGATCATGATTTGAAGGCATTAAAGATGATAAAAAATGTCTGTCAGGTTCTCATGATGATCGATTATATTGTCTGTTGAGTTTCTTCTGAGGTTATTAACTGTTATGATATCCAGATTTTGATGTCTAACCAATATACCACTAAGATGCTTTCTCTGTTGTTGTCTTTCAGCTCTCTTTGGATCTTTGGGCCCAAAGGGGGTTAAAGGACAGAAGGGTCCAGATGGAGTACCTGGAAGAGCTGCAACTCGACCTGGGCCTCAAGGACAGGACGGGTCTTCAGGGTTCCCAGGACCTCCTGGACCTAAAGGATCATGTACGTGTATGCATGCAGAGATCATAGCAGTAGCTCAGCCATATAAAGCAGCTCATGAAGCCATACATTAACACTTTGACATAATGTGGCCCAGTTGAAATCAAGGTAATAGACGTGTGATTTGGGAAACAGGGGAAGAACACTTTAAAGGAGAAAAAGGAGAAAGAGGGCGTCCTGGTTCTGCGGGCAGAAAGGGAAATAAAGGTAAGAGATTGTTTTCTTCATAGGAGTGATATTACATTTGTGTAGCCACTTTATAAGATTCCCTTAATTTAGTTGAATTTGAAGTTGAATTGTGATGATTCTGAGGGGAAAAGACTAAAAAGACTTTGATTCTGATTATTGGTACTGTTTGCTAAAGTCTTGATGTTCTTGACAATTTGTTGGCAAAACCAGGAGACCATGGCTTTTGTAATTGCACTGAGAGCACTCTGATTGGCCCACCGGGTCCACCTGGTAGCCCTGGCAGTTCTGGTATGGTGGGAGAGTGGGGTATACGGGGTGATGAGGGAGATTCTGGACTTAAGGGCCCTCCTGGATTACCTGTGAGTCTTGCGTTAAATTTAATTCATGTTTGTATGTTAACATTGCTAACAGTAGTACAAGCATTCATTATTTCATGTTTTTGTATCCTTAGGGGATAGAGGGACTTCAGGGTTTATCCGGGCCTAAGGGAAGGAAAGGAGACACTGTACAGGCAATGCGGAAAGGTCAGGAATGTTCACATCTTCTGAAAGAGTAAATTCGAAGAAGAGTAAAAGGATGTTTTTATCCCCAGGACCTCGTGGAGACGCAGGTGATCCAGGCACATTCGGTGAGCTGGGAGCACAGGGCCAACCTGGCATTGCTGGAGCTCCAGGGCAGCCAGGAGCGCAAGGTCTTCTGGTGAATAAGAAAATACATTTACGATTTATTCAAATGTGCACACACACCCAGGTCTTTTATTTTATATCAAGAATGGGTGATATATACATTTTTTAACATCATTGTCAAAAATGTTCCCCAGTCCCAGACATCCCAAATCTAAACCGCCAGATGTTAACTCCTCAGCATCCTTTTTCGCATCTTCCTCACATTGATCAAACCTGACCTCTCACTTACCGTGCAAGCCAGTGTAAAAACCCATCGGGTTTGGGCAAAGATCTTCAGCTCTGTATGTGACACCTGGTGGAGTGCCAGGTATTACAGGACAAGGTGATTTGATTTGTGTAATTCTGTACCAATCTTCGGCAGGCCGTAGTTGGCCCAGCCGTGATGTATAAGGTAACAGAAAATGTTTTTAGAGTCCTTATAGATGTGCCAGTGACTCAGTGTTCAGTGCATTTATATTGGTGACTGAACAGCAGTGTGATCATGAGCGCACATTGGTCTGGCACTGATGACCAATAATACATGTCTCTATACTGTTCTTATATGCATTCTGCTGACAATTGAGAGGTGGCTCCAGTACTGATGGAACCGCTAGCTGCACCAGCCTCTCTCTAGTCAATTAAGACAAAACTGTTTGATATAGTAGTTCATCTATTGATGGCCGAACTCTGAACACAGCTTCCAAAGATGAACAGCCCAGCACAGCCTCAATGTCAGTGTCACGTCCACGAGCTGCCGGGGGAAGGAAGCACAGAGGCGGGACATTCTGGGAAACAATTATTTATTCACAATAAAGAGAAACAAAACCAGGCACGAGGGCCGAAAAAGGGGAGAACTTAAACAAACCCGCAGGCGTGTGGCGATTTCCAGAACTGAAAAACAACACTACACATACGTTGCAGGGTCCACAAAAATGTTGCAGCCCGACCGGCTGCTCCAAAGTTCCTTATAACCAGCCCTGCAGATTGGTACCAGGTGCATCTAATCCTGACAGTCAGGGTCGTGTGAAATGTGTGAAATTGGTTTGGGTCCCCTGAACACCTATAAAAGATTGACTTCATTTATGAATTGAGCTGCACAACCCCCTCACAATAGTCTTTCAATTTCAAAGAACTTTATTTGTCCTCGAGGGGCAATTTAGAAGGCACAGTGGAGCAGCTCAGTATAACACTTGTTACAATAGACACAACATATGAAGTGCTTGAGGTGATAATGGTTAATTTGGGGGGGTGTCTAAAGTTCAGTAGAGAGGGGCCTGACAGCAGGGACAGGAGAACTGTGTCATCAGAGTACCTCACCAGGTGACAGCTGGGCTGTCTGGCCCTGCAGTCATCTGTGTATAAGATGAAGAGCAGAGGAGACAGCACGCAGCCTTGGGGTGATCCGGGCGAGGTGTAACGGAGATCGGAGAGAGTGTTGTTAACCAGAACTCGCTGTGGTCTGTTGGTCAGAAAGTTCAATATCCACAGGATTGTCTGGTTGTCTAGATGGAAGTTGGAGGAAAGTTTATTAGCCAGGATGTGGGGTTGCAGAGTGTTGCAAGCTGAGGAAAAGTCAGCAAACAGGAGTCTTACTATGTAGTCGGGCTGCTCCAGATGCTTGTGTATGGTGTCTATGATGAAAGAGATTCTCTCTCCAGTGCTCTTGAGTGCTCTCACTACATCCAGTGTGGTGAAGACGATTGAAGAGTTGCCTGGCTTCAGTGAGGATCTTAAATTCTACAGCTGGATGGTGTTATCTGACTCATACCTGGTGTAAAATGAGTTGAGGTCATCAGGCAGGGATGTGGTGCTGCTGCCGTCCACATGGATGTTTCTGGGGCTGGAGGCTAATGTGTTTGCGGAGGCCATGGTTTTCAGTGCCTGCCAGGCAGTGCGGAGGTTCCCCTCAGAAAAATGGGAGCAGGGAGTATGGAATAGGGAGCATTGTAAAAAAGAAAGCAGATTCTCAGAAAGTTACAAATACAGAAAAGGTGTTTGTCAAAAAGTTGTCCTATAACCCCACACTCTTTTCTTTTTCGGTTATTACAGTCATTAAAAACAAAATAAACATATACATTTATGGAAAAGGCATTGAAATTAAAGACTTGACTGGGAATCGATAAAAGAGGCGACATATAAACACTCACAACAGCTGCACACAATCAGGTTAACAAGGTACACATGATCGTGATCATTGATCAAGATCATATAATTGCCCGGCGCTTGTGGTAATGGTCACTTTTATGATCGGATTTAGTTATTTATATTTGTTTTTTTATTTATTGCCTGTCACGTTTCTGTCTAGGGGTTAAGGGAAACATGGACACGAACGAGAGGGAGTGGACATATGGGACTTAGACACACAAAAACAACTGAAGACAGACCGATTATTTACAGTGGTTAGGTGAACCCACAACCACCCAAATAGTGCTATATACAATAAAATCCACAAACAAGAGGAACACTATACACACAAGTTGGGAGAATATGTACAACAGAGTAATACACTACTAGGGAAAGGCTTACAATAACAACACAGATCAAGACACAAACTCTGCAACTCCTTTCAAACAACCATCCAACAACAACACACTCTACACCAATTCTCCGCACTCCAAATTCCTCCAGAACACCAAGGCCAGAGTTGACGAGGTAGCCTTGGCTCCTCCCCTAAAAAGGTTCCTGAAAAATTGTGTAATTGAAAATGTCATGGAACATGGAATTATTTCGTAAAAATGTGTAAGAGCCAACAAGAAAGTTTGTTACACTTGGATACATTCTTAAAATGGTGCCATTTCTTTTTTTTTTTCTTTTTTTTATGCTTTATTTGTGATTTTCAATTTTTCAACAACAAACAAATAACAGCTGTTGACCAATATCCACCCTCAGACCCACCCATCAAATAGCAAGAAGAGAAATAAATACATAAATAATAAACAAAAAAACCAAAACAAAATAATAATAAAAAAGGGGGAAGGGAAGGGAAGCTGTCTCCTCTCATTGTTGTAGTATTTTACTTTGTATATGCATTAAGAAATGACATGTCTATGCTGGACTTAAACTGGATGATTTAACATATTCAATAAATGGTGACCATATCTCCTTGAACTTTTGCTGACGATTAGCTTGATTGCATCGCAGTTTTTCCAACTGCAACATGGAGAGCATTTCCTTAATCCAACTATTGAAAGAGGGGGGCTTGTCTGATTTCCACAGCAGAAGAATAAGTCTTCTGGCCATTAATGAGGCGAAAGCTACCACCTTGGCTTGAGATTTTGTAAGAATTATATCTGGAGGGGGGACCCCAAAAATAGAAATGTATGGTGTAGGTTCAATCGTTCTATTACATAAAGATGACAAGACTATGAAAATATTTTCCCAGAAATTATACAAAGACTGGCAGTTCCAGAACATGTGGCCTAAAGTAGCTGGCCCTTGGTGACATCGTAGGCACTCCGAGCTGGTATTAGGAAACATTTTTGCTAGTTTATCTACTGAGTAGTGTAGACGATGTAGTACTTTAAACTGGATCAAACATTGTTGCCAGCTCTCACCCGTAACTACAATGTTAAGATCCTGTTCCCATGCCACTTTAGTTTTCTCCCATGAGGGTGAATAAATGTTCTGGATCAGAGTATATAATTTTGATATATTGCCTCTCATAAAGGGGTCCAGAGCAAGAATTTCATCTGCAGCATTTTTAGCTGGTGAATGTACAGATCTAAAGTGTTTGCTCACAAAACTTCTAATCTGTAGAACTCTATAGAAATGAGATTTGGGAATATTGTAACTTTATTGCAATGTTTCAAATGTCATAAGCTTTCCTTCAGCGAAGAGGTCTTTGATAAAGATCAAGCCATTGTTGTGCCAGGTTTGAAATGCTGCATCTGTTTGGGACGGTAAGAAAAGATGGTTATTCAAAAGGGGAGAAAATAAGCTTAGTTGCTTTATACGAAAATGTTTCCTAAACTGGAGCCAAATCTTAAGTGAGTGTTTTACTACAGGATTAAGGAGGTGTGAGTACGGCTGCATATATATAGGAGCGCTCATTAAGGAAATAGGACCAAGCCCTGAATCACCTCGCAATTCCATGTCTGCCCAAGCAGGGCCAGGATTATTACGCCACGCAAAGATCCAGTATATTAATTTACTTGTGATTGCTGCCCAATAGTAATACATGAAGTTTGGCAAACCCATACCACCTGGTACTTTAGGCATTTCAAGGAAAATATTCCTCATCCGCGGGACAGATTTATTCCACACAAATGAAGAAATCAAAGAACCTAACTCCTTGAAGACAGACTTGGGTAGGAAAATAGGAATCATTTGGAATAAATACAGAAAGCGTGGTAGGACTACCATCTTAATGGTATTCACTCTTCCAGCCAAAGAAATGGGCAATAAAGACCATCATGAGAAATCGTTTTTTGTACGCTCAAGTAGAGTTTTAAAATTGCGCGCATAAAGGTCCTTATAAGAACGGGGGCATTAATTGCCAGATAACTAAATTCCACAACCTGCTTAAATGGAAAAGAACTAAGATCCAGTGACATTGCTAACTGATTAACCTGCAAAATGGTGCTTTTAGAAAAATTCATTTTATAACCTGAAATTAAACTATATGACCGTAATAGTTCCATGAGGACTGGTATAGATTCTAAAGGGTTAGACAAATATATTAGAAGGTCATCTGCATAGAGTGACACCTTATGAGTTTTGTTGAACCTGGTTACACCTGTAATCCTCTCCTCTTTCCTAAGGGCAATCACCAAAGGCTCTATAGCTAAGTCAAAAAGGAAAGGTGACAGACAGCAACCCTGTCTTGTACCACGATGCAAAGGGAAATAATCTGATATTACAGAGTTAGTTCGTACAGAGGCCAGTGGTGAATTATACATTATTTTAACCCATGATATAAATTTCGGACCCAAACCAAATCTTTCCAAGACCTCAAATAAATAGTCCCACTCAACCCGGTCAAACGCCTTTTCGGCATCAGCTTGGCTGAAAAAAACTTTATAAAACTCAATTGGGAATCCATCTGGGCCGGGAGATTTACCATTTTGCATGGAATTTATAGCTTGTGCTATATCTTTGCAAGATATTCCAAGGTCTAAACGTGACCGGTCTTCACAGGTAATCTTAGTAATTTCTAACTTATCAAGAAATGTATGTATTTCAGATGGACTGACATGGACCTGAGAAGTGTATAGTTTTGTATAATATTCCTTGAATTGTTCATTTGTGGTTGTTGGCTGGTTTGATACAGTGCCATGCGTCGTATGGATCTCAGATATTGTGTGGCTAGCCTGAATTTGCTTAAGCTGATGATATAATAACCTGCCGACTTTATCACTATGTTCATAATATGTGCATCTAGTCTTCAAAAGCAGCCTTTCAGTCTCAGCAATAGAAAGATTGTTAAATTCTGATTGCAAAAGCAGCCTGTCCTTGTACAACTCTGGATTAGAGGAACCAGCACATTTTTTGTCTATTTCCAGAATTTTTTTGGACAGGTCCACTAGCTGGCGATTATGCATTTTCCTCACATGGGCTGTATATGAAATGATTTGTCCCCTAAGAAATGCTTTAAGAGCCTCCCAAATAGTGATGAAGGACATACCAGGCGTGAGATTGACATCAAGAAAGAAGTCAATTTGCTCCGAAATAAGGTCTCGAAATGATTTATGAGAAAGCAGTAATGGGTCGAGGCGCCACATTCGACGAGTTGCGATGTTGCTAGGAAAGCACATGCCGACTTGCACAGGGGAGTGATCCGAGATCACGATAGGGTGGTATTGACTATTTGTGACGCAAGAGAGAAACCTACTATCAATAAAAAAAAAGACTATTCTTGAGAATGAATGATGGACAGGTGAGAAAAATGAATATTGCTGGGAGGTGGGGTTAGTATACCTCCAGGGGTCAAACAATTTGTAGGATTCCATAAATGACAAAACAGCTGATGCAGACTTCGACACAATCTTGGACAGTGTGGGATTCGATCTGTCTAGATTTGGCTGCAGGACCAGGTTGAAGTCACCCCCCAGAATGAAGTGATATGTGTTTTTTGCTAAGGGAGCTTAGCAAAAAAGGTGCAAAAGAACTGTGGGTCGTCCCAGTTGGGGCCGTAGACATTTGCTAAAACTTCATTAAATCCACACAGCTTCCCTATAACTATGACAAACCTGCCTTTGGTATCTGATATTACAGACTCATTTACAAACGGAACCCCCTTTCTTATCAATATCGCTGCGCCTCTTGATCTGTCCCCATATTCAGAGTGGAAGATGTGATCTACCCAGCCTCTCTTTAATTTTGAGTGTTCATTAACTCAAAGATGAGTCTCCTGTAGAAATAGAATCTCAGGGGCCAGGGCTTTCAGATGGGAAAAAATCCTGCAACGTTTTATAGGGTGGTGCAACCCTTTAATATTCCAGCTTACAAAACGCAGTGAGCCCAGCCCTGACCTGTTAAGACCAGCCATATCGTAGATAGCCTAAGCAGTCCCACACACTGAGAAGGAGAAGGGGAGGGAGAAAAAGAAAGTAAATAAATAATGATAAAAAAATTAATGAATTCTGAGCAAACTTAAAACCCCAAAACCTATGCTGCCCCCCATGAAGCAGGGGACCGCATCAACACTCCTAGTGAGCGATAAACATGGCACAACAGTGCTCAGGGTGAACTACCACACTCTAATACGCGAGCAGTAACAGCAAAATAAAAAAATTATGGCAATTATGGTAACGTCATCGATAACATTTACAGCAGCATTTATCAGACGCCCTTATCCAGAGCGACTTACAATCAGTAGTTACAGGGACAGTCTCCCTGGAGCAACTTAGGGTTAAGTGTCTTGCTCAGGGACACAATGGTAGTAAGCGGGATTTGAACCCGGGTCTTCTGGTTCATAGGCGAGTGTGTTACCCACTAGGCTACTACCACCCTAGACAGTCACCCTGGACTACCACCCTAGACAGTCAGTAAGCAGTAATAACTGAGCACACCAATAAATCAACTGAAATTGAACATGTACTGAAACTGTGATATTTTAACCAGAATAACCCGAAGAGTATTTTCCTCTGGTCGATTTACCAGCTATTTCTCCGGGTTAATGCATGTAGATTCCTTTCTGACCAAAGCAAAACCGACAGTTCACCAATGAAAAATGCCTAAAATGATACAATTTAAATCATGCTCGGCGGAGCTCCACACTAATGCGTCTACTCCATAACACGCTCAGCAGCACCCCCGCCATTTCTATTCTATAGTCTCGTTGTTCACACCCCAGGTAGAAAAGCCTCCTTTTCAGCGTTCAGGTTGCTGAGCTAAAAAAAACACATATATATCACTTAAACCATCAATTAAAGGTCTTTTTGTCATTCAGGGTGAAAGACCTGTTGGACCCCATGGAGATGATGGGTATCCAGGTAGGACTGGCCAACGTGGAATGCCTGGATTGCAAGGAGAGCCAGGACTTACATTGGGGGCACTCAAAGGATCGAAGGGTATTCCTGGGGACCCAGGAATAAGAGGTCAAAGCGGCTCTCCAGGCAGTCCTGGACTCCGGGGTATACTTTCTTTTTTGTTTGGTCTTTATCTTTCATGTAGTATTTGCTTTTATATTTTTATTATGTACTCATAACTGAGCACCATTACTATATGTAATAGCATACTTATGGATTTTCAATGTAGGATTTCCTATTAAAAAAGAGATTTATTTATCTATATTAAGGTGGCTGTCTTGGAGGGCCAGAGGATGCACAAGGTAGAATAAATTAAATGTTATAACTCTTTGTGTTGATGTGAATGTGACAGTTCCTCTGTGCTGATTGTAGGATAATGCGCAGGCAAATGCTGCTTTTTTCTATAGGGGACTGTATTCCAGTACCTGGAACTTCAGGTGAACGAGGACCACCAGGACTCCATGGGTTGGATGGTTTACCGGGTGAGCCTCTTACACTGTATGTTGTTTGTATATCAGGTCAGTCAAATTAATGTACAGGAACTGTAACGTAAGATGTCTGGGAAGTGGTAACTGATATACTGTAGTGACATTTTACTTCTTCATTGTTGCACTCTTCCATTCCTCACTGGAAAGGTTGTAACTTTGCAATGATAACTTCTAGCATGTTACGCTTCCTTCATTGATCAACAAAGCATTGATTATAATTTTCTTATAGAATTTCATGTATTGCCCTGCCAAAAAAAAAGTCAACACCTGGATTTTGATTGATTGATTAATTACTTCAGAGATAAATATGTATCAACTAGCAAATTATTTTGTGGTTTTAAGTGTCTTTATCTGTCTCTGTCAAGGACTACCTGGCCCTAAAGGCTACACCGGGCTTGGGGGCGAGGAGGGGCTGAAAGGAGAACGAGGAGAGCAAGGCATAGGTGGACTACCAGGACCTAGGGGTACGAGGGGATGACAAATCATTTAATGTATTAACAGCAACTCTACCCTAAATAAAAATATATCATATTAATTTTTATTATAGTATGATTCAATAATTTTAATAGTTATATAATGTGTATAATTGTAATCTTCTTTTATATACCTGTCTGGCTTCTTGACAGTTCTCTATGCTTACAGGTTTCACTGGACCTCGTGGGGATCTAGGTCAGCCTGGCATTAAGGGTCATGAAGGTGAAACTGGTCTACCTGGTTTAGATGGCCTCCATGGTGAGCAGGGGCTGAAGGGAGCACATGGTGCAGTTTTTGGTGCTGCAACTGGTACCCCGGGTGACACAGGACAGCCTGGATCGCAGGGAGAAATCGGTTCCACTGGAGATACTGGTCCTCAGGGACATCCAGGTCAGTTGTATTTATAAATACAGTTTGTATTTATTTAAAAAAAATGTTCATAGTCTTTTTTATCAAGTTTTATCATTGTGATATATAGTGAGCACAACTAAATGTGTCCACTGCATTTAACCTATCACCATGTAAGCAGTGGGCAGCCATGAAATGAGCTCTGGGAGCAGTGTCTGGGAACGGTACTTTAATCAACAGGACCTCAATGGATCCTTGGCGGTTCGCTTCCTTACCCGCTAGGCCACCACCACTCTTTCTTTTGCTGAATAGGAATGGATGGCATGCCTGGTATGATTGGATTTAAGGGTGATGTTGGACCACTTGGCCTACAGGGTGAGATAGGAAGTCCTGGCCCTGCAGGGAAACATGGTTTTCCTGGCCCATCTGGTAAAAATGGTGTACCAGGACCACCTGGAACCCGTGGAAATCCAGGTTAGACTTTAATTCATGGTTTTAGCACAAAATATTGCAGGTACAAATATGGACCTGTGGTGGCCTTGAAATCTGAGTTCATCTGTCTATGCACTGTCAGGGTTCTCTGGACCAAAAGGAGAACAGGGTGACCCTGGACCTCCAGGGCCCTTGGGGGTAAAGGGTATCCATGGTGAACAAGGCAGTCAGGGCTCCATAGGAAGTATAGGACCTTCAGGTGATCCAGGAGAACCAGGCCCACCTGGGTACCGTGGGCTCCATGGACCCAAAGGTAAGTACCATCACTTATGCAAGCACAGCCTTGATTATATATTCAATATTCTGAAATATAAAAAATATGAACGTGAAATGAAATATATATTGACCTTGGGTTTGAAAGAAGCCTGCATAAGTGGCATTATTGTCAGTTACACACACACAACTGACGATAATGCCACTTATGCAGGCTTCTTTCAAACCCAAGGTCACTATATATTTCATTATATATGCACACACACAACTGACGATGTGCCGTGCTGGAGATTCACACACAACTAGTAGAGAGGTAGAGAGAGATCTCTCTCTCTCTCTCTCTCTCTCTCTCTCTCTCTCTTTCCCTCTACCTCTCTACCTCTATTTCCCAATATTCTGATAAAATGTTTTAAACTTAAAATACTGTAATTACTCATGCTCTAATAATCTCAAAAAACAAAGTTTATAAGTTTTTTTACCCTGCAATACACTTCTCATTAATGTTGGGAAATTGTGTTATTCTTATTGATGGCCATTAAGACTTTTATTCTGTAATTTCTGTCATTGCCGTTAGAGTCTCTTATAGAGCAACACCTTACTAGAGATGTGTCAGCTCACTTTTGTGTTCATTTGTTGGGCTGACCTAAATCTTGGCTTAATCTTGGGGTTTTAGCATGACCCCACCTCTTAATCACTGTCAAAGCTAGACTTCATTTGAGGTCATCAGAGGTCATAAGTTATTAGACATAACAAGTTTAACTAAAGATTGAACATTTAAAAATATATATATTTGTGGATAATGGGGCACAAGCAGACAACCCTCCTTGGCTTATTTCTTGATCAGGTGAAAGTGGTTTCCAAGGCCCGGTTGGGTTTGATGGAAAAGCTGGGGAAAAGGGGCTTACAGGTACACTGGGATCAAAGGGTCTGCATGGTCTGCCTGGAGAACAAGGACGAAAAGGGGCTGTTGGTTCTCCAGGAGAGAAAGGTGAGTCCATGTCAGCTCCAAACATATTCTATTATTTCTGCCAGTAAGTCCTTATTTCCTCTGTGCACACTGCAAGGCGATAGAGGAGTGATGGGTCCTGAAGGCCCACTGCCTGTCGTGGAGCCTGTGATGATGATGAAAATGAAAGGTGTTAAGGGAGACCATGGTCTGCCAGGTGATCACGGATTCATTGGACCAAGAGGTGAGACTCAAATTAGGACCTCGTTAAAACTAAGGATGCATTGGTGCCATTTCATTTGTGAAATATACAGTGAAATATACATTATTAATAAAAAATGATCTGAAAATGAGTTTGACTGATAAAAACCACTCAAACTTTGCTGCACACAACAAGAATATACCTATGTGAGCCATGCCTTTCCAAAAAGAGCTCTGAGAGGAACTATGCTGAATTGATTTACATAATACTGGAAATTTTAGGAGTCATTCCAAAGTCTCATAAATTCACCATCTACAGTTATGAAAACGATCAACAAATGGAGACACAATGGGGTTGTGCTTAATTTACCTAGAATTTTGCAACATAGACTCATCAATGAGGTAAAGAAACAATCCAGAGTGACCTATGATAATTTGAAGGCATTGTTGGATCTGTGCTCTACAGCATGTAAAACATTGAACAAGCAAGGTGTCTACGGCAGGGCACCCTGAAGGAAGCCACTGAACATAATCATGAAATCTTTATGCCAATTGTGAAGTGTGGTGGAGGAAACGTCATGATTTGGGCCAGGAAGGAAGCTCAATGCACATTTTTACAACATAATGAGGTTTATTAACAAAAACAAAGTATACTGCATGGGGGCCAAACAAATAGAAATAACTTCTAGGTGAGGTCTAAGCTGTATGGGAACAGCACTGATGTGCTGTTTACACATACTTTACATCAATGCAAGTCCACAACAGAATGGCTTCAGAAAACCAAAACCTGCCTTTTGGGTAGCCCCAACATAGATCCTATGGAACCCAACAGAGATGGAACGACTTGAAGAGAGTCATGTACATGAGTAGAAAGATGTAGCAGAGTTTGTTACAAAAGCATTTTCAAAAAGTGCTCTTCTTTTTTTTTTTAAAGAAGGTCCAAAAAATAAATGTGCAAATATTTACAAGTGAGAGAAAAAATTTAATAAAAAAGGTCACAAAAACAAACATGAGAATAATGACAACCATACACAGAACAAAAAACAAGAACACTGTTAGTAGGCTAAATCCTACATAACACTGGGGCATATTTCTAAGCGAAAATCTGCTAACAAAACCCAAAGCAGCAAACATCCTAGTCAAAACCAATTGCAGTCATATTTAACCTAAACATATCTAGACTAATACAAGAATTTGAGGGAAACACATTTATGTTACTCTAATGACCTCTTTCACAGGCCACAAAGGATTTCTTGGAATCCCTGGTTCTGAGGGAGTCCATGGCCATCCAGGAGAGCCCAGTGATGTGAAAGGGATCCAGGGAACCCCTGGACCACAGGGGCTTCCAGGGACTAAAGGCTTACCTGGCACAATTGGACCACCAGGCATTACTGGCTTTCCTGGGATGCCAGGCCATAGAGTGAGAAACTCATCAGTTATAAGCAAAAATTATCAGTTATAAGCCAAAAACATTGAGGGATTTTTATTTTCACTCACCAAAGGGGGACAAAGGAAACCCTGGTGCCTATGGTCGGACTGGCAACATAGGATTTAAAGGTGGCACAGGTAGGTGTCTAAATGATAAAGAGAAGTGGCAGAACAGCTAGGAGCAAAAATTTTTGTTTGGTTTTTGAACATATTAGTTATGTGCATTCTATAACCCAACATATGGGAATGCATGTGAAGCCTGGGTAAATGGGGAGGGTTGCATTAGGAAGGGCATCCGCTGTAAAACATTTGCCAACTCAATTATGCCGACAACCAGACAGGTTGATCCACTGTGGCCAACTAATGGGAGCAGCCAAAGGAAAATGACAAGTTATGTGCATTCTATATTCTAATTGGAGACTTGAAAGGTTCTGTTTTATTAAAGTTGGTTTAATGGCATCATTGCAGGGAAGGAAAGGTGCACTAAATAGCTTATATGATAATTTGTGGTATTGGTATATCTGCCCGAAAGGCTAACAAGTGATAAAGAAAATGTGTCTGTTTCTTAGGGGATCTGGGTCCCACCATAGACCTTCCAGGAGCCACTGGTCATCGGGGTGAATATGGCGAGCCTGGAGAGCCAGGTCGGCCCCTTTAAGTCCTGAAAGTTGAATGAAGACTTCAAGCATTTTTTCTGATGCCTTATCTCAACATATTCTACAGGTGAAAAGGGCTTATCTGGCCAATCAGGAGACAAAGGCAGCCCTGGTTTTGATGGCATTGAAGGGATTAAGGGGACTCAGGGTGATCCGGGTCCTTTAGGTTCTACAGGTAAAATTGTGTTAGTGATGTTGTATTATGTGGTAACATTTACATTAGGCATTACATTTGGCCACTTGCTATCAGTAAGCTATTTTTCAACTTTGCATTTTACCAGGATTGCATGGGCAGAAAGGATCCCCTGGCTGGCAAGGCCAGAAAGGTTGGCCAGGTGTACCAGGTGCAGATGGCAGCAAAGGAACCCATGGTCACCCAGGACTTCAAGGTACACCTTTAGCTGGATCAGCCACCACATAAAAATGTGTGGATATATTTATGGTTCCAAGCAAAGGAGTGGCATGGTTATGGTCTCGTACACCTGTGTGGCTGCTTAGATTTAATATAATGAGCAGAAAAGCTGTTGCCATTCAGTCCACGCTCACCTTGTAACAGTCGTATATACTGGTAGTACTATGCTGTGGGCAGAGTTAGTTGTCTGCCCTGGTCCTGATGTAGAACTGCTCTCCACCAAGCAGAGGAACCGAGAAGACTGGTCCAAGCTGCTCTGGTCTCTTTATTATTTCATTTTGTACACGTTTAGTATGTGTAATGGCCCTGTTGCATGTACGAGCGGTTACCAACATTTAACAATGGAATCTGTGGTGTCAGGTGAACACAGACTGAACACAGACAGTTTTTCTGCTCATTGGAGAAAATCTAAAGCCACTTTCAGACCAAACACAGCTCAAAACATAGAAAATATGTGTGTTTTTCTAAATTCCTGGTAAGACGATAATGTCATGTAGTAGATCTATGGACACTCAGAAATGGTTAAGATTGTTTTTTCCTTTTTCCTGCTTTGTGTGTGTGTTTCAAAGTGGCAGAAAGAACTCTAGGCGGCTTTCGTTCTATTGGTCATGAGAAAATACATCAAGGAACACAGTCGTCAAAGTTCAACACATTTAAAATTTGACCACAGTGCAAGGACAAGGAACTCCTACCTGGAGTGGCGCTGTACTCATATCAGGCAGACACCATCACTACCGGCACTACTTTTTAACAAGAATTTTTATATTGCCGCCAGAAAATCACCAAGCAACATCATTATGATCTACTGCAATATCGTCCACGTCTGCATCATGATGCATCGATTACACAATTATTTTCAACACCCCTACTAAGCATTAAAGCTGATGTTTTTCTATTATTAAGTTCTATAGGCACCAGAAATGACATGCCTACCACTAAGTGGCCCTAAAATGTAGAATCCCAGTTATATTTTGGCTCATATCACATGAACCATAAAATTAATTTTAAAAAATCCTTGAGGCTCTAATGCACAGGGCACGTCTATGCAAAGATGGTTTTTTTTATTTTCCTAGATAACCAGCAAGGTTGATCATAATACCAGTGATTATCATATTGGGTTCAATTTGGACTGTACTATGGGGTGAAAGGACAATGTAACTATTCTTTTTTTTTATTTTAGGTTTTCCTGGTCTCAAAGGTATTGAGGGGCTGCATGGCCTCAAAGGTCACAAAGGCTTTCCTGGTGTGCCAGGTAAATGTCTACATCAGGGTGGACAACCAACCCAGCATTAACAACAACAAAACAAATGCTTAACAAATTTATGGTTAGCGGCATCACTGAGCACCACACTCACAACTCATGATGCATTTTGTAACTATACCTCATTATTTCAGTTAACAAACTGAAACGTAGGTCTGGGGTCTCATTAAAGTTCTGTTTCATATATCCCAACAAGAAGTGTTCACTGTCAAAACACACCTGCCTGGCCTGTAGCATCTGACATTTCTCCAGCATTTTCTTATTCACAGTGTCATGGTAAGAGGATACGATTGAATTCTAAAAATTTACTGGCATGAACTTTGGGATTGGCACTGAGAGGGGCTGGTAATTATTAAGTTATCAGTCCATTAGACATGGAATGCTGTAGGCAGGAGAAGAAGGAGAAGAGGAGGTGGAGAGATTAGAGGAGGTGGAGTGAGATGAGATTTATAGTGTAAGTCCATGTTCACCTGATGGAGGATGGTTTTCTGACCATGGGAGGTATCTGGTATGAGACTAAACTGAAAGGAAACAGCACAGGTCCTGTATATTTTACTCCATCTGCCCATTCATCTGGGGGTGGGAATAAAAACAAGACAACTTGGCAGATCTTGCTGCATGTAATTCATCTAAGACAGCTAGTAGTGCAGTTTCAGTGGAATGTGCATCTTTAAATCCAGACTGGTAAGGGTCATTGTGGGACAGCCATGAATGGTTCTGGTTATTAATGGTTCCAAAATACTGATAATTATAAAAACATAAAAATAAATATCCATGCACTACTGCATTTCCAAATCTGTATATAAGTGCATGTCCACCAGATTGCCGTGTGTATTTTAATTTTTACATTTTTATACGCTTCTCTATCACCCTAAAGGTATTGATAGAGTTGGACATCCGGGAAACCCTGGTACCAAAGGGAACAAAGGAGAATCTGGTATTCCCAGCATGGAAGGTGGCCTGTCTGGCCTGGATGGCAGCAAAGGTTCTCCTGGAGATTTAGGTGTGGATATTTGGTTTTGTTTGTCATTATCAAAGACATTTTTTTATTTGGATTATTTCTTTAAGAAATATTGTGGACAAGAAGTTTACATTTCAACCTAAATGTTGATCTCTTTCACCACTGTACAGGTGATGGTGGCCAGTCTGGGCTCCCAGGACCACAGGGCCCACCAGGGATCCAGGGCACCCCTGGCCATCCAGGACTACCTGGTAATCAAGGTCTGCCTGGACAAAAAGGAATTACAGGTGTGGACACTCGACATTACCCTACCTTGTAAATAGCGATCATCTTTATCTCCTCACCTGTACTATGTGAAGAGGGGTATGAATTAATTTGCCAAATATTCTAATTGTTTATTGATATCATGTTGTGTTTGAATGCTTTTGCAGGGAACCCTGGTGCAAGAGGCCTTCCTGGCATTCCATCAGCCTTTGGGGATAAAGGTGAGAGGGGCATTCCTGGCTTGTCTGGACTGCAAGGTCAGAGGGGGGTTCAAGGAGACCGTGGAGAACAAGGATTTCCTGGACCAAATGGAGTGTCGGGAAGAAAAGGTGCTGTTCAATAAATATTTCAGATTTAGAGTTCAGTATTATTGATAAACAAAATCTTTTCATTATGGATTCATGTAAACCCTGTTTAAATAGGGTCTATGTGAAGTGCAGTTTGCAAAAACATAGTAAAATTTAACAGAATATGATTCTAATTGTACCTTGCAGGTGTGAAAGGAGAACAGGGTATGATGGGATTTCCTGGAAGGCCAGGAATTGATGGTGACAGAGGACCAACTGGCCCTAAAGGAAGTACTGGTATCCAAGGTAATGACAATATGTGTACATTTTTCCTACCACACTCCTGAAATTTTGTAATTCAAGTTTCTTTAATGAAACAGTTGATGTCAAGGCCTCCTAGCTGATTTAGGATCTCATCAGGATCACTATGATATTGTTCTGTCTGCCTATATCCCACAGGGTCTCCTGGAGACACAGGAGATCAGGGTCCAATGCCCATCCCTACTAAACTGCCTGGTGAAAGAGGTCCCACAGGACCCCATGGGATACAAGGACCAACAGGGCAAAGAGGAGTGCCTGGTCCACATGGACCCCGTGGAGATGCAGGCAAGTGTTGCTTTAAAACGGCCTGGCAAACCACATTCTTCAAGTGGACAAACCTTGAAACAAAAATCCTCTTGTGTCAGTCTTAGGACTAAGGGCAGACTTGACACACTGTCACCCCAGTGGCATTAGGCTGGCCAACTAAAAGCCTCTTTAAAAATTCCTTCAAGTCAAAACTATTTATTATTCACATTTAAAAAAGTGAAAGTGAGCCTTAGTGGGCCTTAGACACATGCCTATAAAATGCGCCTTGAAGACTATAAAAATTGACAGGTTCAAACCCCACTTACTACCAATGTGTTCCTGAGCAAAACACTTAACCTTGAGTTGCACCGTCTTCGTGCACTGTCCCGGCAGTCAGTGGCAGAGACAGGAAATTTCCAGTGGAATGCAAGGATGGATCTGTGTTTATTTTGGGGTGGCATGCATGTCTCACAAAAAAAATACAGGGCTGTTTAACCCTTTAATGCTGTGCGAATCATATTTGAGACATGCATTTCTGGGGCCCACTGAATAACCATGAGATATAAACCCTTTTGTATACTATATGATTCTTGTCTTCTACCTTTTGCTCTACAACAATTCACACAAATAGCCAGTATAAAGCAAGATTTTGTGGTAAATCACTCAATGGTAATTTTTTTTTGTCTTCTGGATGTGAAATACATTGGACTTCCATCGTCCACAATACATTGTTTTGATTAATCAATTACAATTTACAGATTGAAATGTGATATTTACAACAAATAATTAGAATTCATCACTGTGTTCTTCTGGGTTTACTAAATGCCTCTGCTGGCATTGTCTACTTCCATGTTCTTACTGTTTGCACTTGTTGTCCCCAATCCCTGACAAATCTGTACCATAATATCTAGGAAAATGCACACAGAAATGACTAATAAAAATGAATTTTAAGTTGTAAAAATCAAAATCGAGACTCAAAATTAATCTTCACTTGGTGTTCTCTGCATGTGAACATACGCTTCCATTTTTAAACTGATACAGACTGGTAATCTTTTTATTTGCAGTGTAGAAAATAGGCAAACTGTTCTAAGTGAGATAATATGTTTTTTGCGAGAGAATTCACAGAAATTTGCGTCTGATACAGTTTGTATATACCCACCCAGAAATAGAAATAGAATGATTTGGATATGATGTATGGATGTAATAGGGTAGGGTGGTAGTAGCCTAGTGGGTGAAACACTCGCCTGTGAACCAGAAGACCCAGGATCAAATCCCACTTACTACCATTGTGTCCCTGAGCAAGACACTTAACCCTAAATTGCTCCAGGGGGGACTGTCCCTGTAACTACTGATTTTAAGTCGCTCTGGATAAGGGCGTCTGATAAATGCTGTAAATGTAAATGTAATATGACATGTAAACCAAGTGGTTCTACAGTGGAAAAAAAAATCATATTTTCTCTTGTTGTGCTCTGCCCTTCTCCAGGCTTCTTTGGTCCTAAAGGAGACAAGGGAATGCCGGGTATCAGCGGAAATCCAGGAACACCTGGATTCCATGGTGACCAGGGAGAAATGGGACACCGTGGCATGCAGGGCTTGGAAGGTAGAGTTAAAATAAGATGTTAGTTTGAGACAAAGTAGGATTCCTGGATTCCTGGCCATATTAAAGGTTTACGGGTTTTGGCAAATAGTTACCAATGATTCACTGAATTTCCCGTGTGGTTGAATTTGAGGCATTCAGATGACTGAGTTACATATAATATTTGTAGAATGGTGTTGTAATGGTTAATCTGCAACGACAACAATGCACCTCTCTGACACAGGGCATTTTACTATAGTCTTATTGATAATGATTGATAATGTGCTACAACTCATTCACCTTTCCCAGGCCTTAAATATACAGCCTCACTTATTAAACAGATGACCCCAGTTTCCTCACTTCCTACCATTGCGTCCCTGAGCAATACATTTATCCTGAAATTACTCCAATTCATCTGTCACTGTACATTTGTAAGTCGCTCTAGGTAAATGGCATGTAATATAATGTGCTCTCCATGATAACACTTATTTACAGCATCAAAATAACTCAAACATCGAAATAATAATGAATGGGCACAAAGTCAAGAAGAAAGGGCATGGGGTGTCTCCTGACTAATAAATCTAAAAAAGAATCCAAACCCTGCGACATTCAGCAATATGATGGTCACAGAAACAATACGAACTTGGACAAGTAAATTGGTGATCATGGGATGGCGGTGTTGTGGGCAGATTTTAAAAGGGATTTCTCCAACTCTGTTGAGCATTTTTGGTAAGATGTTAAAAAGCTAAGTAACAATTAACCAACAAAAAATACACCAGTCAGATAGAGGGAGTTACAGAACGCATGGGCGACACGAAGGAAAGTATGGCAGATATGGAAAGATGGGCCCTTAACAAGTGGTCACTGCAGGGTAAAGTATCTTGGAGGAGTGCAGTTTTTTTTATTTTTAATAAATTTGCCAAAACCTCAAGTAAACATTTTTCACTGTGTCATTATGAGGTGGTGTGTGCAAAATTCTGAGGAGTCAAAATGTCCGGGTGAACAATATGGGATACACATTTTCTCAGCATAAAATGCATTGTAGACAGGGGCATTAGGAAAATATTATAGCGGCTAAACTATTATGAAAATATTATGGCTTGTTTAATGATCCTGCCTTTGTCACGACCGCGAACTGACAGGGGAGAGAAGCGCAGAGGCGGGACATGCTGGGAAATTGGTTTTATTAATAAACAATAAATAAATACAAATAAACAACCAAGGAATTGATTGAATTCCCAAAAACGGGAAATAAAGGGGAATCAACTTAAACAAATCCGCAGGCGTGTGGCGATTGCCAGAACTCAAAAATACACGTTAAACATAAACAGGTCAAGTTCGTGCACAGAGTTCACGAAACTGTCGGAGCTCCAGAAGGGGCGGAGTTCCTTTTATCGGCTGTCTGGATTGGTGCACAGGTTATAAGACCAGATGCCATCAATCCTGACAGCCTTTAAGAGTGCAATGCAGACAGATTCTACTAAAGAGGACATTAGGGGCTATCGCATAGGCAGGACAATTCACATAGATCAAGTGAAGTGAAGTGATTGTTATTGTAAAACACTGCAGCTGAGAACACGGTGACACAATGAAATGTGTCCTCTGCATTTAGTGTGCAGTGGACAGTCATGATACAAATCATGTGTTGCCCATGTGTTGCCCGATTGTGCAGCTTTAACAGTTTATGTCAGACCTTTTTAAAAAGGTTCGATCTACAGGGTCAGATCCACAGAAACAACCAACTGTTTTTATTGATGCTTATAAATATGAAAGCAATAAGTGCTTCATAACCAGGGTTTCAGCAGATTTAAGGAAGCCAAACTTAAGAATTTTTAAGACATTTTTAAGGCCACTTTCATTTTAAGACCCTGCATCGGTGTTGTCAACTTTAGTTTTGTGAATGACACAAATTATTGCGATATGATGAATGGCACTTGCTTGCCTATCAATAAAAAAATCACATTCAAAAATAGGTAAATTTAAGAAAGATGTACTACATATAGTAGTATATAGGAATTGCTTGATATAAATGGCACATTTTAGGGTTTTAGATGCTGATACAAATTTGTATTTGTTGTTGCATTTTTAAGTTCCCTGTCACTATATCCATTCTCACCTGGGCTGTCATTGTGATGTCACACATACGACTTGTAAAATGTGTGTGGGGCTTTTACAAACGCAGTGGGTAAGAGCTGTGGTGTGGTGTTGGGATAAAACCTTGTGAAAAGTAAGAAACCCCCTGCAATAATAAATAATAAATAGTATTTGTTTGGCTCACCACCTGCTACGGAAGATCAGGAGCCCAGGTTTTGTTGTACATGCGGTCACCATCACCTGACGATGGTGGATGAGATTTTCAAATCAAATTAATATTTAATGGGAATGTTTATTTGGTGAGTTTGAGATGTTATTAGGCATTTTGATTCACAGCCGTGGTGCTATTTGTGATATAAAAACCAGAACAAATCCATGAATAGAATGAATAGAAATGAAGGAGGGAATAGAAAGCTACTTTTGGCTATTGTTAGCTGACACCAAACTTGAGGAACTTATTATAAACCCACACTTCTTCACAATTCAAAAACAACTTACACACATGCAAACACATATTCCATAAACACACAAAAATGCTGACACACACACACACACCAACAATCAGTGCAGTCCAATTACACACACACTCACAACACCAACCCACAAACTCCCTTCTAGACACACATACACCTTAAACCACCCTAAATGCTGTAAATGCTTTAAAAAACCCAGCTGATGTGGAAAACGATTTCCACATCATAAATCCACTTCAATATACTATATTCTTTTTTATACTTTTTTATTTTTATAGTTATAGTTTTTTTGTTGTTGTTGTCTTTTGTTGCTATTTTTGTGTCTGATTTAAGTGTAGGATCTATGTACTACATTTTATACATTCAAATCCAACATTGGAGGATAGTGGAATACTAATCATACATAATCATGTATTAGACCAAGGTCAGACAACTGCTGGTTTACTTCTGTGTATTATCATGTGAAACCTCGTTATCTTTGTCTTATTACGAAACCAACTCTCTGGGCGAACTGGAGAAAAAGCCATGTTTTTTAGGCTTTCATTACAAAATCCTGTTCTGCTGATTAAAAGGCCACTAAAAATTATCTTGTAAAGAGCAGCACAATTAAGACAATCTTGGGCTTTTTAGCTGTTTTGAATGGCAATCATTCATTGTCCATTTCATTGATTCCTTTCAGGTCCTCCAGGTCGGCCTGGTGCTCCTGGGCTGATGGGCATGCCAGGCCGCAGTGTTAGCGTTGGGTACCTACTGGTCAAGCATGGCCAAACCGAGCAGACACCCATGTGTCCAGTGGGAATGACCAAAATGTGGGATGGCTACAGTCTGCTTTACTTTGAGGGCCAGGAAAAAGCTCACAACCAGGACCTGGGTGAGAATGACACAGAAATAAAATACCAGTTGGGGTTTTGAACTTCTTAAAACACCCTCTTCTGTCCAGAGTGAAGAAGCTTTTCAGTTACTAATGATGCCTAACCGTCTATCTGTTGGTCATTGTTGATCAGACAGTGAATGTATCATCTACATATCAATCATATACGAATGTTTGTTAATTGATTGTACTGATTAATATTTTTTATAGCATGTGCTAAACACAGATAAATTGTAAAGACTTATTTAGTCTATCTAAAAGCATCTCCTTCAATCATTATTGACCAGATAAATTTCCCATTCACAATAAATTTATGAAAAACATTAACACTCTGCACAGACTGACATCATGAAATAGAGGGTTGATTTGAATGATTCCCTTTAACCACAAATACACCATATCTCATCTTTACAGTTTGGTGCAACTAGCCTATATTTTTAAAAAAGTGAGTAATAGAAGGTTGAGGTCATAGAAGGTTCTGTCCATCTGATCTGTCCTAGACGTGTCTCCTACACCTTAATTCTGTTGATTCTAAGTATTCTCTGCCAGCTGCCTTGTTAATGCCCCTGGGTAGAAATGTTGGGCAAACAAGCCCAGATCCCTATCTAAAAGAGGGTAGTAATTGTATTTTCTATGGCCCCGGCTGGGTGACTTTGCCCCAGTATAAGGTTCACCTCATCCAATTACACTTCATCTAGCAGCTGTGTATGAGTTTGACTATTATAAAACAGACTCACCTCTTTCTAGTCTCAGATTCTACCATATATACTTAGCCAGCAATTAGTCCATACTGTCTTCTTTTTCTCCCTTCTGTTCATAAAGAGTTGCAGATATTCAAGATATTATTATTATTATTATGCAGGTTTGGCCGGCTCGTGTCTCCCTCGTTTCAGCACCATGCCCTTCCTCTACTGCAACCCTGGTGACATTTGCTACTACGCCAGCCGTAATGACAAATCTTACTGGCTGTCCACTACCGCACCCATTCCCATGATGCCAGTGGAGGAGGCCGAAATCAAGCCATACATCAGCCGTTGTTCTGTTTGTGAGGCTCCCTCAGTGGCCATTGCTGTGCACAGCCAGGATGAGTCCATCCCACTCTGCCCTCCAGGCTGGCGTAGCTTGTGGATCGGATATTCATTCCTCATGGTGAGGCTTGCTTGGTTTACGGTTTTATTCTCATATACTGTAATGAAACCAAAATATGGTTAATTTTTATTTAAATTAACATCTGGTAGATAATTAATAACCTTTAAAAAAAGACCCTGACACTTCTGAATGTTCCTTCTCTCCCATAGCATACTGCCGCTGGCGATGAGGGTGGAGGTCAGTCCTTGGTGTCACCAGGCTCCTGCCTGGAGGACTTCCGCACCACACCCTTCATCGAATGCAATGGTGCAAAAGGCACATGCCATTACTTTGCCAACAAGAACAGCTTCTGGCTAATGTCACTGGAGGAGTCCTTCTCCAGCACGCCTGTCTCTGAAACACTTAAGGCAGGCACACTACAGTCACGGATCAGCCGCTGCCAGGTCTGCATGAAGAACCTGTGACCCCTGAACTAGAAGCTGCATATCTGCTCTCTCTGGGAGCCTTACGCAGCCTCAGCACCACTGTAACCAAGGACTGAAGAAATGTACAAATTCAGGCCCAATGATACGATTCATTGTACATTTTTTTAAAAGAACATATCTGTAAATGGTCATTTTTGTTTGAATTTTGTGTTTTTGAAGATTGTTCTTATTTCCTAACTTATTACCTCAGCTACTTAGTAAACATAATTTTTTATCCATAAAAAGATACAGCTGAACCAAAGAGGCCCACGACTGTGCACTGATTCATTGTTTCACTGCTTAATTAGAAATATGACCATGCCATTTATTCTTCTATCATGTTATTATTTTTCCCACAGCACATAGAGTGAACACTGCTAATTTCTACAAGGAACAAAGTCAGCAGGGAATAAATTAAGTAAAATTTAGTAATACGGCTTTTATATGCAGCCTCATATTCATAACACTCTGCTTATTGTGTAATTCAGCATTTCAGGTTACTTCACATTACTTAACACGGGTCTGAACCCACACTTCATTCATGTTAGGCAATCATTATATTTCATTATATAAACAAACATGTGCTTAGTTATGCAACCACTTACATTTTTCCTGAATGGGTGTACTTTTAGGAACAGAGTAAAGCTCCTCCTTCACTATGCTGAGTTTTGCATTTTGACAATAAAAAGAGGGTGATTGGGGAAAAAAAGGAATTCTGTGTTTTCTGTCTTTCTCTGGTGGATCTGGTTAAAGTAACAATCTTCTGATTGGCCACAACAATTACAATTAAATATAACCACCAGAAAATCATTCTAAATTGTTATTTAATATTTTGATAGGAAATGTCTGGGAATGTCTGATGAAAAAAAATAAACGGTTTTTGGTGAGGCAGTATGGACACATAAACTGAAGCCTGAAGCCTCCAATCATTGCAAAACCTACTATTAGCACACAGCACTGCTAATTCATTTACCCAGCAGTGCAGAGTGACCAAGATCAAAGTCAGATGAATGTAGTATACAAACTTGAGGCCAATCCTCAGCTGTATGGAGACAGTTGGATCAAGACACACACAATTATGCCTTGGCAGTGGTGGCCTAGCGGTTAAGGAAGTGGCCCCATAAACAGAAGGTTGGTTTGAATCTCAAACCACACTGTAAAAAAGTAATTGCTGAATATACTTAAGAAAAGTTTGTAAATTGAACTAACTGTGGAAAATCTGTTGTTTTAACTTGATTAGAATAGTAGTGTGAACTTTTTGGTCAATGCAGTGGTTAAACTAAACAAATTTTTAATACTTAAGAGTGTTGAGTGTGTTGTACTGAAGGCATGTTCACACTGTGTGATTATTATGTATATATGGGATATTTTCCAGCTTATGTTTTAAAATGTACATTTATTTTAGCTAAGTCTTTATTTGCATAGAGACAAACAAATGTTTATGCTCTTTGTGTGTGCACATGGTAAAAGGAGTAGAGAGACAAATATTTATGTTCCTTTTACCATGCGCGCGTATTTATTTCTGTATTCATTTGTTCATTTGTTCTGGATCTTTTCCCAATTTGCGCAATAAAATAACTGGGAAAGCAGTAAGATTTAAGCTTATTGCCAAGACAATCAGCTGCTGCTGCTTCTCAGTCAAACATATTAGTATTTACTGGCCTATGGTTAAATGTCAGGATAACGCGAAACAACTCTTCTAATTTCTTAAACGTACTTTCGTCTCGCGCATGCGCAATGCGACGGAACACGTGTTTGGAGAGGACGCTGACGAAGAAGAACTTGAACAGGCTGAACAGCGCGTTTTCGGGATGTGGTGGCACAAGAAGTAAGTATGCTCGCGATGAGCTCTTTATAAACCCCAGTGTCATTGTATTCATCATTAAAAACTTAAATATAATTTTCATTTGCTAGTTGTGAGGAAGGAGGAAAATAAAAGTATCAGTATCAAAACATACCATAGTAGGAAGTAAATGGGGGATGAGATCTGTTTTGGTACTGGCAAACATCATCTTTTGTGTTCAGCAGAACTAAGACATTTTATACAGTTTTGGAACTACCTGACTACCTGAAGTAAATTATGATTTTTGGATAAATTATCCCTTTAACCACTTTTTAGATCAATATTTAATTCATACTTACACATCAGATTGCTTAATGTCAGTTTGGCACAATTTTTTTTTTTTTATTCTTACAGAATTTAGTCGCATATCTGGCAAAAACTTGGAATCAGAATTCTTTCAAGAACTGGACAAGTTCACTCAACGTTTCATCGATATCTTCAGGACTAAAGGTGGAGACAACTTAAGAAGATTCTGCCCCAGATTGAAAATGATGTAAGCTCCTCAGACACATCACAATTTTTTTTATATTAAAACAACTGTCTCTTTTGCTGTTGTTCCTTGCTCTCTTTTGTGTTAGTGTCATGAGCTCTATTAAGTAGAGATTTTTATCATAACTTTGCAGAAATTCAACATCAACACGAGACGAACCGCCGTTCTTCATGGACCACCTTCCTTCTCGGGGAGGACCCCACAGATTTTTACAAGACCTGTTTTGTAAGTAGTTTTGTTTGTGATGTGATTCTTATTTAACATTCAAACAGTTTTGAGATCTGAACAGTCAGGAAACTGAAACAAAGTAAGGGGTAGGCAAGGACCGAAAAAAAAAAAAAAAGAACCTGGGACCAAATTTGTCTGCTCCTGGGGTAGAGAAAAGAAAGTTAAGATAAATTAAGAAAAAAGACAGTATGAAGACACATTTTATATTACATAAAGAGAGGAAGTGAAAAACAATAGTAAGAAGGACAATAGACAGGAGGTTGGAAATTTAGACAGGTAGGAAGAATAAAGGACAGACGCAAGAGACAGGTAAGAAAGTACAGTAAAATAAATATAAAATACAGAAAGGAGATTAGATTGAAAGAAGGAAAAAATGGATATTTATATTTGACATTTATAGGTGATTTTTTTTCAAAATAAATCAATTCCTCTCCATAATGATGTATTTTGATACATTTTTGAATAGCAAATTATTGGTTTTAGAATAATTATTAACTAATTTATATAGCTGGCCTTCAGTTTGATTTATTGTCTTTTCATTCTGTGGTTTAAATGTCCGTATTCTTTCCTGCATCCACTGATGTGTCCTGATTGAAAACGCCTGTAAATTTAAACATATTATGGTGTTATTAATTTAGTTTCACATTTTAATGTGCATATCTGCTCTTAAAGATGTTTTGTGGCTTACTTTGACCTCATTATTGCTATTTGCCCTGTTTTTAGGACTGTGACGACAATGAAGACTTGTCCGACATTACAATTGGAATTCTGATGGTGAATCCCGAGCACTCTGCAACTGCAACACTACCCTACTCCCTGCATCTTGATGCCACAACAATAGCTATCATTTTGGAAGGTATCCACGTTGTGGATAACGTGGAAAATCTTCCACAAGCAATGTGTCAGCTCTTTGGACTGATTTATGCTCTAAACTTAGAGTATCCTGCAGCTCTGAAGAGCACATTTGATTTCATACAGAGAGTGATTTTGTCTCTTGGCCATAAGTCACTCAAACCTAAAATCCAATCACTAAAAATCGCTTGATGCAGTAATATGTCATTGCCATGATGTAAATGTTCAGTACTACACTGATAGTGTTTTCCAGTTGTTAAAAAGGGAAAAAAAAGTTTACTTAATGTTAGTTAGATTTATGAGTTTAGTTTTGAAGAGAACTATATTAGGAAAGCTTTACTAAATTTACAGACTGTTCAGTGTTTGTAAGCTCTGCTTTTGACCCCTTTGTAAAGATGTTAAGAGAGAGAGAGAAGAATTTTGTCCTTTATTTTAAGTGCAGTATGTGTTTTATTTATTTATTTATTTATTTATTTAGTCTAAATTGGTTTTGGCAGCCCATGTTGACAGGCATGCCTTAAGTAATGTCTATAGAGCAAATAAATGTTCTAGTGTCGTGCCAAATCTGTGTCTTTGTATTCTTAGATCACCAGCACATTCTTAGATGTGTACTTAAAACTTTGAGTACACCTTGCTTGAGAAATTTAAGGCAATCAGTTTCCATAAATTCTTCTTGTAAAATGAACAAGCATGTATGTTAATGTATGCTTATTAAGCACAACTTAAAACTGTAAGTTAGCTTAACTTTTGAAATTTAGTTACCGGTACTGATGTTTTATGGTAACCTCTACAAATACACAAGTTAACTCTACAAAGATGAGGTAAGTAGTATCAAGTCAAAAAGTATGACCTAATTTGTTTGAGAATTTTGAGGCAATCGGTTTCCATGGCTTTTCTAAGTAAAGTCAACTTATTACTTTTTACAGTGCACTGAGGTGCCACTGAGCAAAGCACCATCCCCATACACTGGTCACTGGGCGCTTGTCATGGCTGCCCACTGCTCACCAAGGGTGATGGCAGAGGACACATTTCATTGTGTGCACCGTGTGCTGTGCTGCAGTGTTTCACAATGACAATCACTGCACTTCACTTGTATACTAGATGGGACCACCAATGTATATGCAGATTGTCAGCTGAGAATGATGTCTACCAACAAAGCAACAGACTAGAGACCAGCAATAGAGAAGTGGGTTCCATTTCAAATCATGTTCAATTAACTGAGTTTACCAAAGGTGGACTTCAATCAAGTTGTAGAAGCATCTCATGGATGATCAGTGAAAAGCAGATGGACCTCAACTCAGTTTTGAGTATCATAGCAAGGTTGAGAATACTTATGTACCTATATAAATGTAATAAAACATACTCTCACTTTCCATGTGTTTCCTTCTTATCACACCTTGATAAAACAGTTTGTCCTGACCTGATATTCAATCAGTACCATTGTACCTTGTTTATGGTGACATCAGGTGTTGATGTCTGGTAAGCACCATCATGAGACCTCCCTTCAGCTCAGGAACAGTGGATCTCAAAAAGATTATTTTTATTCACAATTACTCAGAAATGCTTTATATAGGAGACAATAGGGGTTTGATATATATTTCATAAAAAGCCATAAAAATGAGTATCTATCATCATTAATTATTTTTGTGCACAATAAAATAATTATTATTTTTTTATCATATACATATTACAAATGATTTATGGGAACGTATGTGCTTCTTCAGTTCACAAAACACCCATAAATCCAGTGACTTTTAAAAAGGTTAAACACACAATCACATTGACATTTCATTTCAGTAGAGAATTTAAAGATTAGCCTGCATGACAACATGACACCGGCCAACAAGTAAATATGATTTTTAAACACACAAGTGAAAACCAATCCGCTACAAAGCAGAAAGACGGAATAAAAGCTGAATCACTCCTGCTCTCTACTGAGGTGCGCTGGCAAGAACATAATAAATGTTCTATCTACAGCAACCAGCTTTGGTTCGCTTGGTCTCTGTGCTATGTTCAAGGTCCACGGTGGAGGCATCACCTTCATTTCGCTTCTTCAGAATAGAGGGCAGCACCATTTCAAAGAGTGTCTCAAACAGAAAATCCACATTATAGCCTGTCTTGGCACTGGTCTCAAAGCACATACGTTCAGCTGCTGGGCTGGCGTTCTCCTCCAGGCCCTTGTAGCGAAGAATGCGCCAATACAATGCCAGCGCATCCATGCGATCTACCTGCTTGTGAAGAAGTACAGATGATGTGCTGGTGGTGCTGGCAGGATGATGTGGAGTGTCCTGAATGTCCTCACTCATGTGTCCATCATCCATCTCAACCAAGTGGGCGCAAGCATCGGTGAGGTCAGCTTTGTTGCCGACGATGGCATATATACAGTCAGGGTGGGCTGTGTCGGTGAGGGACAGAAAGCGTTGCTCCAACTCAGACAGGCTCTGCCAGTTGGTGACATCATAGGTAAGGATGACCGCTGATGCCCCACGACAGTACATGGAACCGAGACCATGGAACTGCTCCCGACCTGAAGGGGACACAGAGAACCGTCAGAGTCCAAAAACTAGCAAATGCACCTTCTCTATCTCTTCAAGAAATCCAGGAGAGGAATGGAGTACAACACTATTCAGTCACCACAGCACATCAATTAATCTGGTTAATTTGCAAATGTTTTGGACTGGATGCCCTTCCTGACGCAAGCCCATTTATACGGCCTGGGACAGTCACCAAGAAATAGAATGTCACCTGCCTCCCCAGTGACTGGGTTAAGGAACAATTCATTATCAATTTTTAAATGATAATGATAATAATATAAAAACTCAAAAAAATTCTCAAAAAGGAAATCTAGACCAAATGTGATCATTACAAAAAGATTGAATTTATTTATACAGAATGAATTTATACATCCAGAAGTAATATGAATGCATATGTATGTATGATAATTGTATTACTTTAATTATCTAAATCAGTTCAGTAGTCAAATCCAGGCAAACAGGACAACTAAACTGTAGATGGTAGCAATTCAATTCCCAGCGATGAGATGGTGGACAGGGAGTATTCAAGTGTAATTTTTGGTGACCGTCCCAAGCCCAGGTAAATGTCCACTGTGATGTCTTATGTGTTTTATTGATTCCCTCTACTAATATAAATTAGTATTTTGTGTTAGTGAGGCATAATTCTCTGATTAGGCAGTGTTTTGATATGCCTTGTGGTGTTACCCAGCATAGCACTGATCTTTGTAAATGTACCTGATATGTTTTATATTGTTTATTTCAATTATTTCAAAACTAAATAAAGAGAATGAAGACAACAGTAAAGCCTCTTAGTTATTTGCTATCTGTTCATTTGTGTATGGACACGCACATTGAGAACAGAATATCCAGTGTGTGGACAGCCACACCGGCTGTGGTGACCCCTAATGGGAGCAGCTGATACAAGGAGGATTACAATTAGAAAATAAAATTATGCTTTTATTATATTAAGAATGATAATAAAATAACAGAAACTGTAAATAGTATTATTACATGCCTTTGTTTCACATGCACTATTTTATTGAAAACTTCGTACAATGACATTCTTACTACTTAACATCATCTACTTGAAAATATGAAAACAGTGGAACACTCTTTCGCTATGTATTTCAGAAATCCACAATCTTAGCAGGGAAAATATTAGGCTTCCAGGTCCATAGATCCACACTCTAAAACAGCTCTGGTAAGGCAAATGAATGACCTTCTGCTAGCAGCAGTAGTTGGCTGCACTTCCCTCTTAATCCTGCTGAACTTGACACTGTTGATCATGGGATATCCAAAATGCACAGTATGACCTGTGAGGTTCCTCAGGGGTCAGTTCTCGGCCCAATACTCTTCATTCTTTACATTCTCTCCCGCTGACATACCATCAGCAATTTTAATTCGCAATTTCATTCCACTGCTATGTAGACAATACACGATTGCATCTGCATACCAGCCTTCATCATCATCATCATTTACATTTCATTTACATTTACAGCATTTATCAGACGCCCTTATCCAGAGCGACTTACAATCAGTATTTACAGGGACAGTCTCCCTGGAACAACTTAGGGTTAAGTGTCTTGCTCAGGGACACAATGGTAGTAAGTGGGATTCGAACCCGGGTCTTCTGGAGTGTGTTACCCACTAGGCTACTACCACTCTACCACTACCATCATCACTGTCCTTTATCAGAACAACACTTATCATCTGTCTGGAGGAGATAAGGATGGAACAGCCCTGCTTGTTGGAACACCTCACCAGATTCTCCACCCATAACAAGTATCTCCAAGATTTGATCCTAATCTCATCTCTAAAAACCATCTCAAGCACCTCTGCAAGACCTTATATCTGTACATGAGAAACATCACCATGCTTTGTCCATGCTCTCAGTATCATATGCAAAAATATAGTCCATGCTGTTGGCTCCTCTCGGTTTGACTACTGCAACACACTACTCATCAAGATTTCAAGCAAGAACCTTCGAGTTCATTCAGAGGTCTGCTGCTAGGACAATGATGAGAGTGTGAAGATATAAACACATAACTCCCATACTCCATTCACTCTCTGCAAGGTCTCCATCATCATCACTCACATGGGGGCATCGTGGGTAAGTGGAGCAGGATTCAAAAGGTTGTGGGTTCGAAGTCCGAACCGCAAAGGAGCCACTGAGATCCCCTTGATCAAGGTACCGTCCCCACACACTGCTCCCTGGGTGCCTGTCATGGCTGCCCACTGCTCACCAAGGGTTATGGGTTAAATGCAACAGACACATTTCATTGTGTCCCCGTGTGCTGTGCTTCACTTTCATATATGGAAATCACACACACACTACTCCCTCTAATAATAATGAGAGTAAAGACACTAAGAAAGACAAGTGGGCAGTATAGGTCAGTAGATTGCACAGAGAGGGTCATTATTGAAATTTGGACCATGTGGGCTCCACTATTGTGTAGCAGCCTCTGTGCCAACTAGGGAAATGTGAAAATCTTTTGTTTGAGTATTTCCCTCAACCACAAACTATGTTGGCCTGCACAATAGAGCAGAATAATGATGGAGAGCAAGCCTGGAACCACAAAGTAAACTGAAAGTAAACTTGCTTTTATATCAGTCTTATTGGTCCCCTAATACTTTATCTGAAGTCTCTAGCCGAAATTCAGCCGTGGTGCAGAATTACAGTCTCTTTCATCCACTCCCTCAAAAGTAGCGTCCCCACACACTGCTAACCGGGTAACTGTCATGGCTGCCCACTGCTCACCAAAGGTGATGGTTAAATGCAGAGGACACGTTTCATTGTCTCAACGTGTGCTGCTCTGCAGTGTTTCACAATCACTTCACTTTCATAATGTTTAAGGGAAGGGGTGGGAAATTCTCTGGGTGGAAAAAGCATGAGAAACAGGAGGTGACCTTTCCCTTTTTTTTATGACATAAGGGGACAAATTCCAGATCCGACCATCTGAGCTGCTGCTCTTTGAACGGTGAAGCAGAACGACCAAAACCGCCATTTCTAGCCACTGCAGGACCGCAGACAGGCTCGGGAAACTCGTATTAATGTTAAATCATCTCACAAAGTCACATTTACATAATAGAGAACCTTTAAAAATAGCTGGAGGTCAACACAACTTTTCATCTGATAAATGACGTGTAGATGACTGCAGCTCATGTGATGCCTGACAGGAAGTGAACAGGCAGAAAAACGGGCGAGGGAAGGAACACGGCAGTCACCAGGCTTTTTAAAAAGCCTCTAGCTGCCAATAGCACAAACACAGTGTCAAACGTTTCAGAGAAGCGGGAGACTGTCGCAGCATGACGCAGCAGAAAAGCGATTGCCCCGCTTTCTTCTGACCTTTGACCCAACCCCCTAGTCCAAATCCGAAGCTGAGCTTCAAAGCTCCAAAAAAAATGTACTTGAATGTGAAACCAATAAAACAAACAGCTAAATGTTACATTTCAAACCGCAGAAAACTGCAGCTTTGCGCCAACACACAGAAAAATACAGAACTGGTTCAACTTTACACATGTAGTATCAGGTATAAGGCTACTTCTGTCATGCAACCCCCCCAAAATGTGATCATCATGTAAACAGGCATGAAACTACATTTCTGATGACAGCCAGTGACCTCAGGAATAAAAAACGTCCCCTAGTCTATTAGCAGCACTTGAAGCCGAGCCAGAGGGAAATCAAACACTGATGCCATTCATTCGTTTCAGAGCATAATTTCAGTGATCAATTTCAACCAACAGTGAAACAGACAAAGTTTTAAAAGAGGAAATTCACACAGAGGCCGGGTCAGCTGACCTGAAATGGGAAGTGACTTCAGAAGCTGTGGGGTTTCAAAACCATTCCTTTCAATGTTAAATCACACGACCCAAAATTCCTGTTTCACTTTCCAGCATGACACAATGTCCCCCTGTAAACCATGTGGCAATCTGGTCACCTTCAAACTTCATTCAAACATGCAAAAGCACCAATCACAGGACACCAAGCAGGGTGCATGGGTCAGAGGTCAAACAACAAAAAATTGGTTCAAATTGGTTTGATCACATTTTCAGAATTTGCTCAGATGAGAACTATAACATTGAAAATACAGTGAAAGTAATTTAATTTTCATGATCATTATTAATCTACTAATATGTATGAGTTTTGAAACATTGGAGAGGAGTATGAAAAAGTAACTTTTGTTATTTTATGACATATACTTCCTGCCTAGATAAACACCTTTGACTCTAATGACGGTCACCAGGTCACCAAGCACGAAAATGAATCATATTTTCGATGCGCCGTGTGTGTTTGTTTGTGTATTCGCATTTAAAATATTGTAAACGTTTAATTTCATAAACCAAGCGGCGGTTCTCGGGAAGAAGTGACGTCATGTGTCCACGCGCCTGGTCTCACCTGGACAGGTAGACAACAAGAAAAAGGCAGAGAGCAGGCGTACAGACCTGCGGTGTCCCAGATGGAAATGTTGTACGGTCCCCACTGCTTGAGGAAGAACGCCCCTCCGACGGTGCTGATCGTGTCTTTGAAGCGTCGCTCGGTGTATCTGTGCAGGAGCGACGTCTTTCCCACGTTCATGTCCCCAAGAATCACTACTTTCACGTCAGGCTTCCTCATTCTGCCGAACTCAGGTCGGGGTTCGAGCCATGACTGGCGGTCTGGTCCCTCTTCGGCCGGGAAGTACAGAGCCACGCCTTCGGGGGCGGGACTATGGGCGGGGTCATGGACAGTTTTTTTTTTTTTTTTTTTTTTTTTCACAAAATGTATTACTATTGTTAGTAGTAGTAGTGTTTTAGAAGCCAGCATGCGTAGTGAAGCAGGAAAATATTTTTTGGTTGGTGGTTATATGGACTACATCATGCTCTCCTTGAGTTATTTTTACAGTTCTACTTAATTACTACTTAATTAAAACCAATGTCAGTCACTGAAGAGAACTGGTTCTGTACCATGTTCTGTATCATTTTGACATTCAAGATATAGGTTTTTTATAGACAGTGGTGACTTGTGGGTGATTTAATCAATACTGATATACATATACTTATCGATATACAGATCTACTTAAAAATAAACTAACTCACACATGATCCATCTGGTCCATCAGCAGCTTCAGTGAAAGATCATACGTCTTTCGTCCCCATTCACCTCTGAGAGGACCTTGTTGCTACACATCTAATTCACCAGACAGAGGAACCTTGTCAAACAAGGAGGATCGTGGATAGTTCACAGCAATGATAGTAACACTCATGGCTGGTCATCTAGGAGTTGCATCACAAGTCCATGTCAGCACCCAACTGTGGGCATCACAACAGCACAAAGGAGCTGGATCCAATGGGGAGGATATCGATATTCAGGTTGTCCTGAAGTCAATATGTATGTACCAGAGACCATCATGGTCCTTGTAACCTAAGGAAGCTATGGAGGGACTTTGACTGTCTGGTGGTACAAAACAAACAGTTATGTTGTTCCATTACATGATTCATATAAATTGTATTGTCTTATGCTCTTATACCTGCTGTTCTACAGCATCTACATGGCTGCCCGGCTTCAGTGCATTTCTCTACTAAATATGCGCAGCAGGTACAGTACAGGCCAAAAGTTTCAATGTGTTTTCTTTATTTTCATGACCATTTACGTTGGTAGATTCTCACTGAAGGCATCAAAACTATGAATGAACACATGTGGAGTTATGTACTTAACAAAAAAAGGTGAAATAAGTGAAAACATGTTTTATATTCTAGTTTCTTTGCTCTGATTACTGCTTTGCACACTCTTGGCATTCTCTCGATGAGCTTCAAGAGGTCGTCACCTGAAATGCTTTTCCAACACATGAGAAGGTGTGACCAAACTTTTGGTCTGTACAGTATGATACTGGCCATCTGAAAGTGATTGTGAAGTGATTGTCACATGTGATACACAGCGGCACAGCACATGGTGCACACAGTGAAATTTGTCCTCTGCATTTAACCCATCACCCTGAGTGAGCAGTGGGCAGCCATGACAGGCGCCCGGGTGTGTGCTTTGCTCAGTGGCACCTCAGTGGTTCCTTGGCAGATCGGGATTCGAACCGGCAACCTGATTACGGGGCCGCTACGGGGAGCAGTGTGTGTCATTAATTGTGTCACTAATTCAAAGGAAAACCTCAGGTACAAAGCCTCTGTTGGCTAATGGCAATCACAAAAACTAGAACCAGGACTTACAATTCAAAACAAGATGGAATGGTGGATTGTTTCAGTCGGACGTTGATGGATAAGCTTATTAAGATACTTCTGGACTGTTGGGGAGATGGGATGAGTATGTAAAACAGAAGCCATTGACTTGTAGCCTCAATACATATCAGCCAAGAGTCAACGGTCCCACACTGAGGACAACTGCTAGTAATGGAGTTCTGGACATTTTCTGAAGGGCGTCGCTGTGCATGACTGTATGCAGGGTTGTGATGTACTTGCTGTTTACCTTTGGATTAGCTCGTGTTAGCATGTGTTTTTACATGGAATGCTGTTGTTTTTCCTGCAGGTGTGTGGTTGAGCAGTTGGGACGTACGTATCAGATGTGATGGTTCTTGTAGAGGGGTGACTTTGTCCCCTCGGGGCTTGCCGTAGATAACAGCGTGTGTCCATGTACTCTCGCGAGAGTGGCATTCTCGCGTGTCTTGTAAAACGTCTGATTTTCATCCACAGCTCTGTCGAGGTGCTTTTATTTATGTCAGTACCTTGCGCTCATTTACATGATTTGTAAATACTGCTTTTACACCGCAGTGTAAATTTACTCTGCCATTAATAAAAAATAATACTTTGCGATTGGCTGTTCGGTCCTTGTTCATTGACGGTGATTGGCTGATGTTTGAAGGTGTGCACCTTGGCAGGAGCGTCGCCTTGCTGTGTTGGTCCGAGCTGAAATGCCCGATGACGGGGATAAGGCGCGCCTGTGTATTTGCAGCTCACACACGAGTTATTGGTAAGACACCGTTTTGACTGCTGCCACATTTAGGAGTCGCTCTTTTATCGACAGCAAAATGCATTACGCAGCTGGAATGACAGTCCTCTGTGTCGTAACGGTGGCCGTCGCGGCGGTTCTGCTCATATATCTGGACCGTGAAGGTACAACAGCATTATCCACTGAAACTCAAAACGTGTGCCGCTAAGTGTGTAACTATCAGGTCCGAGTTCGAGCGGTGGTGTCGCTTAAGATTAACAGGTTAGACCCTGCCATGTGTAAAAGTAAGCTTGAAGCAGCACGTAGCGTGCGTACGTCGCCATTTGTGACGACATCACGCCCCAAATCATCGTATTGGGTGTGTTGCCAAGACCGCTTGTTTTAAAACCTAGTTTGCTTTTTGACAGACCAGTCTGGTATTACATGATCGTAAAGATGTGATATAAACTTGACCCTTTTATTGTAAAGACGTGTTTCTAGTTCCTGTTTGTGCGGCTTGTGAATTTCATGTTTACGTGTTTACGTCGCGACATCTGGCAACCACGGCGGGAAGCCGCGTAAACTCTGCCGGGTTGCTTTTGTTCCGGGATTAATATCGCCATGGGGTCGCTGTTTCCGAGCTCCGCACGCAGCGGCGACAGCAGCAGCCTGTCACCCGCGCGGAGTCCCCGCGTTTAGCGACCATGCTGATCAGCCCGACGCGGGGCTTCCTGTGGTCGGATGTCGAGACCAGAGCGCTGCTGAATATCTGGGGCGAGCAGGACGTGCAGACCGCCCTGGATGGAAACTTCAGGAACAGCCACGTTTACCGAGACGTGGCGAGTCGCCTGGCCGATCTGGGCTTCGACCGGACCCCCGACCAGTGCCGCATTCGTGTCAAGAGCCTGAAGCGCCAGTACTACCAGGCCAAAGACGGCTTCCGCAAAAACAATGGGCAGCTGCTGAAGATCTGCAAGTTCTACGATGAGATGGAGCGGATCCTGAGTAACAGAAGCTCGGTGGACCCGCAGGACATGATGGAGACGATGGACGGGCCGGAGGAGGAGGGCGTGGGGGAGCCGTCCTACCCCCTGCAGCCGGTCAAGCTGGAGTACCCGGCCTACACCATCCCGGTCGCCGTGGCCAGTGACAGTAAGCTGCTCCTCCATAAACGATCATCTTATTTCTGATCAACTGTTTATTTATGCGTTTTCTTTTACACTCCCGTCATTTCACTGTGCAACAATCATAAATGATAGACATCTAAAGTGGATCCGGAAAGTAATCACAGCGCATCACTTTTTTCCATCCATTTACATTTACAGCATTAATCAGATGCCCTTATCCAGAGTGACTTACAATCAGTAATTACACGGGACTCAGGGTTAAGTGTCTTGCTCAGGGACACAATGGTAGTAAGTGGGATTTGAACCCATGTTAACCACTAGGCTACTACCACCCTACAGACATATTCCAAAATGGATTAAACAATGTGAAAAACTTTATTTATCAATAAAATGTGTGTTTTGAGTACATAACTATTCACAGCCTTTGCCATGAAACTCAAAATTGAGCTCAGGTGCCTCCTGTTTCACCTGATCATCCTTGAGATGTTTCTGCAGCTTAAAAAACAGTAGACTGGACATGATTTGGACACAGACACACACCTTCTATATAAGGTCCCACGGTTCATGTCAGAGCACAAACCAAGCATGAAGTTGAAGGGATAGGATTTTCTTGAGGCACAAATCTGGGGAAGTTTACAGGTTTTCTGTTGCTTTGAATGTCCAATGATCACAGTGGCCTCCGTCATCCGTAAATTGAATACGTTCGAAACCACCAGGGCTCTTCTTAGAGCTGCCCGGCCACCCAAACTGAGCAATTGGGGGAGAAGAAAATCAGACTGTGGACAGAGGAGAAACTTCTGAGAAGGACAACAATATCTGGAGAAATTCACAAATCAGGCCTGTATGGTAGAGTGGCCAGATGAAGTGAAGTGTTTTTCACAGCACACAGTGCACACAGTGAAATGTGTCCTATGCTTTTAACCCATCACCCTTTGGGGATGTGTGTGGGGATGGTGCATTGATCAGTGGCATCTTGGCAGCTCGGTATTCAAACCTGCAGCCTTCTGATCATGGGGCTGCTCTCTTAACCACCGCCCCTGAAGCCACTCCTTAGTAAAAGGCACATGGCAGCCAGAAGGATTCTCAGACCATGAGAAACAAAACTCTCTGGTCTTTGTTATAAATGCCACATTTGGAGGAAACCAGGCACTGCTCATGACCAATACCATCCCTAAAGTAAAGCATGGGCATGGCAGCATTATTCTGTGAGGAACTGGGAGACTAGTCAGGTTAGAGGGAGAGATGACTGCAGGAAAAAAGCTCTTGAACTTCTACTGAGACGACTGTTCTTTCAGCAGGACAGCAACCCCAAGCACACAGCAAAGATATTGAGGGAGTGGCTTCAGGACTTCAGGAGTGGCTGGGTCACTCAGGAATGTCCTCGAGTGACCCAGCCAGAGGCCAGAGTTGAGTATAATTGAACATCTCTGGTGAGATCTTAAAATGGCTTCATCGATGCTTCCCATCCAACCTAATGGAGCTTGAGAGGTGCTGCAAAGAGGAATGGGCCAAACTGGCCAATGATCGGTGTGCTGGTGTGAAAAGTGAAGTGATTTGTCATTGCGATACACTGCAGCACAGCACTTGGTGCACAACATAAAAGATATTCAAAAAGACTTGAGGCTGCTAAATGTGTATCAACAAAGTATTGAGCAAAGGCTGTGAATACATGTGATTGGCCAAAACCTTAAGATGTCATTATGTGGTGTTTGTAGAATTCTGATGAAAAAATTCAATTTAATCCATTTTGGAATAAGGCTGTAACATAACAAAATGTGGAAAAGTGATTGGCTGGGAATACTTTCCAGATGCACTGTATATAAATGAAATGCTGCTGGAAAAGTTTCACTCTTGTGGTGTTTTTAGCCATAGCTGCCAAACAGCAGAACACGAGTGGTGTCAACTTCCCTGGAGCCCCACCCACTTCTGCCAGGAGCAAGCGAGGTCGCAAACGTTGCGCCACCCTGCCGCTGGACAAGCTGCTGGAGCGCTTCCTGGAGCAGAGCTTGGAGGCAGAGGAGAACTTCTACCGGCTGGAGGAGCATCGGCTCGAGCAAGAAGAGCGGCGGCGAGAGGCGGAGCACGCCCGTGAGCTGCACATGCTCCAAACACTTGGCCAGATGTTCTCGGGGATCACCACAGTTGCTTCTATGGCACCCTGCTCCAATTCCCCAGCACGGCGATTTCAGAATGCCACAGTGTCACCTCTCAGTCGTCTTCAGCCCCATCCTGAACCCTGTGTGGAAACTCTGGCAGGTCTGCTTCTCAGGAGCGCTGCAGGCTTGACACTTGACCTCTTGTTTTGTGCAAGCACTCGTCTGATTCGTCTGTGTTTCTTTATGATTTTCCAAAATCCGTGTAACATGATTGTTAGCAGATAATTTTACACTTGTGTAGTTTGGTTCTGACCTATTTTGTTCTCTCTCTCAATAACAGATCGTTCTTTCTCACTGGGTGGGGTTACACACCAGAGCATGGAGGGCGTCCTTCCCCTGGTGAAGAAGATGGTGCCCCCGCTTACATCCAAAAAACACAAGGGGCAGGATGGACGTATTGGCATCATTGGCGGATGCCAGGAGTGAGTATAATCACTCATCTACTGCTCATTCACTGCTTCACTTTCAATGCTCTTTTATATACATTATGGGGTTAGGAAGATCAAAATTGCTTTTACTGTATTCCAGCAGTATTTTCCATGCTTTATTTTCACTTAATTGAACAAAATGAAACTGAAATTAACCATGCACAAAATACGTATGCAGCTGTCATCTAGGTAATATCTCAGAAAAGACAGGATTTGTAATGACATATTTGGAAATTGTGTTTATTTTAAATGTATAATCATAGCTCAAGATAGTAAAGCACAGTATGATGTTCAGTATGAATTGACATGGCCCTACCTATTCCCTGAATTTCCCGTTCATGATGTCACACAGTGCATCAGAGGCTCAATCAGCTTTAGAGAAGCAGAATCAGACAAGTTATTGTCTACACTACCTACAGTTGTGGCCAAAAGTTTGGGGAATTACACAAATTCTGGTTTTCACAAAGTTTGCCACTTCCTGTTTTTTTTTGTTAGTTGTTTCTGTGGTGTATTGAAGATTAATTACAAGCATTTAATAATAAAGGCTTTTATTGACAATTACAAGTTTATGCAAGTAGTCAATATTTGCATTGTTGGCCCTTTTTTCAAGACCTCTGCAATTCACCCTGGCATGCTGTCAATCAACTTCTGGGCCAAATCCTGACTGATGGCAACACATTCCTTCATAATCAGTGCTTGGAGATTGTCAGAATTTGTGGGTTTCTGAGGATTGACCACAAGTTCTCAATTGGATTAAGGTCCAGGGAGTTTCCTGGCCATGGACCCAAAAGTTCAATGGTTTGTTCTCTGAGCCACTTTGGCCTGATGGCACTGTGCTCCACCATGCTGGAAAAGGCATTGTACTTCATCAAACTGTTCTTGGATGGTTGGGAGAATTTACTGTCGGAGGGTGTTTTGGTACCATTTGTTATTCATAGCTGTGTTCTTAGGTAAAATTGTGAGTGAGCCCACTTCCTTGGATGAGAAGCAGCCCCACACAGGAATGATCTCAGGATGTTTTACTGTTGGCACGAGACAGGACTGATGGTAGCGCTCACCTTTTTACAGACAACTTTTCCAGATGCCCCAAACAACCAGAAAGGGGCTTCATCAGAGAAAATGACTTTACCCCAGTCCTCAGCAGTCTAATCTCTGTACTTTTTCAGAATATCAGGCTGTTCTTGATGTTTTTCTTGGAGAGAAGTGGCTTCTTTGCTACCCTTCTTGACATCAGGCCATCCTCCAAAGTTCTTCCCCTCACTGTTTGTGCAGATGCACTCACACCTGCCTCCTGCCATTCCTGAGCAAGCTCTGCACTGGTGGCACCCTGATCCCGCAGCTGAATCTTCGGAGATGGTCCTGGTATTTGCTGGACTTTCTTGGGCACCCTGAAACTTTCCAGTCTGCTATTCTAACTCAATAAGCATGATAGAATAATCTCCAGCCTTGTGCTCCTCAACACTCATTTGTGTTAACAAGAGAACCTCTGAAATGATCTCAGCAGGTCCTTTTGTTGCAGGGCTGATCTGCAGTGGAAATGTTTTTGGGGTGGATTAAGTTCATTTTCATGGCGGGGGACTTTGCAATTCATCTGATCACTCTTTATATTATCTGATCACTCTTTATATTATGGATTATATGCAAATTGGCATAACAAAAACAGAAGCAGTAAACTTTGCTAGTACTGTGTAGTATAACATGTATATGATATAAATCTGGCCTACCTCAAAAATTCAATTTTACATTTACAGCATTTATTAGACTGCCTTATCCAGAGTGCCTTAGTGACTGGGACGATCCCCCTGGAGACACTCTGGGTTAAGTGTCTTGCTCAGGGACACAATTGTATTAAGTGGGTTTTGAATCTGGGCGAGTGTTTAATCCACTAGGATTTTACAACTCCCCAGTGTTGCCTGCTCTCCTGATCCACAAAAATGACAATCAAGTAGCGTCAACTGCACAAAAACATGCATTGTGTTTAGAAAGCAGACGAGAGCTCTGAAGAGCAGCTTGTTACAAAGACTGGTGCAACATCCTTCTTCTGTGAACGTAGGGTTTGGATTTAGGGTCTTGGATACTGAGGGGAAAAACATAATCTGCAAAATATGGTGGGCAACAGTGATTGCGTAGAGAGCTAATATGTCATTTTACAATCTTAACGCAGGTCTGCATGTATATAGATATCTGACTGTGGTTTCAATGTGTTTTTAATGCACCATACAATTGTTCCTTATCAAAATGAGGACATTTCTGAATGACCCTAAACCTTTGAACCATAGTCTATATACAGTTGTTGGAAAATGACTGTAGCTGATCACTTATTTACACTGCAGTTGCCCTTTAACCTTTTTTTCTTCCCAAAGATACACTGGAGCTCCTTATTTTGCTGCCATTTCCGCGCTGAAAGTGGTGAGTTGCTGCAGAATGGAAGTTTTCTGCTGCTAAAAACTGGAGGGTGTAATAATTCCCTTTTGATTTGTTTCAGGGGGCTGATCTTTCTCATGTCTTCTGCACCAAAGATGCTGCCACTGTCATCAAGTCCTATTCCCCTGAGCTTATCGTCCACCCAGTGCTGTGAGTCACCTAGAACTGCACAATTATGGCCAAAATGATAATCACGATTATTTTTATCAATATTGTTACCACAATAATTACTCACGATTATTTGTTATTTTAGGTAACACATGTCTATTGCACTTTGTATTTTAAACAGTAAGTGAACAAGGCTTTCAGTTCAAAATGAAACCTCAAATGAAAATCTCATATTTAAATACAAAGACAAAGACACTTAAAGACAAAGGGCTACCAAAAAATAAAAAGAAATTGCAGAGTACAATGATAAAGTGCAAAGAAATTAAGAAAACAAAGAAGCCTATGCACAAAAGGCACATACTACTATGAACCGAAACATACTACAGGCCTACAGGTTTTTGGCAGGTTCCAGCCTTTGGGAGAGAAAGATGAACAAAAGGCAGGTCATTATGAAAAGACTTTATTTTTTTATATTTATTATGAAAGATGAACATACATTTAACTGCTTATTTGGAAAGTTTAATTATAGCCAGGCAAGACCATTTGTCAAGAACTATACACAATTAACTGGTACCCTAACTAGGACATGTGAATTTAACACTGTCTGTGCTTAACAGGGTGACTGTAATAAAGTGGACTTAATAATTGACACTGTGTCTGGGACTTTAACAGAAGAGAAAACAGATGTGATTTCAGTTTTAGATTTAGATTTAGGTCTTTAAAACAGTGGATGCCAGCTTTTGACCACATAGAGAACCAAAGATGGAGGGCATAAGTGAAAGAAGTTTGTAACCCAAAGTAACGTTTAATTCTGAGAGAAGTTTTAATAATCCTATTCTTATTCTTGGTATAAGGTAAAGTGGAAGACAAAATGGGAGAGTGCGCTAAAGGTTGCAGAGATACTGGTTTGACCGAATTTGCTTCTATTGCCAACCAATTCATTTGAGGATCGGATTATTCAGTCTGAAGCCAGTATTTGAGGATCCTAATATTAGATGCCCAATAATAAAACATAAAGTGTGTTAAGGTTAACCAACCAAGTTGTCTTGGTCTTTGTAAATATTGTCATGCATAGTCTTGGAACCTTCTTATTCCAAATATGGATTAAGAATGGACCACCGTTCACAATCTTGTCAAACCTTATATAGCAAGGAAACAAAATTAGCCTTAAAAAGATCCTCAAATTTAGTGGTGACACATTTTGGAGGGCAATTTTGAAGGGAAAGCTATGGAGAGGGTAATTATTATCAGTATTATAAATGGGAAATAATTCACTTTTATTCCAATTCAATTTATAACCAGAAATCTGAAAGAAATGAGCAGCAGGGACTGAGACCGGTAAATTTAAAAATATAATATAACAAAAGATCATCTGCATAGAGGGACTCTTTCATCTCCTGCCCATTCCTAATGATTCCAGTTATCTGAGTGTTAAATTGAAGTGCAAGGAAAGAGGTTCAAGAGAAAATAATAATGAATTTAAGGGACAACAGTTTCTAGTCGAATGAAATATTTAGATTGAGTACTATTCGTTCGGCTTTCGGTGAGGAGTAAAGTATGCTAATCCGTGAAATTAAGTTTCTTTTAAAACTGTAAAAGGTGTGAGAGAAACTGAGCAAAAAACTCTCTCTCTACACACAAAAACACTGTATTCAAACTACTCCAACTTGATGTTACCTGGCAGAAAGAGGCATGGCACAATAGAGTTTTTAAAAAATGAACAGTTTCTAATTTATTAACACCAGTAAATTATTATTGCAGTTACATATGAATATTGTATGTAAATGTTACAGAGAAAACAAAAGTGAAGAAAAAGAGTAAAGGGAGAGAGAGAGAGAGAGAGAGAAAAAGACTTGAAAAGCCGGCAACTGTTGCAATGTCGCTCGACAAAGGACATGCAAAACCGGAGGTGTTAAATCTCCATGCACAACAAAAGCACAGAAATGTCGGCTCCGTGACATCCCATCTTACAAAACCAAGTCTTCCAAGCATATCAAAGAGTGGAATGGCGCTATCAAAAGCCTAGTGATATCACTACGATAGCATCTAGTGAAATGAGTGCCTTCTGAGCCTTGGAATACAGAATATTGTAGATTGTAATAAAAAGACATCTATTTAGAGAAAGAGTGTCAATTATGGATGAATCCAGTTTGGTCTGCTGAAATGATACCTAGAGGTGTAGATGTAGATTTTGATATACCTTTTTCAAGAGGAGTGAAATGGAGGCTTGAGAAAAGGTTTGACGAAGGCAAAGATTCAAGCTAACAAATAAGTCAGTCTGTTGTTGGTGGTAGTAGTAGCCTAGCGGGTAACACACTCGCCTATGAACCAGGAGTCCCAGGTTCAAATCCCACTTACTACCATTGTGTCTCTGAGCAAGACACCTAACCCTGAGTGTCTCCACTACTGATTGTAATTCGCTCCAGATAAGGGCGTCTGATAAATGCTGCAAATGTAAATGTAAATGTTAAATGAATTCTCCTGAAATGAATGAACTTCTCATTCAAAAGAAGCAGAGTTTTAATACGCCAGGTGCTCTAGAGTAATTCAAATTTTTAAATATTTCCAGTCTGATGTAGATGTGAGTAATCTGTTTTCTTTTACATGTATTGATATGGTAAACTTGAGAAAAAATGATTTACGTTAGGTGGGATTAAAGAAGCATCAAGCATTAGAGACAATTCATTATTTGATAAAACAACTAAAAAGCCAACCAAGAAGGAGTACAAACTGCAGAGGAAGAGTGGTGTAAATTGGGATTAATCCAGCAATTAAAGTCACTCTCTAATATTAGATAGTGTGTAGACATTACTAAAGGGTGGAATGGTGATCAATTTGATTGACTTTACTTTTCTTAAGTCTGGCATGGTCTGAAGGTTTGAGATGTGTTTTTTGTAAAAAATATTACATAGCAACCTACATGAAGATAATGAAAAATCTTACTATATTTTATAGGATTAAGTCAGCTACAATTGAGGCTAATGAAATAAAATGTTGCCCTAACCTGGCATCAATACAGAATTAGACATGGTCATAAGAAAAATTGAGGAATGTCATATCTCAAAGTAGAGCTCCACAATGGAATGGATAGTGAAGCAAGATGAATGAAAAATAAAATTAAAGTAACAAAGCAAGAAAAAACTATTGAAATAAAGAGAAACACCCCCCCCCAATCCAACCTAGGAGAAGCTGCTGATAAAGCTGCCCATCTGCCACATACATACTGCATAGACTGCAACTGCCAATGCACATCTGATGCATGAAAAAACTATTATTTAGATATGGTAACCAGATTAGGTTCTGTCAGTTCTTTATTTGTCCTTATAGGCAAACAGCATCCACTGAAGATTGTTTTGATATTTTAGCAAATGCAGGTGACTGCTTGTGCATTCTGTAAATGAGACTAAAATCATGCAAATTTTTGATCTTCCGCTGAATACAGCAATTCTAATGTTATTATGCTACATCTGCAGTGTGTAACAGAATGTCTTTGTGTTCAGGGACAGCCCCAATGCTTTGGGGGAGGTGGAAAAGTGGTTGCCCAGGCTGCACAGTGTTGTGGTGGGACCAGGACTGGGCCGAGATGACCAACTGCTCAACACTGCCAAGGCAAGGAGAGCTGGGCTGGACTCTGTATAGTCATCCCTCTCCACTCGATATATCCAGTCTATACAGAAATTGGGGGATTTTCTAAAAACACCCATGGATATCTTTTCCTTATAGGAAATCATATACAAATCCAAAGCAAAGAATATTCCTGTCATCGTTGATGCCGTAAGTCAGAAATGGCCATTAGTTTTTTTTTCATGTATAGCTGAACTGTGGCGCATTTAAGTGTTTACACTCTCACTAGGATGGACTTTGGTTGATTGCTAAGCAGCCGTCTGTCATCCATGGATATCCGAAGGCTATCCTGACTCCAAATGCGATGGAGTTTAGTCGACTCTATGAAGCTATGGTGAGCTGAGATGCTGTAAAATACTGTAGACACACAGTACAGGCCAAACGTTTGGACACACCTTCTCATTCCATGTGTTTTCTTTCTTTTCGTGACCATTTACGAAAAGATTCTCACTGAAGGCATCAAAACTATGAATGAACACATGTGGAGTTATGTACTTAACAAAAAGTGGAGACCTGGCCTCCACAGTCACCGGACCTGAACCCAATCGAGGTGGTTTGGGGTGAGCTGGACCGCAGAGTGAAGGCAAGGGGGCCAACAAGTGCTAAACACCTCTGGGAACTCCTTCAAGACTGTTGGAAAAGCATTTCAGGTGACGACCTCTTGAAGCTCATCAAGAGAATGCCAAGAGTGTGCAAAGCAGTAATCAGAACAAAGAAACTAGAATATAAAAAAGTGTTTTCATTTATTTCACCTTTTTTTGTTAAGTTCATAACTCCACATGTGTTCATTCATAGTTTTGATGCCTTCAGTGAGAATCTACCAACGTAAATGGTCATGAAAATAAAGAAAACACATTGAATGAGAAGGTGTCCAAACTTTTGGCCTGTACTGTATGTGGTTTGAATGTTGCCAAACTCTTTAATTAAGTAAGAGGTGTTAATGGTATTAAAGCGCTTCATTAATCCAGCTCAGGCTTACCATTTAATCAAAAACTTTCATTTTAAATTGAATAATTTTTTTAAAGATTTTTATTGTAAATTCATATAATTTCCAAATATCAGAGCCCATTAATTACTGCACTAAATATGTCAGAAGCTGTCCAGTAAAATGTCTTTGGACAAAATAAATCCCAGTTTCGTTTAGAGTCCGACTGGCATTCAGGGAACAACAACATGGAGATGGGATGGAGCAGCATGTTAAGAAACAGTGAACAATTATAATAGCACATAATATATCACATTTCGCATAATAGTGGAGAAGTAAAAAGTCTTTGGAAATTGATATACTTGAAAGGTCTACTTACAGTAAGTACAGTAGAAAAGTACGTTTACATTGTGGCTGTGTGTGTATGGGTTTGCACACAGCACCAGGAAACTCTGGGCAGGGCGGACCATCACAGGGACGTGCAGCAGCTTAGCCTGGCCATGGGCAACATCACTGTGGTGCTGAAGGGGGAGGAGGACATAATCACAGATGGCAACAAGGGTCTGTAGTGACGTTTACATGATGTCCAGTTAGGCAAATTCATTAAATGAATTTATTTTACTTAATTAAATTACTGTCCTGATTCGCTGCTGCCCTCTGTAGCAGTTGCGTGAGGAAATTTGAATGCATTTACCTGGATCATGATTCAAAATTAACGTGATTTTTTTTTTTTGTAACCCTTGTGTATATGATTCCTCTGCATTGTTTCATACTTAAAGCACTACAGTATATGCAGTTGATCTGAAGTGACCTCTGTTGTCTGTCTCCATGATCACCAGTGATCACGTGCAGTCAGGAGGGCAGCGGGCGTCGATGTGGAGGACAGGGGGATCTCCTCTCTGGCTCTTTGGGAGTCTTTGCACACTGGGCATTCAACTCCTCTCCAGAGGTCACCAAAAGTTCAGAGTGAGTCTGTGTATACAGACACACACACACATACAGACAAATACATGTCTACAAATTCAGAAGTTTCAATTTCCGTATGAATTGGGATGGATTGTCTGAATGTTCTCCATCTTTCAGCCTGAACCCGTCGCTCCTGGCTGGCCTTGGCGCGACTGCTCTGACCAGGCAGTGCAACAAACAGGCCTTCCTCAAACACGGCCGCTCAACAACCACCTCAGACATGATCCAAGAAATCAGCACAGCCTTCCAAAAACTATTTGAGAGCTGAGCTCTCCCTCTCCTTTGCTGTCTTTCTTTCCCGTGCTACATTTTCTTTCTTAGACTGAAACCAGCTCACCCACTGGATTTATACTGATATGTTTCTAAATGCACCTTCATCTCAATTTATTTTTGTGAGTTTGCTAACTTTTAGGAAATGTAGGAAATCTGGGAAGCAGATTTTTGTGCAGTCACCCAGGAGCACAGTGATGTGTTCATAGAAACCAGACCAACTACAGAACACAGAAATTCAAGATGCATCCTCCCTTTATTCTGTTCAATTATTGACTACAAATATAATAAATGGTTTGTGTTTTATATTCTGTACCTTTCTCTGGTTCTATGCTTGCATCTGTTTCGTGGTAATTCATGACTTTACATCTGATAAATGCTGTAAATGTTTTGCATAAAGGGTTTAACATTCATATTAGCACATAGATACTCGCATTGTTATTATTGGTATTGTTAGTAAGATAAGCTGTGTGGCCTTTATAGAACACTATTAATGCGGTCATTACAGGTTTTTTAGTATTATGATTAAAGGTGTCCTTATTGAATTTAACTTTTCCCCCAGAATACCAATGGGAATTTGACCCAAAGTATTTTCCAACATTGCTCAAAATGTTGAATTGTTTATAATCGCTTTGACAGTATACAAGTTCATTCAGCCAATCCTTTTTACCCAAAATCCTTCCTGTCACACATTCAATTCCTGAGGAAAGGTGTTGCACTATGTCTAGCAGCGGAGTTGAAAGAGAGGCCAAAAACTTTTTAAAAATTGCTCAAAACGTACAAATAAATCAAATGAAACACGAAATTTACAAAAAAAACTACAGAAAAGCCATGAAGCAGGCTAACCCAACCTGGTCCTGCACTAACACTGAGCCGTGATACGTTTTCATCTCTCTGGCAGCTGACCTGGTTCAATGACCCCTCAGGCCTAATACAGGGTAACCCCACCTGTAGCCCCTCCTCTGGGTTCGAACCAACAGTCAACAATAGAATATACAAATTAAACAATATCATAAACACAGAAAACGTGCACACCCCAAAATATTTACAAGCATATGCTAAACACACAAAAATATTTACAAAAACCTTCAAATACCCCCAATATACACAATCAGGTATTATCGCCGGGAGAAGGCGACCTGTGTACTTGAGCATCACGGCTCACTCTGACAAAAGGTCAGGGACTGATCAGGGTCTGACTGAGCGTCTTGACCATAAACCCAATTGGGGATGACTAGACTGGGCTTTTTCACCTATGATAAAATTCAATTACATCCTATCAGATGGTGATGATAAAAGGCTGGCTGGCCCTGGATCTATAAAGGGCCATGTAACATATCACTTTTACTGGTGGTGAATTATGCTGTTGAGTTTTAGGAAATTGCCTTTCAGATGGCTCCACCATGATCCTGTTTCATGGCCTGGGCTGAGGCTGCTGCTCAGAACAATGCAACAGCAAAGATTACAGAATAATAGACCAGACACGGTATTACAGATAAAAACACTTGAATATTATATTTCACTTTCAACTTAATCTTTTAAAATTAAGGATCTGCACTAAGCCCACACATGTCTCAAGGATCCCTTTCCTGACTCTTTGGCTGACTTTTCTATAGAAACATATATTAAAACAAAACAATAATATTGCATATTCTTATGGAAATTAATTTGTATATATTTGTGTGTGTGTGTATATATATATATGGGGGGTTATGTGTATTGTGTATTACTAGTTGCTTGTCTGTATTAAAATGATTTGGTCCGTTTAAATTAGACCAAGTAGGAGCGTAAAACCAACTTACACATTTATGGGTCTGGAAAATCTGTCCTTTCCAGGTCACATTAAATGAACAATTCTGTTGATATTCCAGCATACAAAGATTCTCTCACCAGGATGCCCCAGTCAGCTGTAAGTTCTTTAATAAATGCAGTGATGTTCTTTTTTGTTTTTACCTGCAACACACCCAAAACTGCATTTTACGCTGGTACAGTGCATCCAAAAAGTATTCACAGCGCATCACTTCTTCCACATTTTATTATGTTACAGCCTTATTCCAAAAGGGATTAAATAAAATACAAATAAATAAATAAAAATAAAATAGAATTCCCTCACAATTCTTCACACCACATCCCACAATGACAACATGAAAAAAGGTTTGAGGTTTGGGCTAAGAGTACACTTTTAGTAAACTATTTTTAGTAAACAAGGAAACTTTTTTTACATTGTCATTATGGGGTGTGGTTCTCACGCCCATGACTTGCTATTAGGGTGTGTGTCTGAGTGTCGTGTTGCTTGTAGCCGCGGCTCCCTGGTAAGTGTGCACTTGCCGTTACGTCTCTCACACTTCCAGGTTGTGGGTTGCTCATCACGGTCAGGTACGTGCTATGAAGTGCTAACGTCTCTGTGTGACGTCCAGGAGCATGTGCAGGCACGTGAAAACCCTGAGTCTGTCAGGACAACCTCCCACAGGAGGACAGAGAAGTTTTCTCATGGTGGACAAGTTCTCCAGGTTGAGTTTATGATCCAAAAGATGGTTCCCGGTGCATCATTTAAGATATAACTTTGATCAGGATGGAGGAATCAGTATTAGAAAAACACAAGCGACACAATAATTGTATGTGTTGCAGTATAATCGTGTCATTACAGCTGTGACATATGTTATCCACATATAAGTGATCTAAATCTGCATTTCAGAGACACTTTCTCTGGATATGATGATTTCTCTAGTTTGGTTTTTCAGAAATTGGTTCAAGAACTAGCAGTGTGTGGGGACGGTGCTTTGCTCAGTGGCACCTCAGTGGCACCTTGGTCAAACTGGCAACCTTCTGATTACTGAGCCGCTTCCTTAACTGCTAGGCCACCACTGCCCCTTGTATATAGGGATCACACTTCTTCAAGTATCTATAACATATGTTACAAATAACTGTTTTGACAAAGGACTGATCTCGGAGTTCTATGACATGCTGGTCGAGAAGCATAAGGATAATACAGATAGTAAGAGAAGAGTGTGGATTCATGATTTACAAGAAGTGATTTCACACATAGAGTGGAGCCAAATTAGTTTGAAATCACATGCTCAAACTATCAATACAAGATTGAAAATTATTCAGTTTAACTGTATAATGCATCACTGTATATACATCACCCCTGCAAAATTAAATACATTTAATCCCAATATACCTGACACCTGTAATTAGTGTACCATTCTTATTATACCACTGTTTGTGGAAGTGTGAAAAAATGCAAAAGTTTTGGTGCTCAGTGTTTAAGTATATTTCTTAGGTTACATCTTCCCAGGTGCCTACATGTCCAGGCGAAACTTTGCATTGCATGTTGAAAGAATGTTGGTGACCCCTCTTTTGACCTTTGGTTAAATAATATAACGTCAGGTTAGCTGCATTTGTTCTAGTTGTTTGATGAATGTGTGGCTATAACTACAAAATCCATATATATATATTTTAAACTAATCTACAACAACACTGTTTTGAGATTAAGAATTTGGCTTTAAGGGTTGGGAAATTTAAATAGGCTGTTACAATTTTTGTCAGTTTTGCATGATTCACAAGATAGAAATGGCTGGAAACTCCCAGTGGACTTGCATTAATAACCTTGTGACCCATTTCCATGGCTCTGGCAAAGCACAATCAACCATTAAACATACAAAAGTATCGTCTCTAACTCTAATATTGCGTAGAAACTCTGAAAATAAAAACAACAACAACAACAACAACAACATTTATTTCTTATATAGCCCAAAATCACATACAGTATGTCTCAATGGGCTTTGACAGGTCCTACAGTTGACACCCCCCACACACTTGACCCTTCTGCACACAAGGAAAAACTCCACTAAAAAAACTCTAATAGAGAGAAAAAAAAGAAAGGAAGAAACCTTGGGAAGGAGTGATACAAAGAGAGACCCCCTTTCAGGGTAGAGTGAGCCTGCAAGTGGTGTCAGTGCAGGGTTTGTGATGATTTGTCCAATAAGAGAAAAAGTCGTAGAGGTGGAGAAGTCCAAAGTGTAGTCCAGTGTCATGGTATACATTACATGTCCATTATGATGTTTGTGGTCCATTTGAAGATCCTTGAAGCTGTAGTTGTAACGGTGGTGGTGGCTGTGGTGACCCTCTGGTTTGTTTCATGGTATGTCCTTGTAAAGCAGTTGTCAGGAACCAGGATTTATTTGCTGGTCTCTTCACTGGGGTCTGCCAGTAGTCTGTGCGCCTGATTCAGTATCTCGGAGAGAACAAACAGAAGCAGTGGCAGACAGTGGCACTGTACGACTGAAATATGTGGTTATAGTGGTATATTGGTGCTACAGTGGCCCGGTACCCTGACTAGGACAGCCTAACTAGGGTGAATTGACACTGTCTGTCTTAATAGGGTGACTGTGTGATAAAGTGGACTTAATAATTGACACTGTGTCTGGGACGGTAACACTGGCAAGCCGTTCCACAACTGCGGAGCTCTATAGGAGAAGGATCTGCTCCCAGCTGTGACCTTCTGTACTTTGGGTACCAGTAGTGACCCTGCACCCGTTGATCGAAGGGGGCGTGGCGGGTTGTAAACAACTAAAAATTCACTCAGGTACTGCGGGGCGAGACCATTTAGACCTTTATAGGTCGAAAACAAATTATTGGGCTATATTTGTTTCAGTTAACCTGAGTACATTCAATCAATTAAGACTATTTTTATAAAAAACGACTCAAGGTGACCTGCAGCCTCTGTAGTCCAACTGGCCTTTATTCTTTTATCACCTAATGCATACCTTTTAAGATCAATTTGAAAGGCCCTTTCATTTCTGTTTAGATGTTCTGGGACTTCCTGACTGATTGGGACACGCTTACTACCATTGTGTAGCAAGACACTTAACCCTAAATTGCTCCAGGGGGGGACTGTCCCTGTTACGTCCCTGGACGTATGCTCCCACGTGTTCTGTGTGTTTGGCTGTGTTTTTGTGTCCTGTCCCTTTTAGGTTGACTTCGTGGGAGGAGTTGAGGCCTACCAGCTCCATCTGCCATTGGTCACCTCCACCTATTTAAAGCGACTTCAGATGGTCTTCGGGAGGTCCCCAGGGTCTGCTAGGCCCTTATGCTTTTGGGAGGTCCCCAGGGTCCACGGAGATCTGCATAGAGCTCCGTTGGGGATCTCATTCGTGTTTCTTGTTTCGTTGTGTGATAGACCCTTTGTTGTTAGCCTGTTAGCTGTTAGCTTGTCATGTGCCGTTTTTGGTAACTTGTACGTGTTTTAGTTATCCCTGCTGTTATCCCATCCCTTCCATTAAGCTGTTTTGATGTTAGTTAGCTGTCCTGAGTCCTCTGTCTTATTGAACCTGTTAGCACACTGTAAATAAAAGCACTGTTTGTATCGTTTGTTTGGTTGCATGTGTAACAGTGGACCTCCTCCTCTCCACACCCTTGTTGCGTTTCTGAGACCCCTAGACTTAGGAACGTGACAAATGGGGGCTCGTCCGGGATGTTTTTTTTTCCTTGGTTTGGTGTTTGTGAGCAGAATCATATATCCGGTAAGTTAGGGTGTCTCTTGGGGTCTTTGCTGTGGCAATGCCCTCCCTGCAGAGCACCACTTTTGTTATTTTGCTTTGTTATTTTTCCTTTCTTTCTTTTGGAGCTACTCCGGGTGGGGGTACGCCGTCACACGGACAGCCTCAGCTTGAGTCTGACCGGGGTGACGTTCGGCGTTCAAAGTTGCCTCCAATCGGTACCCTCCGAAGAGCAGATAGGTTAAGGTAGATTGTGTTAGGCATGTTTAGGACCGGATTTACAATTTTGCTGTTGTGTTTGTGGCCTCAGGTATACGTTCGGGTGGAGAGGAGTTTGTGTAGGCTTGGGTGGTTGTTAGTATTCAGCTTTTTGTTTTTGGCGTACAAGTTTGTGTGGGGCAGTTGATCTGTTTGTGTACACAGGTGTGGGTCTAAAGTTAGCACAAGATGCATTTTGTGTGTGGTGGCTGTGCTTGTATCATTTGTGGACATTCGTTAGTACTCCTTCTGCCTTCGTTCGGCACAGTGTTTGAAAGAGACTCTGTTTGAATTGCCGTGTGGTGTTCGCTCACTCTCAGTAGTGAGGTTCTTCGGCGGAAGGATACACTGTTTCAGTTGTGGAGCGTGATGGTCAATAGGAACGTTTTTCCCAGCCCTGCCTGCTGATATGCTCTTGTCAAGCATTTCTGCCGATCCGGCGAGTGACTCTGATGCGGATGTAAAAATCCGTGAGTGCTCATTGGAGAAGCGTGAGTGGCTTCATTCAGCGAGAGTTTGTCCAGAATGCGAATACCGTAACTACGGGCTTGCAAAATGGTGCAGGAGCTTCAGCTTTTGCCAACTGGAGTGTCAGCATGAGCTTGAGCTCAGAGAGTTGGAGCAGCAGGTTGGAATGGAGCGTGACTAAGTACCAGAGTAAGAACTGAGTGTGCTTTTGTGTAAAGCTCCCGTTCGGGTTAAGTCTAGGACGACTGTTGTATGGCGGTGCGTCTGTTTGTGGGCCTACTGTCTCTTAGGTTATTAGTCCCCAAGAGCAGTGTGGAGTGCCCAGTTTGCCCTATTATTTTTTCCCCATCACTGACATTTTTGTATTTCTGTGGAAGTGGGGGAAATATTTAATTGGACCATAGTTTGCTTAAGTTTTGCCCTATTTTACAACCACCACCATTTTTGCTTTCGAGTATACAAATTTGTTGTCCACTGCTTGTTTTTGGACCTTCGAAAAAATTGTGAGATTCGTTGAATAGTGCAGATATTGTATTTGAAGGGCCAATGCTTTATCTTGTGCAATCTTGGATCAACTGAAGGGTTGATATTTGGTGGTGGGGGTGTTACGTCCCTGGACGTATGCTCCCACGTGTTCTGTGTGTTTGGCTGTGTTTTTGTGTCCTGTCCCTTTTAGGTTGACTTCGTGGGAGGAGTTGAGGCCTACCAGCTCCATCTGCCATTGGTCACCTCCACCTATTTAAAGAGACTTCAGATGGTCTTCGGGAGGTCCCCAGAGTCTGCTAGGCCCTTATGCTTTTGGGAGGTCCCCAGGGTCCACGGAGATCTGCATAGAGCTCCGTTGGGGATCTCATTCGTGTTTCTTGTTTCGTTGTGTGATAGACCCTTTGTTGTTAGCCTGTTAGCTGTTAGCTTGTCATGTGCCGTTTTTGGTAACTTGTACGTGTTTTAGTTATCCCTGCTGTTATCCCATCCCTTCCATTAAGCTGTTTTGATGTTAGTTAGCTGTCCTGAGTCCTCTGTCTTATTGAACCTGTTAGCACACTGTAAATAAAAGCACTGTTTGTATCGTTTGTTTGGTTGCATGTGTAACAGTGGACCTCCTCCTCTCCACACCCTTGTTGCGTTTCTGAGACCCCTAGACTTAGGAACGTGACAGTCCCTGTAACTACTGATTGTAAGTCGCTCTGGATAAGGGCGTCTGATAAATGCTGTAAATGTAAATGTAAAGAGCAAGAGTAACCCCTGATTTATCCACTATCATGAAAAAGACTTTAAAGTTCCTCTATTATGAAAATGTCACTTAGTGAAATGATTTAACATTAATTTGTCTAGAAATGGCTAGAAATAGCAATAGTGAAGTGAAGTGATTGTCATTGTGAAACGCTGCAGCACAGCACACAGTGACACAATGAAATGTGTCCACTGCTTTTAACCCATCACCCTTGGTCATGGCTTCAAAACTTGCAAAGCATTGCAGTTGCCTGCTGATTGGATGTAAAAATGAACGAGACACAGTGGGTTCATTTGATTTTTTTTGGAAAAACACAACTTCCTGTCTTTGCCAAACATTGTGGTTGGTGAATGATGTTGATGAGGTATTTTTTGCAAATTCCCGCTCAACTTCTATCCTGTAATTCTGCACCAAGTACAGTATTAGGGGACCCCTAAGACTGATATAAAAGCAAAAAAAATCATAGTTGGGGACATTTAAATATAATCGTTGTTGTCAGTTCTTGGGACTTGACCTAACAATACTACACGAACGTGAAGTGATTGTGAAACCCTTCACACGCCTGAGTGAGCAGTGGGCAGCGGTGAAAGGTGCCCAGGGAGCAGTGTGTGGGGACGGTGCTTTGCTCAGTGGCACCTTGGTGGTTCAGGATTGGAACCGACAACCTTCCCATTACGGGAAGTCTTTAACCGATAGGCCACCACTGACACGTTCCCTTTACGATGTCTTTACTTTTAGGGTTGAGGTTAATAAAAGGATTACAGTGGCTTCTAATAGATCATTTTTAGATGTGTATAATGTTTAGAGTATTAAAAAGACAAATGAATTCAACTCACTGCTATATTAACTAGGGATGTGCGATACCACCGATTTCCATTTTCGATCCGACATCAAGTGAAATTTCGACGAATACCGGAACGATACTGATTCTTTATACAAAAAGTAAATGTCTTTGGAAAATCTAAATAAATAGTGTATGTCCTTGTCTTGGACACCAAACAGGCTGGGATCACCCCTTTCTATGATTCCTGAGTCACATTGATGTGTGAGGAGCAGTATTTCTAACGCCACGTTTACTTTGAGTTGGAACATGGTACTGAAAGTAGAAGGTACCATGGTGCTAATATCAATATCATCGTGCTAGTATCAATACCATGGTCCTAATTTCAATATCATCGTGCTAGTATCAATACCATGGTGCTAATATCAATATCATCGTGCTAGTATCAATACCATGGTGCTAATATCAATATCATCGTGCTAGTATCAATACCATGGTGCTAATATCAATATCATTGTGCTAGTATCAATACCATGGTCCTAATTTCAATATAATCGTGCTGGTATCAATACCATGGTGCTAATATCAATATCATTGTGCTAGTATCAATACCATGGTGCTAATATCAATATCATCCTTCTAGTATCAATACCACATGGTGTCCGTGATTAAATATGCAGTCACTGTAAAATTCTGTTCAATGTTCAGTTCAGTTCCCTGTAAATTGTGACCCATGACGCAGCACATGGAATATTACACTCAGTGTAAATGCTGTGATGGCCATCATGCATTGCACAATTGCTGTTACGTATCGTATAATTTTTTACAATGTAGTTTTAGTGTGTAATGCAAAAAGTAAGACTGCAGGTCTATCGCGATATCTAGCATTTAAATCTCTGATCCATAAAACCAGGTCGGTAATGTGTATTTCTATTGCTGCTCATTTCTTCTGAGGAAAGTTTGTGCACTGCGCTGATTATTTATCGTTTCGTTTTTAATGCAGGACACATGTTGACACATTGGGGGGCTTTAGTGGGGACAACGGGGTCCACGGCCAACAAACAGCCCTCTGTACATCACAAAAGCCCTGCAGCCCCGCAGCCTGTCCGCCTGGCCGCCCGCCTGCCCGCCTGCCCGCGGTACAAGTTCCTCCCTTCAGCCGCTCCTATAAAGCGGCGACGAGACGAGCTCCGGGCTCCGGGCTCCGAATTCCGAGCGATGGCCAGAGACGCGGGTGAGACACTTCGCTTCACTTTACTTTACACTTTACTTTTTACATTGGACGCGTTTCCGAACTTTTCGTGTGTAGAAGTGAAACAACGTTTGGACGCGCACAGAACTGCTTTTCGTCCAAATTGACAAACTATCTTTTCAGTCTTTTTTTTCTATGAGCTTTTAAGCCCAAATGGAAAGCGGTGCATGAATGTTTTCTTCTCTTCTCGCACGGCTCTGGTTCCTGTTGAATTCTGTGTTCGGTATAATGGTCCTGTAATGTTTAACACGTCTACCCAGCTGCACTGCACCGCCGTCTTTCCAGCTTTCTTCTCATGTCTTTCCTGCAGGAAGCTCCATGGAGACCAGGGCAAGTGGCAAGAAGAATGTTTCACCAGTAAGGAGAGCATTTTCAAGTCCGGTGTCAACGTTTTTTGTTGTTTATGACTGAAATCTTTCATGAATATTGCATGTTTTGCAAAATCCATACATAAAAGTGAATTGTAATTGTGAAACACTGCAGCACAGCACACGGTGTCGCGGTGAAATGTGTCCTCTGCCTTTAACCATCACCCTTGGTGAGCAATAGGCAGCCAGGACAGGATTAAGATCTGAAAATGTAATTCCCAAATCTCAGTTTCTGCAGTTGGATCTGTAAAGGGGTGAACTTGGTTACTGAAGAAATGACTTGATGTTCGTATTAAAAGAAGACATTTGTGTCATCATAATCAGATCAAGCATCACGTGACACACAGGAAGGAACTTTCAACACATTTTACATAGAAATATAGATTGTTTATGGTTGATTATTGGGTTCTGAAATAATATGAAAACGATAATATGAAAACGATTCATTTCTTATTCCTTTCAGTTTACACAAGTGAAACCGCAAATAAGGATGTAATGTTGGAATTAATAGCTTTTTTTTAATAACTACCTGGTTATGTCTGTTAAATACAGAAACTATGTGGGACCAACTACCCACTCAGCATTGGCTTCATTGTGGTCAACGAATTCTGTGAACGCTTCTCCTATTATGGCATGAAAGGTGATGTTGGCCTTTAACAGATTAATCACTATGCTGAGGTCTGACATCTACAATCTTATTTTTTCACTGATTCTTGCTCACAAATGACTGTACAGAGGTCAGCGGACAGAGATCAGCAATCCCATGATGCAGTAGAAGGGCTCATACACTGCATAAGTGCCAGAAGGATCAATCTAGTTTCAATAACATTTACATTTACATTTACATGTACATTTACATTTACGGCATTTATCAGACGCCTTTATCCAGAGCGACTTACAACCAGTAGTTACAGGGACAGTCCCCCCCTGGAGCAATTTAGGGTTAAGTGTCTTGCTCAGGGACACAATGGTAGTAAGTGGGATTTGAACCTGGGTCTTCTGGTTCATAGGCGAGTGTGTTACCCTCTAGGCTACTACCACCAATAACAAAAGTAGTTCAACTGCTTTGCTTAAATACATCTAATGGAAATCTATTCATTTTTCATTATGTCAGAAAAAAAGTTACATGTACATTTAGATACCAAATTGCAAAGAGTCTACTTGCAATTGCAATTGCAATGGTATTAATGGAATAATAAAGAATGTTGCTCAGCATGTATAGAAAAGCAAAATAAATATATTTTGCAATGAAAACACCTGCTACTGCCTTATGTAATGGCGAGGTATGAATGATACAGACCTGTGTATTTTAAATTAGTTATTGATTAATTTGTTTAGAGAATCTTGCTTTACTGCTAATGTAATGTAGTTCAGTTTGTATGTGTCAGATTTGGGTGTGGCGTCCATAAGTCAGAAATCTGCCTTCCAGAAACTAGAGGCCAGGTTAACATAAGAGATGTTACACCCTACAGTTCTGTAGTTAAAATGACATATAACAGAAATATTTTAACACCTACTATATTCAAGTTTAGTTTTGAATATGTATTACCTAGTCATGACTTTACACTGGTTGGTCAGAATATATTGCATTTTTTTATCATTGTGTGAATACAGAATGTTTACTTCTGAGTGGGGTTCACGTTCCTCCTGTGTGCCTACAGCCTTGCTTACACTCTATTTCATTCACTACCTGCACTGGGATAAGAACCTCTCCACCGCCGTGTACCATGCCTTCTCCAGCCTCTGCTACTTTACCCCTGTACTGGGGGCTTTGATTGCTGACTCCTGGCTGGGGAAATTTTGGTGAGTCCTGGTTTGGTTCTGAAGATTTGTTTTTCAGACAATGAACATTTAAAACATGGCCTCACCTGCAGGACCATCACCTACCTCTCGATATTGTACGTGATTGGTCACGTTGTCAAGTCTGTGGGGGCCATTCCAGATGTGGGGGACAGTACTGTACACACGTAAGTAAAGATCTTTTTGTTTTAAATCAGTGCTGATGTCTGTTTTTCTTTATTACTTGTAACCTAGGATAACTGAACATACATAACTTTGAAGCTGCAAATTATAACTATCCCTCCCTTTCCAAGTGTTTATCAGAACAGAAGTGTTTATCTCCTTCTACAAAAGCCCGCAGCCTTGGAGTAACAATAGACAACCAACTCTCCTTTTCGACTCACATCAGCAATCTTTCGCGCTCATGTAGATTCCTTCTCTACAATATCAGACAAATCCGCCCTTATCTGTCAACACAGGCCACCCAGATACTGGTTCAGTCCTTAGTAATCTCAAGACTGGATTACTGGAACTACCTTCTTGCTGGTCTACCACTATGTACCATCCGACCTCTTCAACCTTCCCAAATTCTCCCACACCACCCCTCTGCTACGTTCCCTCCACTGGCTCCCAGTAGCTGCACGCATCAGGTTCAAAATACTGATGCTGGCCTACAAAGCCAAACATGGAGTAGCACCATCCTACCTCACAGCCCTTATTACACCTCACACTGCACCTGGTATACTCCGAGCCTCCAGTACTGCTCGCCTGGTCCCTCCATCTCTGAAGGTAAAAGGAAGACGCTCATCTAGACTCTTCTCCGTCTTGGCCCCTCGGTGGTGGAAGGAACTTCCCCTCGAGGTCAGAACAGCTCAGTCACTGAGCACCTTCACACGGCAGCTCAAGACCTTCCTCTTTAAAGAATATTTAGATTAACTTGTAACTTTCTTATTGTCGGACTTGTGTACAGAATCTACAACAGAGTGAATAAAAAGGTTGTATTCATAGTTGGGGGTCCTAGTGAACCAGAATTGATCACTTCATCGCTCTGGATAAGGGCGTCTGCCAAATGCCTTAAATGTAAATGTAAATGTAGACCAGAGTTTGTCCATTATGTGCTACTGGAGAGACATGTTGGATTCCACAGGAAAGAACCCTCTACCTAGACTGACATTCTGAACTGTGTGTGTGTGTGACTATTCCAGAGTTCTATCCATGCTGGGACTCATCTTGATTGCCTTTGGGACAGGAGGAATCAAGCCTTGTGTGGCTGCTTTTGGAGGAGACCAGTTTGAGGAGGAGCATGTAAGGGTTCAGGTCCAGCATTAATTAGTGCATTTTGGGTCCAGATAACCAGCCCTAAACAGATGTTCTCTCATTAGACAGAAGAGAGAAGGAAGTTTTTCTCGATCTTCTACATGTCCATCAATGCTGGGAGCGTTTTGTCCACAGTCATCACACCCATCCTGCGAGGTCTGGACTAACTAAACTTAATAAAGCAGGGCTCCAAGTAGGCTTTGTAGTACAGAACATGTAGAATTGGGGCCCATTTGAATCAAGCTTTGAAACACAGCTTTTTGTGTCCCTTGTCAGGCGATGTGCAGTGTTTCGGGGGGGACTGCTATGCTCTTGCCTTCGGAGTCCCAGCGGCTTTGATGGTCGTTGCGCTGGGTAAGACTCCTTCTTATGATGGACTTGATAGAGACCCCCACCCTGCTGAATAGTGTGTTTTGCGACTTTGCTTGGAACCAATCTAGAGCCGGTAATTTTGTAATTGTGATTATATAATAAATGCAACCTTTAATATAATTTTTTTTCTCTCTTTTTACCCTCTGGTAGTTGTTTTCGTCTGTGGAAGTGGGCTGTATAAGAAGAGTCCTCCAGAAGGGAACGTCATGCTGCGCATGTTTAGATGTGTAGGGGTGAGTACGAACTCTACACCACAGACAGCCAGAAGGTCATGTAAAAAAGTAACATGGTAAAGAGGGGGCTTTTTAACACGTAAATGCAGGGGCTTTAAGTGTCTCTGGATCCTGTTACCACAGTTTGCCATTGGAAACCGATCAAAGAACTCCAAGCACAACTCCAAGAGGGAGCACTGGCTGGACTGGGCAGAAGAGAAATACCCGGTACAATGTCTTCATTAATGATTAAATGCTTCTGCTGTACAATTAATGGGCCATTTTCAGCATGATGTCATTCAGAACCTGGTATGTTTTCATGTGTTTAGTCTTTAAGACATTAAATCAAGTGTTATGTTTCTTTTGCCGAGGGCAGAAGCATCTCATCCAGGAGATCAAGATGGTAATGAGAGTGCTGGTGTTATACATCCCCCTGCCCATGTTCTGGGCTTTGTTTGAACAGCAGGTAATCTGGTTTATATGAGTAATGCTAAAAAAAAGTTTGAAGAGCAGTTAGACTAAGAGGGAAGGAAATATGTGAGGAAATGAGCGGATTTGGAGTCTAGCCTCCGTTTTACCTTCTCAACATCCATTTTCACATTTCTCTTATGATATTTGAAATGAATCACCTGAAAATGATGTCCAATAAATCAAATTAACATTTTATTTTAAAAATTGACATTCAATAAAACAAATTTACAAGCAGTGAATTATACGGAAAGGATTGGTACTATAGACCGGATGTTTGTGTTTGCTGGCCGGTCATTTACTGCGCACTCGTAAGCTCACATAACCTGTCTGAACATAGTCTGATCTGACCCGTATAAAATAATATAAATTGTTAGAGATTTGAAAGAAACAGGTCTGTTACAGCTGCAGCTGCAACCCAGGCACCACAGAGGGTGCGCTCTTGCACTTCCACCATTTAAACCCGGAAGTAATCAACCCAAAGCCCCACAAACCTTCCAAAAAATGCAGACTCTTTGTCGATTATTATCACAGTGCTGTAAGCCTTGCCTGTTCTGATTTCTTTGTTGCCCACTGTTTGACTCTGACCTTGATTTCTGGATAATCCTTGCCTGCTCCTGTTTGAGCCTGATGGCCTTTGACCCTCTCTCAATTCACGACATTACTTCCTCTGATGATCCAAGTCTTCTTCAGCCACTTGTTCCCCACGCCTGCTGATTTATGGTAGATCTATCTTCTCCTCTATCCGAACCATGTTTATCCCCTGCTATGGAGAAGACATCTGGATGTTGGGGTGCATGCTCCATCTCCGGCTACTTCTCCTCCCGGGTTCCTAGTGGCTCAGCTTCTCCAGTCCCAAGGCCCATGGACTCACACCTTTCTCCTCTGCCTCCCCAAGTGCACCCCAGGTTCTGCGGCCTTTTTGCGCATTGTGTAAAGACAAAATTGGGATACCACTGAGCATGTGTGTTATTCCATGACTAAATAAGTTGATGCCATATGAGTGCACATTTCAGACAACTGCAGAGACTCCTGAATTACTGATCAAGGCCATCTGCATGGTGACATGTCTGCATGGTGACAGCATGTAACTGATTTTTGTCAGATGGTAATGAAGACACTGTACCTGTGAAGTACTCTGCTGGATGCTGTGTCTGCTGGACAGAGGCCTGTCCGAGGAACAGATACAGCAGAAACAGGTGCTGTTCACACAAATGGACAGAAGGACCTGACCGGTCGGCTTGATCCCACCCGCATCTTCACTCACCAGACAGCATCACCAATTGCCAGTCTCCTGTCCCCCGGCCTAGGTCCAGCAGGGTCCCGACATGTAACCATGGTCGAGGATGCCTGTACCAGGTCGAGTAGCTGGCAGTACAGGAAGGTGAGGGGAAGCGAGAAGTCATGTGTCGGGCGGGGTTTTCTGGAAAGGAAGAGTGTGGCAGACAGTGGTGGACCAAGGCAATTCCCATAGAGCCGAGGGGTTTAGGCTGGAAGCCACAGGCGCCGCTCACCAACGAGTGACCCTGTTGGAAGGAAGGAAGGTATGCCGGAAGTCGCGCCTAGGACTGGGGGCTCCGGAGGATTCGGGCCAAAGCTTTTTTGTGTTTTGTTCATTGTTATTCTGATTGTGTGCAGCTGTTGTGAGTCTGTAAATGTCACCCCAAGTATCGCTTCCCTGTTTGGTCCTTAATCTGTAAGTCATGTTAAGATGCATGTGCCTGTTTTATGTAATAAACCCACCTGTTTGTGAAGCTGTGCTTTATCCCTTCTGTGTCCCTCCCTTCACTATGCCACCATGACAGGGTCGGCTTGGATCAAATGTTCAGTTCTAGTATGGATGTACATTGATTGGGTGGGTTGGTGGGTGGCTCTATGTCACCATTAGTGAAATATGTTGAGTAGAAATCTTAAATACTATGTGTGATAATGAAGGCCAACTACATTTAAACAATTTATTCTGATCACTATGAGGTTTGGGAACCGCTGGTCTTATTCAGTTAGTTCTGTTAGGAAAAGTATCATTCTATCAGATATGTTTGGGGCTGAGGACATTTTAGAGTGGAATTTCCTGGTAATGGGTATGCAGTGCCTGCATGAAAATGAATTCTCCCATGTGTTCTCTTACAGGGGTCTCGCTGGACACTGCAAGCCACTCGGATGAACATGGACTTAGTATGTTTTCTGCCTTGTGAACACTGTCCACAAATGAACCCTGCAATAGGTCCAGCAGGTCCAGACAGCCATTTTGTTTCTGCGCAGAGAACATGTAGTTACTGAAAGATGAAGAGAGGTTTTGTACAGGGGTGATTTTGGGAAATGAGGATATGTGGGGGTGTAGGTCTGAGGCCTGTTGTATCTGTAAATTGCTGTAATTATGAAGTCAGTGATGTCATGTGATGGTAGTCAGTGATGTCATGTATGAACGGGAAACTGACCAGGATTTCTGATGATGACAATGTGTTGTGCTCTTGGGTTGAACTGGAATTTGTGGTTTTTCCCTTCTTTTATCAGGTCTACATTATCTAATGTTGTTTTAATTTGATTAAATCCAGGGTGGTTTTGTTCTGAAGCCTGACCAAATGCAGGTAGAGTATTACACATACTCATGCTTGTATGAGTATCACACCTTTTATTTTTTATCTTGTTATGATTAGGTTATTGATGATTGAAATATGCAAAATAATATTTCTGGATTTCTGTGTTTGGGTTACAGATGCTTAACGCCTTGCTTATTCTGGTGTTCATCCCCATCTTTGATCTAGGCGTGTACCCCCTCATCGGCCTGTGCAGGATAAAGCTAACGTGAGTTCAGCGATGTCTTGCACGGTCATGTATGCTGGAAAGTTCTGGGTCATCGAGGTCAAATGGCAGCTCACACTCCCCCTCATTGTTCACAGACCTTTAAGGAAGATGGCCACAGGAATGATCATTGCTGCTCTTGCATTTGGCGCAGCTACAGTTGTGGAATTGAACGTGATTGTAAGAGATTTTCTGTGTCCTGTTTTCTTATTGTTCTTCTTTGTGACATTGTATTCAAATTTTCAGACATGTTCACAGATTGTCCTGTGAATTTTTGGCTGCTTTAGGACCAGTATTATTTACATTTTATTATTAAGGAATGCTAAGATACTAATCCTGGATCTGTGTCTTGTGAGTTTAGATACACGTCAGTAAATGAATAGTGAAAAAAGGTCATAACTGTGTCCTGCACGGTGTATGTCCCAAATAAAGCCACTTATTAACAGCGTGATTGTGTTTAGAGACATTTACAGACTCAGCAGCTTTCCAAGTGGACCAGTGAGTTCAGGCTGACAGAGCTGGTTCCAGTATTATTGTACTTTGGCCATCATTACTTTCTCTTCTACTGCCTTGTAGAAAACAGTGGTGGCTCCTCCACTGGCAAAGGAAAGCCTTCTACAGGTTGTCAACCTGGCAGACAGAGATGTTAAAGTGAGCATACAGGGTCAGGAAGACATATTTCCCCATCCAATTAAACCATACGAGGTAAGCAGCACATCCCAGTGGGTTATTTTGTAGAGATTCTGCTCTGTATAGAGTTAGATGTTAGTGTTTCTGAATTGAGTTGCTAATGTGTTGTCACTATATAAAATGTATGCTATTGTTATATTACTATTTTTATTATACTCAGTAATGATCTCCATTCCATTCCATGAGTAAATAAAAGCTAAGCGTAAATGGAAAAAGACTAATCTGTAAGATATATCCAGTTCGAGATATTTTTCTGGTATTGTATTCAAAACTTTTTTCTTTTTATATTACCTTTGTCTCTGCTCTCATTCGGGGTCGCAACTTTGGATCACTAGTTTCCATTCCCCCTCGTATCTTTCTCTTTCCCACCAACCTCTTGTATGTCATCTCTCATCATACCCATAAACCTCCTACTAGGCCTTCCTCTGTTTTTCCCGCTCGGCAGATCCATCCTCAGCATCTTTCTCCCAACATACTCCGAATCTCTCCTAGGGCTGGGAATTATGGCAAAAAATTGATCACAATATACTTTCCCATGTTGAACCATAAAATTTTTTCTGATATTGTCAGACTGAAACCAAAGACACCAGAGACAGTAAACGGTATATTAACATATAAAACCATGACTATCCCTGTCCTTCCCAGTTCTGTCTTCAACTATTTTGCTCTTTTCTGGCTTTACACAGTGTGGATTTACATACGATCTCTCTCTCATCCCGTCATGTTCGCATTTGTCTCAAGTATGCCTGCATACTATTTGTTGCTTGCTCTAGTTTCAGCAATGTTTTATTCAATTTATCAGGGAGACGCTATCAGTATGCCTAAACTTGGGATGTCTGGTAGTCCCATGTCTCTATTTAAAAGTAATGTAAATGCAAACAAAGTATTTTATTTTATGCATTTTTTATTCCTAGATTGAGCTGGTTTTTATCACGATGATTGATCAAGATCCTCCTCTATATATCCAAACCAACATACTCTCACCTCTCTGAATTTGTCTCCAAAACATCCAACCCTACCTGGTCCTCTAATGCCCTTATTCTTAATCGTGTCCATCCTTGTCACCCCCACATGAAGCTTTAACTCTGCCATCTCCTGTCTCCTGCCTTTTTATCAATGCCACCATCTGCAATCCATAGTTTCACTGCCACTCCTCTCCACCCATCAAATCCCCTGCTTCACCTCTCTTCCACACTTCTCTTTCCCGGCATGAAACCATACCGCTCTTCTTAACCTTGATTCCACCAATCTGTCCCATAACTTGATGCTTTAGGCCCAGGTACTTTACTACTATTGAAATAGATTCGATCCAAAATGAAGAGGAAATAGTTTAGATTCAAGTTTTGTGCATGTGCTTGCGTGCGCACGTGCATGCATTCCCCTGAATGTTATGAATCTCCAGACTATAGTGACAAAAATACTTATTTATAAATTAACATGTTATCTGATCTGTATATATTTTCTTTAGAATATTCAAACATATCCACAAATAGTAAATAATACTGTCTGTAACAGAGAGTAAAAATATTCTCTACAGACAGTAAAAATATATATAATGCAATTTACTTGCGTTTTCTCAGTAGTTCAGTTGGACTGCTTGTTATTTTTTAATTTATGGGACTGAATCAGTGAATCAGAATCAGATTGTACAAAAAAAGACAGGTTCATACATACTGTACTGCTCCTGTGTTTGTAACACGTCACACAAATGAAGAATCATCTGAATCTGCCCTAAAACCATGCTAGGAGGAATATTCATAGAGCAGATTCCAAGTAAATTCATTTATGTTATTGCATTACATCATAATGATTAATGTGTTAATTTTGAAAATATTTGTATCACTTCCATGTTGCAATATATCTTAATTATTAAATTGGTCAGACATGGTATTGTACAGGAGTGGTTTGTGCTTTGAGACTGTAGTGCAGTAGTCTATAGATGGTGGCAATATTTTGCGAGAGATATATTGATTTTTTATGTTTTTGTTTTTAATCCATCAGGACCCTCCAGAGTACAAGAAGCTTATGCTCAAAGATCAGAATCAGAATCTCAGTGTGAGCATTGGCAGCATTTCTGAATGCGTTGAAACTTTCAGCCAACAGGAGGCTTATAGTCTGGTACTGTATCCAGCCACCAGTCACATCTACTGCATCCTGGTAAGGCGGTAAGCCTGACTGTATACAGTGTATGTACATCTGAGATCTTATCAAATAACCTGCCCTGTGAAATAGTTCTTTGTTCTTGTTTTTGTGTTCATATTCATGTGCCTCATAGAGTAAATGAAATTAAACAGTGAATGCGTCAGAGGATTGTGCAAAGTTCTAATGTTCTAATTTCACCTACAGTTTACAGACAACATCCAAAAGTCAGAGAATGGCAGTGCCAGTCTGAGGTTCGTCCTCAACACCACACTGTAGTGACTGAACAACTCAGATCCCGTTTGTGTCCATCCAGAGCTGCAGTCAGTGAAATCAGATCCATTTCTTTACACCATTCCAGTGCCAAATAATTAAAACCAAGGAAGACACAGTTAACAGGATTGTAATGGATCATGTTGCCGGACTGGTCTGTGAGAGTACTGTCAGTGACCGGTTAGGTCAGGTGATAGGATTGCACTGTGGTGAGAAGATAAGACCCAGTGGTGTTCAAAGTTTTAATCTCTTTTATGTCCATACTTCATCATTTATAGGTTCATAAACACCAGGAATGAGGACTTGAACATAACTGTTGGAAATGTAGAATTCTTTGTTCCTGCTAATTTTGGGATGTCTACTGGAAAAGCCGTGGAAAGACAACAGTGAGTATTTAACATCTGATCATCTGGAAATTACTTTTTTCTTTTTTAAAGATTGACCTACAATGAACTTCAATCTAAATCTGCTCACCTGACTAAAACAATTTCACCGCCTGTTAAAAGTTGAGATGTGATCTCAGACCGACAGCACGGTCTGTAAACATAACCAGCATTGTAAGAATGAGAAGTTTGTCTGCAGAAAAGTTACATTTATGTTTCAGGAACATTCCAATGTTTGCCTGAGGAATGTTGCCAATAGTTCTGAATGACTTTGGTAAAAAGTGCATGTTTAATTTGTTTCCCTTTTGAGGTACACAAATGTAATCTGCAGATCCAGCTCTGAGGACTATTCTATTGATCTGGGGCTCTTGGACTTTGGTGCTTCCTACACAGTCATCCTCAGGGGGGTAAGTGCCAATGAGCAGGCTGTAAGAACGAGAATCTCTATAACGTAGTCGAACATTTTACAAGCAACAAGGAAGGAGTGGGAGGGGGGCAGATAACTTCAGGGACACACAGTAAATGAATAATAAAATTACAGTTTTACTGCATTTACAGTACTATACTACATTTTAGACAGTTGTGATAATATAATTAAAGACTGAAATAGTTCAGGAAGGTACAATGTAAAAAAGTAATTCTTAAAAATTGAAACTGGCAAATAATTTCATTTGATTTCAGAAAATGTCTAGGGATGTACTTAAAGAATCCTAACCCTAATGGATGACCTAGTAAAAAAGAACAGTCTATCAATAAAGAACAATATTGGATCACACTCTCTGTACACACCATGTCATTGTTTATTGAAAACAAGGAAATTCCGCACTAAATTGTTTTAGTAAATCCACATTTGATCAGTGTTTGGCATAGGGCTCAAAAATCATGTCTTTTTAAGAAGAAGAATACACAAGAATCATTTGTGAACCACTTGTTCCTATTTGCTTTCCGGTAACAGAAATCATTGTAGAGACTTGAGGAAGGATAGTGGATAGTTTTCTAGTTTAACTAGTTAACTAACTAGACATACAGTCCTTCGTACCTTTGAGTTCTGAGTTTTCTGGTCAAAGTTTTAAATGTAAATTAGCTTTATGTGATAAACTCATAGTTAATTTTCTGGCTTCTTATCAGGGACCTGGAGCAGTTGAGATCCAGGTGATGGAAGATGTTCAGGCCAACAACATAAATATTGCCTGGCAGATTCCTCAATATGTTCTCATCACAGCAGGGGAGGTCATGTTCTCCATCACTGGGCTGGAATTCTCATACTCACAGGTGAGGGACAATCCCTGATCCAACACATTACCTTCAAACTAGAACCATCAAAACAGGTGTTTATCTAAAACAGCACAGTAGAGCTCCATACTCTTTCACTTATCCAACTTCATCCATATCAGGGTTGCGGGTGCTGGACACAGGGACTTGCCCAGGGTGGGGAGGGCCACTCACACCCATTACCAATTCAGAATAGACAATACACCTAGTGACCATGCCTTTGGGCAGCAATATGAAATTAGTGAACCTGGTGGAAACCCATTCCAACAGGGAGAGCAGGTAAACTCCATATCGCCAGAACCCAGATTCATATCCCATATTTCAAACTATAAACCTTATTTAAAGAGAACCCCCAAAAATATATATATGACAGTGACCAAAAGGAAAGGAACTAAATGTAAAAAGGTCAGGAATTAAGGAATAGGTGCCCAAGATCTACATAACAAGGATGAATATAATACCAAATAGTAAAAACCAGAGCCCTGTTGGATTTGGCCCATTGGGACCAGTACATGACAATATTAGACAAATCTATAATCCATACTCCATTTGAAATGGCCACAGCCATGAATAACTACCAACAGAAGGGCTTATTGTTATGTTCCATTATGACCTAGAATGAAATGCCAGAAAATGGATTGTGACTACAAGATAATAATTTTCCTCATAGGCTCCAGCTAGTATGAAGTCGGTCCTCCAGGCTGGATGGCTGATGACTGTCGCCTTTGGAAACGTCATTGTGCTGATTGTTGCTGAAGGTGCTGGGCTACAGCAAGTAAGTTGTGTATTTCAAATTTCTGGACTTTAAATTATAAATTGGATATTACAGAACAGTTTGTAAATATAACATTATTATCACATGAACAATCATAGAAAAGTTCTTTTTTATGCATGTTTAGGTATTCATGAAGGATTGGAAGTGAATGGACCAGGGAGATCACATAAAACTCGATATTTAGGGCTGTTAAGGTTAACCCAGCCATGTTTTTACAAAGCTTCAAGCATTGAAGCGCCATTGGTGCCAACATGATTTGTGTAATGCCACAGGGATTGAAGGAGCAGGCAAAGGCACACGACATCAGGGAAAGTATGTTTTTAATAAACTGAAAATAATCACAGAACAGGAAACAGCCAAACAGGATAAACTGAAGCAGAAAGAACATAATGCAACACTGCAGCCAACAAAGTAAGGTTACAAAGTGAGGGCAAAGACCCAGATTTAAAGATTCCAAATCAGCCCAAGCAGTGTCCACACTGTAAGGACCATGCAGCCATGGTCAACCCGAGGCACAACAATTGGACAAAGATTAAGTCTGAAAGCAGGGCTGGGAGGAATGGCATAAAATTCATATTGTGATATTGAAGTTTATAATTTGATAAGTACATTTAAATGTAACTGCTTTTGAAAGGACAAAATGTGTCCATAGCAAAGTCACTGCAGCAGGAATTTGTATATTATTTTTTTTACAGATACATCAACATATAGCATAACACTATATCAGATTAAACAATATCTGGCCTTAAGGCGAGTGAAATACCAGGTATTTGTATGATGCAAGTGATTATATACAATTTTAGGAATATTCAGTTCTAGAGTTTACATAAAAAATATTGCCAGATGTTTAAATAACACTATGCTTGTTCATATTTTATCAAAATATTGCCCAAATGTTTAAATAACACTATGTTTGTTCATATTTTATCATGCAGTCCCTCCAGGATCCCAAGATTCTATTTTGTGATTTTTAAAATCGTAATGAACAGGCTATGACCGCCGCTGATCATTTCCATGCGAGCTGTCAGTACCCGATCAGTGCCACTTGCCCGATTGGCCCGCAGTGGTCCGGATTGGGCACTGACATATGCGCAGCGTTTAGAAAACCCAGAAGAATGCAGTGACGGGTGGATTACTGACAGATTGGAGGCTTGTTTTATTATGGGGTCTGCCGAATTTTTAAACCCTTTAAACTCTAGGTTTAAGCAGTACTAGTAATTATCAATGATATTTAAGGCATTATTTTTTTGGAATCTCGAATTTAGGACTTTTTGAAGATCTGCGGAAACTGCCTTGTTCTGCAAATAGGCGTGGTTTTGTGCAGGTGGTGCGGATATTTCTGTGCTAGGCCGGTATAATCAAAATCTCTCCCGTTGGCCAGACTTCCTGTTTTTGTCATGGCGCCATGGGACAAGGGGGACGCAATCGCACAATTCCAACACAAAGCATGGCTTTAATAAAAAGACAGGGACCACTCACCTGGTGACAGGACACAAACAGGCACAAAGTCTAGACACATTTGAGTTATACTTAAACAAGCAACACAGGTTAAAATACACAATGGACACAGAAATGTCAGGAAAACCTGGCCTGGAGTGCCAGGATCATTTTGGGTTGTGACAGTTTTCTGTTACATCATTTACAAGCAGTATAACAAGCAGATCTAATAGAAATCTGTTACGTAACTAGATATACTGTAGAAACTACACTGGTTTGGAGTTATTTAAATGGCACATTTCATTATAAAATCATTATAAAATATTCAACTGAATTAGTGTATCATCAACATCATTGCAGATATTATAGATATTATTAACAATAATGTAATGTTAACCTGAGATGCTTATTTTGATGTCCCTCTAGAATTTTTAATATTTTTTAATATTTTAATATTTTTAATTCTTTTTAATATTTTAGTAATTCTTTATCAGCCTCTTGTTTAGCTCCTTATAGCAACTTAAATACACATCAGTATCCTCAGGAGGAGTAGATTCATGATACTAATTCATCATTAGCAATATTTTTTGTCTTTTACCCAGTGGACAGAGTTCCTGCTCTTTGGTGGACTTCTTGTGGCGGTGTGCATCATTTTCTCCATCATGGCGTATTTCTACAACTATGTCAACCCTGACCAGCTGGGTAAAGATAATGATGATGAAGAACACAAGGACCTCAAAAAGGACAATCCTGAGATGATGTACATGACTGCTTTTGAGGCACCAAAACCCACTAAAATGTAGCACCGAATCAGCATTTTTTTTTCACTTAAATTCATAATGAAATACAGTATGCGCCACGAGATTGGTGACCACAGATTTTATATTTCTCATGGTTTAATGAACTCAAAAATCCATAATGAAAGAGAGGCATTTTCTGATGCTGTAGCAATCATTGTGCTAAGCTGTTAACAAGGAAAAGAATGGCCAACAAAACTATTTTAATGATTCAGATTGTCCTGTGGTATTATAACCAGGGGTGTGAACTTGCGATACGATATCAATCACGATACGAATATATTGTGATATATTATGATACTGTATGTAAAAACTGAGCTGAAGTACAAGATGCTGTGATCAGTCTGTAGTGTTTTGTGGTTTCTTTCTGCCTGAGATGCCAAAGAACCCAGCTGTACAGCGCCATCTACAGGTTGTAGTTGCACGCTGATCATCTCTGCTGACATGACTAAAACGCTCGACAGTAGCACCTCTGCTAATTTATTGCAAATAAAGGGTGCGGTTTTATAGACATTATGAACAGTACAAAATATTCTTTACATAAATAATGTATGTCCAGCTGTCCTGTTTGAATTCATGTGTCATGCCAGCCCAGAGTCTGCAGGTGAAAAAGTGAGGATTTCAGCTGCTTACTCTTCTCATTCTTTTATAGTAACTACTGTAAATGCAATACATAATTATAATGGTCATTTAAATGGTCATTTCCATAGAAAGCAGAATGCAGGTGCTACCTGTTACATGTAGATTTATTAATGTTCAGAGTGGATGTGCTAGTTGATCCTGAGTGGAATTGGATGTTGGAAGCAGAGTGCAAAATCCAGTGTCATTACTTGATGGGAATGATGCAGCATGATGACCTCAAGCAGCCTATAAAGACCTTAAAATATATTTTTGGGTGGTCCTAGCATGTTTGTTGCCATGTGGTGTGTAAATCTCGCCTATCAGCCCAATAACGGAACCTGATATGGCAGTGAAGGGTTTAGCATGTATGATGTTTTTTGACGCAAAAAAAACCAAACAAATATACTAAACTAATTTATTTATCAACCGTATAAATAGTCTTAGATCTGTATTATCTGACTCCAATATAACTACCAAGACTATTCACTTTAGATGGGTAGTTGGAATGAAGAGGACAATAGGGACTGAATAATGTATAAGGTTAGGGAGAACTAAAGACTGCAAATTTGCATTTGCTTTGACTCAACGAATCTTGATCAGCAAAACAGTGGCCAGTTAGTAAATCAAGTATAATTAATAAAATAACTTTCTACCATGCAGATTTGCACTGACTGACAGACTGATCACACCAGGGGCAGGAAGAAAGGAACTCTCTTTGGTTCACATAAAATACCTGCTTACGTGCTATAGGATCAAGAAGTTCTTTAAACATACATAAATCTGGCGTGTTGCCATACGATCAGAAAGTTCCCCCTAAAACCAACAACTTTAGATGACAGAATATTCTATAACAATGTTTACATTTATTATGATACATAATCTTCACAGTTCTACAGATATAGTAAACACAGTGTCATTACGTGATGGGAATGATGCAGCATGATGACCTCAAGCAGCCTATAAAGACCTTAAAATATATATTTTGGGTGGTCCTAGCCTGTTTGTTGCCATCTGGTGCAACCCACTACATACAGACACATACAGAAACATGAGACAAATTAAGAATTATGAATTAACATTTATTGTAAAATCTGTTGTCAGAACCATACTGAATATAACCAGATAAACATTGGGGGCTTTGATCGTTTCTTGTCCATCTTCCATCTGTGTTAACTTTGCACTCCAGGATCAACAGCCAACCTATATTGTGATATAATGAACTTGGATTAACAATATTATGCATTTGGAAGCACCCGGCCCCCTCGACTTCAGCCCAGCAGCAGTAAACAGGCACACCAAGGACCTCTGTGACACCTTAAATACTGCAGGCTGCAATACTATTTATTTTACAAGGAAATGTCCATCATATTCATCATAAATCTAAGTGCACATGAGAAAAGTTCCCGGGTACATTTTACAGTGAAAAATGTTTTGGTCCAGGAAGGTATTAGTTGATATTTTTACACATTATATTTTACCCGTACCAAGTGAGTTTTCAGCGGTCAAGAGCTTATACATTTTTTGGTGTAAAAGTATGCCATTCATCATTTACATTTACATTTACAGCATTTATCAGACGCCCTTATCAAGAGCGACTTACAATCAGTAGTTACAGGGACCGTCCCCCTGGAGCAACTTAGGGTTAAGTGTCTTGCTCAGGGACACAATGGTAGTAAGTGGGATTTGAACCTGGGTCTTCTGGTTCACAGGCGAGTGTGTTACCCACTAGGCTACTACCACCCCATCAGTCCAATGCACAGGTCATGTGTGAAAATTTCAGACAGGCAACACTTGATACCATTTCTGATAGTTCATAATTTTGGGTGGGCACAGAGATCATCACCATATACAGATTTAAAACGTTTTTTATTTCTGAAAAAATTTCCTGGCTGTAAACCTCGCTGAAGTAAACCCCCTAGAGGCGCAATATGGGTACTGCAGATGCTGAGCAGTATTTTTCGAATAAAGAGATAACAGTGCTGTGTTTTACTTTGTGAGCAGGTTATTAGATGCTGCTCCAACCAGATGATCTCCTGCCATGCCCTCCCTCTGCGGCAAGCAGCAGGTGCACCTCTCAAAAACCGCCTCTGCTTGTTCCATTATTCTGTATTGTTTTGTAGATGTGGAAATGGTTATTGATCTCTGGCAAAACTGCAGACTTATAAATGAATGAAAGTGAAGTGATCATGTCACATGATCAAGTCACATGTGATACACAGCAGCACAGCACACAGTGCACAAAGTGAAATTTGTCCTCTGCATTTAACCCATCACCCTGAGTGAACAGTGGGCGGCCATGACAGGCGCCCGGGGAGCAGTGTGTGGGGGCGGTGCTTTGCTCAGTGGCACCTCAGTGGCACCTTGGCGGATCGGGATTCGAACCGGCAACCTTCTGATTATGGGGCCGCTTCCTTAACCGCTAGGCCACCCCTGCCCCAAATAAATAGGAACAGATCATTATAAATGTGTGGTTGAAGAAGTGTTATGATAGCCTGGTTCATTGTTTCTGGCATTTTCTCATCCGACATAGAGAACGGCTAATAATTTCTTGAAGAAATGCTTTGTGGAATTCATTTGAATCCCATCAGGACCTGTTATAGATTATCAACACTTGCTGGGGTCTAATTTGGGGCTAATTTGTGGGCTGTAGAGATTGTGTTTGGATGGCTGCGGTATTAGCTGCGGCCTCTGATGTATAACACATTCCTGTAGTGGTTATTAATGGTGTATGGATGGGCAGAGGTTACATTTGGTGCTACTTGAATTTCTGCAATATAGGTAATTATATTTCTCTTCTTCCATGACATTCAATGATAGCTAAGCAGAGCACCAATCTATAGAGTAAGCAAGTGAAGAACAATGAATTCACATATCTGGACTCAGCAACTAAATGGGTCACCCATTTCTTTACAGATACAGAATACAGAAACATAATCAACAGATGTTTTCTCTTTATTTCTGTGTCTACTGACTTTGATGGAAAGGTTCTTCACGTCTATTGTAACTTTTTTCACATTCACTCACTCCAGCGGCTCCCTCATCATCTCAGTTCGTCGACGGAGAAGCAGCCTGGTCAGTGTGGTTATGAGCTCTGGGTGCAACAGACTCTCCAGCAGCTCATTGGTGGAGATGGGGGTGGGTGAGGACTGGGCTTCACTTTCAGACCGGCTTCTGGGTGAGACAGGATGGGTCTCTGTCTGACAGAACACAGGAATGAGGTGAGGTCCAAAAGTGACTGAGCCCTCATGGTCCTCTGTCTTTACGTGACCACTGTGGTTCCTCTTCAAATGACCAGAACTGCACTGCTTTGCTGGTGATGGAACCTCAGCAACTCTACGCCTTTTCATACAGGCCTGCAGTGCTAGACTGAGGTACTGCAGGTTCTCACCATGAGAAGTCACTCCATCCTGCAACACAGACACATACCCATCTTTTTTTTTTTTTTTTAAATATACACACACACTTACTGACTTGTTTTCATTTAAGACAATGAATTATTGTGCAGTGCCTGTTGTCCTGTTGTGAGGTCTGCACTCTGCCAAGAGTATAGAGCACAGTGAACTCGGAGCTGCATTCCAGGACAACTGCCAGTCCAAGATTCCTCACAGAGAACTCTGCAAGCCACATTCTAACCACTGATGGGTCTACTAGTCATCATCTTCTGAAGTGTATTCAGCTCCTTTCTTTCCTTGTCTCATGGCAAATCATCACACCTTCAGACCTCATCAGATTGTAAAGGTCCCCTGGCATGAAAATGTTTTTGCTTTTCTATCAGTCTTAGTGGTCCCCTTATACTGAATCGTAAATCTCTTTCCGAAATTCAGTCTTAATGCAGAATTACAGCCACCTTGTTCCAGTCCCACAATGACATTTCCCCAGGACACGCAATCTCCGTGTCTGTAGCTTTAAATGATAATGAGGAGTAGAGAGGCGGGACAAGGAGGAGAAAGGCCTATAGAAGTTGAGGGGACATTCTTTGAAATGACATCAACACCATTCACCAACAACGTTTGGTGCAGACAGGAAGTTGTGTCAGTCTTTTTCCAGAAAAATTCAATGGTTCATCAGAGGAGATGGGGGTATGATAGAACTAATAAAAATACATTTGTGCTCATTTTTAAATGTAATTACCAAGGAACTATAATATTCATGGTAGGGAACCTTTAGTAAAACGTGGCAGGCTGATTGGTTACATGAGTATCCTGGATCAATAGTGAGGGAGATTTAAGCATTTTTTGGGTGGGGACTATTTGACTGGATATGTTTACCTTATTGTAAGCTGCACAGAAATGTTGTTGTGATGAACAATATGCCATCCCAATATGAATAATTACTCAATTAAGAAATATTCAATAACATGAAAACTGTTTTTCAAAGTGGATCAATATATATAGTATGCCAAGCACAGATGTGAGAAGCAACAAGAATTATTGTTACTAATCTGCTAAAATTTAACAAGGTGGATGTTGGACCCTTTTCAGGATACACCCAAAGCAGGACTGAAAGGGTGAAAGGGAAAGTGATTGTCACATTTGTCCTCTGCATTTAACCATCACCCTTGGTGAGTAGTGGCAGCCATGAAAGGTGCCTGTGGAGCAGTGTGTGGGGATGGTGCCTTTATCAAGGGGACCTCAGTGGCACCTTGGCGGTTCAGGACTTGAACCCGCAACATTTTGATTATGAGCCCGGTTCCTTTCTCCCATAGGCCAACACTTTCCCCTAAAGATGTGGGCACACTTAGGAAATCTTGACTTTGACTTTGCAAGCATCAAAGCTCATGCATGTATGATACTGGTGGTTAAGACCAGCACTGGAGAGTTGAGACTGGGCATTTCACATCTTCATGGAAAACAAACATTTTCTTTATTTAAACATGTACCATACTATAATTGTTCTGTGTGCTCAAATGGTCTAAAACCTTCAGTAACATTGCTTATATATTAAGTGATTATATAGTAAGTGATAAGTAATTTTTTTAATTCAACCTCAGTGGGATTCAACCAGTTGTCATTGTTGTCTTGACTGGGTGTGGTCTTCATCGCACAAACAAGGGTCTTTGTGAGAGCTTCTCCGACCCTGGTTTCATCATCAGCTTCCTGAAGGAAAACATAGGACAAGACAGTGACTGTGGCATTCTGGGAGCTTACACAACATCCCAATCAATAAAAATAATCTGTATACCTGATCATCTTCGCTTGATCATAAGGGAACACTTGCAACGGTTTACCTGTTCCATCCAGGAGTTGATGCTGACGGTGACTGGGTCCACTGACTCAACGTAATGCCACCAGTGACGGGGAACAAACAGAACCTAAGACAAGAAGAAAGACCTCAGTAGTAAAATATGTGCATAGATAAACTAAATGTGGTACATTGCCTGATCTGGTTTTATGATTAAACTTTCAGACCACTTAAAGACTAAAGAATGCAGAGTCTGCCAGCTTTGTGCAGTTTCCTCACACTTCCTCAAACTGTCATGCACACTAGCTGGATTGGTGAGTCTAAATTGCCCATAGCTGTGAGTGAATGGTCTTTGCACCCTGTGGTGGGCTGTCTATATATTGAGAGAAGAACCCAAAGATCACTGTGGCTGAGCTCCAGAGATGCAGTCGGGAGATGGGAGAAAGTTGTAGAAAGTCAACCACCAGTCAGGGTTTTATGGCAGAGTGGCCCAACGGAAGCCTCTCCTCAGTGCAAGACACATGAAAGCCCACATGGAGTTTGATTAAAAAAACAAAAAACACCTGAAGGACTCCAAGATGGTGAAAAATAAGATTGGTCTGATGGGATCAAGATATAACTTTTTTTGGCCTTAATTCTGAGTGGTATGTGTGGAGGAAAAAAGGCTCTGCTGTGCAGGCATCACCTGTCCTATACAGTCCCAACAGTGAAGCATGGTGAGAGCAGCATCATGCTGAGGGGGTATTTTGCATACATTTTTCTTCCTCTCATCTCTTAACTGCTTTCCAAGCCAAAATTGAAGTTTGTTCAGAAACTTCCTTTTTCTAGTTTCTATATTGTTATGCATTAACAGTCATATTAATTTGGACAGTAGACAGCATACCAGGTGTTTACAAAATATAACTTTCATAAAAAAGTTTTCTCCTTGTGCATCACAAAAATGTTTGTTTACACTGTCTATCTGGCTGGTAGTAGCCTAGTGGGTTAGACACCTGATAAGTGCCAGGTTCAAACCCCACTTACTACCATTGTATCGCCGAGCAAGACACTTAACCCAGAGTGTCTCCAGGGGGACTGTTCCTGTAACTACGGACTGTAAGACACTCTGGATAAGTGCGTCTGGTAAAATGTATTTGTTAATTTGTAAATTGAAACTAAATAATAAATAAATATGCACTTGCAGACATGCTGGAACCAAATATTTATATCCTTCACATTGAGCACCAGCATTACAACCTTCATAAAAAATCTTCCTCCCAATATGAATATAATTTATTATTGATTGCCATCTACTTTTAATACTATAAACAAATGTCCAGCAATTTAGGACTATTAATTTAACCACATATGGGTATTATTGTAACGGTTTATTGTAATATTTATTATATGATTTATTATATAACAATAACATTATTAAATAATCAAATAAGTAAAAATAACACCGCATATTTTCTTTCTAGGTTTAACAAATTCAACTCTGACAGCCAAAATGAACTGAAATAAGCATTAAACGTCTTAACATGGACAAACATAATCACAACGATTCTGGGGCTTATTTACATTAATATAATTTAGAGAAAATAGCACCAACAAAATTGTCCTCTCTGACCTTCAACCATAATGTGGAGTGTGACTAGATTTGTTTTTAGTTGATGACACACTTTTCACTCTGACTATGGATGCTTCAAAGCTTTTACACTTTCTAGAGCAGTTTGTTAATGTGTTCAGGTATGCATGATGAGTAGGTTACCTGTCCAGGCTGTAAGGTGACCACGTGAGCTCTGGCTTCTCTAAAGCCTGGGAACATGTCCAGGTCTGGCTGCAACACGTTGACCTGGCTGAAGACACTGGACTCTTCATATGGGATGCGGGTGGGATACAGACGCTTGGTGTCCTCAGGGGGGAACAGGTGCCACCGTTTTCTACACACAGAGAGAAGCGTGTTACTCGTGACAATTGTTTAGTATTTATAACTATTGTAACAGAGTGTGAATCCCAGTATTCTGTGTTCATTTACTGTCAATTAACAGCCACTGACAACACATTTTTTCGCCACTGAAGAATGCTGTAAATGTAAATGTAAGAAATTACTGCAAAAAAGAATTTGGCAGATACTGATTGTGCAACTTTTCCTGCTTACAAGATGAGAGAGGTCTGTAATTTTCATCATAGGTATACTTCAACTGTGAGAAACAGAATGTAAAAAATCCAGGATATTACACTGTATGATTTTTAAGAATTTATTTGTTTTATAAAAGTGCAGAAAATAAGTATTTGGACAATAGCAAAAGTTCAGATGGACCACTGAGCTATTTGATTACACATTCGCAATACCTTGAATGAACTGGCACCAACCCAGAGGAAGAAAATTATGATCAAAAAAAGGAGCTCCCTGGAACAATGATAGCATTCATAAACTCAAGCTTGCCACCCGAAGAATGGAGCAGAAATAAATGGCAGAAATCCAAAATGCTTACAGCAATGATTGCCTTGAATGAGAACCTTCATTAATACAGAAAAGCAAAGGGGTCAGCTGAAACAGACTATAAACACTAACTGACGGCAGCAAGAACAACAGCAGACTCAACACAATATCTAGATTAACACCTTTGTGAACTGAGCCTATAATCACTATTTTCACCAGTTTTAACTAGTTCTATTTAAATGCAATTATCTTCATTGTTATCATCATCTAACAGTTCTTTTGCACATGGTGTAAGACAACATTTGGGCCAACAAACCTATAGACGTGAATGTTTCATTTATCCTCATAAATATGTCATTTTAAGGCAGTTAATGCAAGCAAAATGCAATTAGTCATTTCACAAAGCAATAAAAGAAATTGTATTTCTTTTTTTTTTATGTTGTATATTTAGGTCACTAATTGCAATTTTTAGTTTGTCCTCGGTAAGAATGTGAGAAGGTTAGTTTGTTGGGAACATGCGGGAGCCGTTATTGGATCTTATCAATGCATATATAACCACTGGCTATGTCCCCACATTAATTAAAAACAGTTACAAATCCTATAATAAAAAAAGGAAAAAAATTCTAATTACCGCCTAATCTCGAACCTAACATTTATTGGGAAAATCCTAGAAAGCCACATCAAAACAGCACATGAATTTCCTGAAAAAGTACAGCATACACGATGCATTACAGTCAGGTTTTTGACCACACTAGAGTACGGCTCTAATTAGTTACAAATGATCTCAATGGTGAATGTTCAGAAAAAGCAAATATGGAGTACCTCATGTTGTCATCATGGGGTGTTGTGTGTAGAATTCTGAGGAAAAAAATGCATTTGATCTATCTTGGAATAAGGCTGTAACATTACAAAATGTGGAAAAAGAACAAATAGGGTTATCTCTGTAGTATCAACTACCTCTGTTGTGCAGATGACCCGCAACTGTACATATCCAGCAGTCCAGGAGAAGACATTGAAATACAGGGCATCTGGAAAGTATTCACAACTTTTTCCACATTTTGTAATGTTACAGCCTTATTCCAAAATAGATCAAATAATTTTTTTCCTCAGAATTCTATGCACAACACCCCATGATGACAACATGAAAATGTATTTATTAAAAATAAGAAAACTGAGAAATACAACATACAACATACTAAATGTGCGGGGTGCACTGTTGTAGAGGGTAGCTGTGGTTTTGATCAGAGAAACCCTGTGAAATGTAATGAACCCCCTTCAATAATAAATAATCTGTATTGTATCTCTGTATTGATTTGGGTCATCACCTGCCATGGAAGAACGGGATTTAGCCCCAGAGTTTTATATATGTTGTATATGTGGTCACAATCACCTGACAAAAGCGATCAAGAACCAATAAACATTTCATCAAAAAAACATTTAATACATTTATTAACAGCATGTGAATAACTTGAATCAATCACCAAAAGTAATTTACGAGCAGCGAATCATATGGAAAGGATAGGTACAACAGAGCAGAAGATTGTGTTTGCAGAACGATCATTTCTTTTCAATTTTATGGGACATAACAAACCCATCAGGTTTATTAACAAATAACTCAGCTACACACAGATGAGACCTGAGCCACCGGACGCACAACAGCCAGAGGCCAACTCAATTCCCTGCACTAAGACATCAGAACCAAGGTAGGAATCATCAGAAAAGGGGAGACAGGTGTCTAACACACCAGAGTCTCGGAAAATAGTGGTGGGTTTCTGGTCCTCCTTAAACACACTAACATCCTGACAATAAAAATGGCTTATATGTTGAATCTACAGGAAGTGTTCTCCCAACAGAACCGGGTGCAGTTAACAACCCCAAACTTTTCAGCTTCGGGACTTTTCCCGACATGTGCTTACGTTTTAAAACTGGTCAGACTGCAATAAGGTATGGTAGTAGCCTAGTGGGTAACACACTTGCCTATGAACCAGAACACTACAGAGTCAGAGGTTCAAATCCCACTTACTACCATTGTGTCCTTGAGCAAGACACTTAACCCTAAATTGCTCCAGGGGGGGACTGTCCCTGTAACTACTGATTGTAAGTTGCTCTGGATAAGAGCGTCTGATAAATGCCATAAATGTAAATGTAAATAAGGTGACACATTTTGTGGCCCCCCTTGTCACGTCCTTGTCTAGGTGAGTAGAGTAACGTGACATGGATGGGTTTGGGAGACGGTTAGAGAGACTCATGAGGGCTAACAAACAAAAGTGCATTTATAGACAGTGAGGCTACATACAAGTAACCAAAAAAAAAAAACACTCACCACAGACGCCTACCAGAGGGAGGGTGGTATTAGCGGACAATGAACAACATTTACGACATTTATCAGACGCCCTTAACCAGAGGGACTTAAAATCAGTAGTTACAGGGACACCTGGAGCAACTTAAAGTTAGGTGTCTTGCTCAGGGACACAATGGTGGTAATTGGGATTTGAATCTGGGTCTTCTGGTTCATAGCAGAGTGTCTTACCCACCCCAACCTTAACTGAACAACAAACTAGCACACAGGGAACAAATTCTATACAGCAACCCATACAGTTGTTGAAAGTGTTGTAGTCAAGACCACCTAAACTGAGACCAAGACATTGCTGAGACTTGAGGGCACAGAGACGAAGGCAAGGCCAAGACCGGGGCTAGAATCAACATCACATTACTCAGATCAACTGAATTTAAAAACTCAAAAATGTCAAAATGGAGAGGCCTGATGGAAAATAATATTATCAGAAACAATTTTATCAGACCTCATCAAGGGAAAGAGATCGGATGTACCAGAAATATGTTTATATTAAGGCTCTTATACCAGGGACAGAGGCCTCAGGTTATTTAATGATCCCTTGCTTTGAATTGAAGACAATGGACATTCAGTCCTCAAATGTTAACTGACACTGTTAAAAACATTTTCTTCTAGCAAATTCATCAACTAAACAAAAGTAGTGTACAAAGTACCATTAACATGAAAAACAGTATTCTATGCGCACAAGTTATTTAAAATAATTTACTTTAAATTCATTTACATTTCTAAAATTATTTCTGCTCTTGCACATAGACACAGGATTCTGATGAGCCATTTTCTGTGCATATTGAAATACAAGTTCAAACAGATACCATTAATATGAGTAACAGAAGAACTTTTTAAAGTCACAGGGCAGTGAGGATCATACTTCTAACTTGTTTGTAGGTGCTAAAAACTTATTTTCTATAAATTAACTATAAAAAAAAACATACAATGAGATTGCACATACAAGAGTCACATATTGAATATCTCATATTTCTGCCACCATATCAATGGCCACCAGTGTCAATGAAATTTTTTTATTTTTTGTCAATAACCCTTTATGACTTGACAGAAATGAGACACAACATAAATGCTGGTCACGATTACTATAATGAAATATACCACATAATATGTTAAATATATAATGAAATATACCACGTAATTACATTTTTACAATGTAATATTGTTGACAGGTAAAAATGAAAACATTTATTAGAAAATAAAAATTATAGTCACTCAATTCCCGTATTACTTAGATTTCAGAATGCTGGTGGTGGGTTAATTGATGCCTGGGTGAAAAAGATGAAGCATTATTCATGTATTCAGTTTCAGGGAAAGCTACTCAGAACATAAAAAATAATGCTGATAATCTGAAGGTAAAATGGAAATGGCCCTTTTTACCTGCCCTGAACCTGCAATATCAGATTACACCCATAGGAGTCCATGTGGCAGGGGGTATTGGCTCCTTCTGTGCCCAGCCACAGTGTACTGGCTGCCCCATTGATTCCTGGGTATCCAAAGTCCGACCATACAACATCCTGTAAAAGAGAAAGAGGGGTGAACTACTTTACAAAAACATAGCACTTTTTTATTTTCAAAGGCAGATCTTTCCACCCATTTTAAGTTGTTTAAGAGACATTGGGCTTTAATTATCAGATCAGTCCATCTTATGGAAGATTTAAAGCACAAATATTCAAATGGCAAAGCAATATTCAATCAGAGAAAGCTTTTAGCAATTCAATATCCAATCTGATCATGTAATTTGATATTACATTTTGCAACTGGCAATTCAATGTGCAAAGTGCTGATGTAATCCTTAGTTACATTCCATTTTTCCATGGGTTTATTCAAATGGCAATTAATTTTGCAAATGCCAATTCAATGTCTAAAGTGACTATGAAAACCTTTATTGATTAATATTGATTTTTTTTAAAAATCACAAAATAGAATCTGGGAATCCTGGAAAGAGAAATATAGAGAAATTCCTAAAATGTTATATAATCAATCACATCCACTTTCGGTAGAATTGCCCAGATATTGTTTTATCTGGTATCCGGTTATGATACATGTTGATGTATCTGTAAAAAGTTTATTATACAACTTCCTGCTGCAGTGACTTTGCTATGGACACTTTTTCCTTTAAAAAAAAAAGTTACATTTAAATGTACTTATCAAATTACATACCGCAATATATACAGTGTATAATCTATGTTCAAATTTATATCACAATTAATTTTATGCCATATCGCATAGCCCTACGGTGAAGCCCAGACACGGCTAGGGGAGTCGCTTATTACATCAACAGTCTCCATTGCTGGCAAATCTTTGATTTTATAAAAAAAAAATAATAATAATAATTCATGAGATCTGGGCTATGTCCAATATATTTTTTTATTATTTGCCTGTATTTCTGTCTAGACACTGGGTCTAAAGCCACACAATAAAGACTCTGCAATGTATTCTCCATTTTTATTTCCTGCCCTCCATTAAATATCATGGGTCATCATCACCATGTGACTGAAGCTATTTAGCAGCACAGTTTTTCTCTCCGCCACTTGCTCGCTCTCATCTACATTTTTACATTTACAGCCCTTATCCAGAGCGACTAACAATCAGTAGTTACAGGGACAGTCCCCCTGGAGCAACTAACGGTTAAGTGTCTTGCTCAGGCACCCAATGGCAGTAAGTGGGGTTTGAATCTGGGTATTCTGATTCATAGGTGAGTGTGTTACCCACTAGGCTACTACCATCCTCCTCTCCTGTCACTCTCTGAGTGCAATGATGAGCATGGGACGTCAAGAAGATGTCCCCAACCACACCACTCCCTCATGTTATTGGACAAAAGTGTCCTCATATTGCTGCCCGTGTGACTCAGGGTAGAAAATACACAGAAAGTTTGAAATGAGAAGACACCAGTAAGAAATAGTGCCCTGTTTCGGCAATGTAATGCATAGTGTAAAGTGTAACATGAAACAGGACAAGTTCAATTTACCCGCAGATATCACAGTACAGCACTACGTTAGGTTTATTATTACGATTATAACCCATGTTAAATCCAACTTTATTCTAATGTAACATTGTGACCACTCTGACTCACTTTAGTGTTTACAGTTAGTCACACAAGGTACAGTATCTACTGTTTCTTCATGATAATATTGTTTTGTTATGGTTGCTGTTGCTGAGCAACATCCTTCAGATATTAGCTTGTCAAAATGTTAAATTATATTTAAAGAGATGTGAAGTGCACATGGATTTGGCACACTGATTCGTCACATGGATTCTAGAGCATTTCATGCCCCTCTTAATAAGGGAAATCTTAAAAATGACCAAACTAGTTCACTCATATACTGACCTTAAACATGTCTTCGTTATCCTTGAAAAGGAATGCGATGTACTTGTAGTCTGCATAGGCCCAGTAGTCTGAGATCAGATAGTCACAAAAGGGTCCAGTACAAGTGCCTTTCTGCCCACTGGTCCAGCAGAGGAACTCCTTGAGGTTGGCATCCACATATGAACACTGGGTTTCAAATAGGGGAGCTGTGAAAATATATACAAACTGAACCTGAAAAAAGAGCAAGAGATATCCAGAATGCTGCAAAAAACAATCAATTACAGACAAAGCATGAGGCTATTCAGAGTACACCACTACAGCTAGGATGATGTTCTCTCACACAAACTTGGCCAATCAAAAAGGTGTCCAACCAGTCTGGTTGTCCTCACAATAGAGAACATCCACTTTTAACCTGCACTGGGCTTATAAAGAAAAGTGTAAAATATCATTTTGATATTCCGAATTTAGTTGGGATGCACTGATGTTTCACACTGGATAAATGAGTGGTGGTGGGTTGGTGGGTAGGAATCATAAAAATCAGTCAGAATGAATATGCTATTTAAATTAATAATAATAAAAAAATGCACATGTGTGAATAGCCCTCAAAAGAATGCGCCAAAAAAAACCTAAAGGAGTGAATTTGGGTTACACATACACAACTGCAGTCATGTGATTCCTCAGCATGAGGAGGAGACACAAGCACCTGGTTATATGAGATTTTGCAGGACATGTTGCATGTTAGTGTTAGCTACAATGGGGAAAAAAATACTTTTGATACGTTTCATATGTTTTTACACAAAGAATGGAGAGAGCTGTAAATTTAATCGTAGCTACACATTAACAATCATAGACAGTAACTAAAATATTTAATACAGAAAATGACTCACTATGGACCCTCTATAATTATATTTCATTTTGCATGTGCCCTCCTATCCTCCACTCGTTACCTGTATAAAACACCTAAAAATCAATCAGACTCCAACCTCTCCACTATGGGCAAGACTAGAGCTGTCACAGGGACAAACCTGTAGACCTGCACAAGGCTTGGATGGACTACCAAGACAGCTTGGCGACAAGCAACCACTGTTGGTGCAATTATTAGAAAGGGGAAGAAATTTAAGATGGCTGTCAAGCTCACTCCATGCAAGACGCTCATGGAGTGTCAATGATCATAAGAACGACGAGGAATCAGCCCAGAACTACTCACAAGGACCTGGTTGAGGACCACAGTAACAAAGCGTGATGGCCGCATTGACCGTCATTCTAAATGTATTGATTTGTTAATTAATTCGTTAATTTTTTTTATGTGTGCGGTAGCTGCACTCGGGCCCCTCCTCAGTTTGTTTTGGGTTGCCCGTGTGACGTCCCATCCTGAGCCGAAGCACACAGCTGATGAGGATGAGCGAAGGGAGAAAACGTTTGAACCCTGAGAGCTGTAACTGTCGGTTTGTTTAGAGTTTATCTGCTTTGAAACTTTGTCACATTAACATCCCTTCCTGTTCCATTTTACATCCTCCTTCCTTCGGCTGCTCACAAGTAACAGTGCACAGATGAGACTGAACTAGAACTTTTGGGTATGAACTCCACTTGTTGTGTCCAATCAGTACAATCCCAAGAACACATCCCAACTGTGATGATTGGGATTACAAATATAAAAATATGATTAAAAATATAGATCTCTCCATTCTTTGTAAGTAGGAAAACTATGTATCAAGTATTTATTTTTCAAACTGTATATGAACAGCCAATCCCAACCAGACAGACAGACAGAACGGGCATATTTTTTTCAAATCTATGTGTGGTGGATCTACTAAAAGCCAGTTTATGTACTTTAAGTGGAGCAACTGACAAGATTTTTATAGGAAAGGATTAGGTGTGAAAGATGAATTCACCCCGTTTTGATAGCAGGCCCCAACTACATTTACACTTACATTTACGGCATTTATCAGACGCTCTTATCCAGAGTGACTTACAATCAGTAGTTACAGGGACAGTCCCCCTGGAGACACTCAGGGTTAAGTGTCTTGCTCAGGGACACAATGGTAGTAAGTGGGATTTGAACCCAGGTCTTCTGATTCATAGGCGAGTGTGTTAACCACTAGGCTACTACCACCCTTAGTGATTTTTATTATTTTTTTTTTTTACTTCTGAGACACAGGGTTATTCACAGGATAGTATAAGAGTATTGCTTCTATAAAGTTGCATGATTGAATTTATGCCAATCAAAGATGAGTGACAAAAAGTAATAATGAAATAATGTTTGATACTTACCTGGCAGGGGAGATACCGTGATGAAGAAGGTGGTTCACCCAGGGCGAGGCTTAGCCATTGCAATCTGGCTGTGCTGACCCTGCGAATTCCCCAAATGTGAGAATCTTGACTGCATAAATTCTGGTAGTGGGGGACTGCATTCGCGCTCTCCCCTGATTTGCGGCAGTGGTGGCCTAGCGGTTAAGGAATCAGAAAGTTGGCTGTTCGAATCTTGATCCGGCAAGGTGCCACTGAGGTGCCCCTGAGCAAAGCACCGTTCCCACACACTGCTACCCGGGCGCCTGTCATGGCTGCAGGGTATCACAATTACAATCACTTCACTTTTTCTTCACTTAATAATGAGATTTTTTCAAATTAGTTTGGTTGCTTTAATACATAACAACTAAACTAAAACAAATACATTGGGTTTGATATTGGCCAAAGTTTTAATTTGGGCAGTGGTGGCCTAGCGGGTAATCTGAAGGTTGCAGATTCCAATCCTGAGTCGCCAAGGTGCCACTGAGCGAAGCACCGTCCCCACACACTTCTCCCCAAGGTGCCTTTCAGGGCTGCCCATGGCTCACCAAGGGTGATGGGTTAAAAGGACACATTTAGTTCTGTCACCGTGTGCTGTGCTGCAGTGTTTCACAACGACAATCACTTAACTTTCAATTTAAAAATCTGTAGTGCATACTCTTGAGAGGGGTAAAATGTTTCAGAGGAGACTGATAAGAATGTGTCATTGTCTTCAGTTCTCCACCTAAATCTGCTGAGCCCAGTAGAGCTCAGATTTTCCTCCACGTCTTCCAACCTGTGAGAAAAACTTACACGTGTCTGTCTGTCTTCTCCCCATTCGAAAGCGGAGAGTCCTGTCTCCCAGAAACAGCCGCAGGTTATCTGCTGTCCAGCTGAGCCCCGGCCAGTCCCCTGTCATGTCCAGAAACACTGCTGGCTGCTGGAGGGACTCAACAATCCCACGGGCCTCTTCAGGGCTGAAGGGTTTACAAGACATGACGTCCTGGGGAAAAATGGGACACTGACGTCAACGTCAGATTGCATTTATAAGTAAAATGTGTTTTGCAAGCATTTTCTCAGTGTGTCTAGTTGTTTCATACTGAGAGCTGAAACAGTTACATAGAGACATGGACCATGCTGAACTCCTCAGCATTAACTTTCGCTCAGTTCGCGCTCATTAGCATGCTAACCCAGGCAAACTTACTACATTTGTTGAAAGTTTTCTACTGGTTTATTCAGGCTTATTTTTCATAACTGTAATAAATCTTCTAAGAGTCACCTTAAACAAAATACACCAAGAAAGCGAAGAATCCCAGATTCTCTTTACCGCGTAAGTGTTTCGAACTCCAAGCCCTAGCGTAAACAAACCTCACGTGAACACGTTTCTTCTGAATGAAGGCAGAGGATGAAACAGCGCCATTTTGGCTCGGTTGTTGTGTCTTTGAGTCCGCTTCCCCGTTAAGAAAAGGAGCCATAATGGTGGACAAAGCGTCACAGTTTCACATGCGTGTCGTCATTTCCCACTAATCGAGAGACATGCGCAGTGCTATTTCAGTTGAGGTAATGTCAGCGGTTGTTGTTGTTGGACCGGAGCGGAGGTGTTTTAGAATTCGCCGACTCGGACTGCAACAGGCGTTTTAACTCCATCAATGGGGGCCACCGAGAGCACAGAGAGCACCGAGAGCGAACGGGAGCCGCTGCTGGGCCCCACTCAGTCGGAGCCGAGCATCCAGCCAGTCTACAGCAGGGTGTACGGCCGGAGGTGGCTGGTGTTGACGCTCTTCTCGCTGCTGGGCTTCATGCAGGGCATGGTGTGGAACAGCTGGGGTCCCATCCAGAACTCCGCTAAGCGGGCCTTCGAGTTCTCCTCCACCGACATCGCGCTGCTGGTGCTGTGGGGCCCGGTGGGCTTCTGTCCGTGGCTGCTCTTCATGTGGCTGATGGATAAAAAAGGTAGGAGGACGGACACGCTGGAGAACGCCATCTAACGCACGTTTAATAATGTTTTTATAAAATGTACCAAATAAGATATCCTTAATATTACATGTATACAATTTAAAAGTTTTACATTCAAATGTGTATTATTCTAAATGAATGTCACCTTAAAATTATTATTTATTTCTTCTATCCAAAAGGTCTTCTTTATTGTCTTAAAATAATTGTTTTTATGTGCTTTGAATGGGTCATACTGAATATTTAAAGATGTCTGGTGTATATGAGGAGGGTGTCCTTGTGGGGCAGACAGAGAGACCCGGTTCCCCCGGGTGAGTTCAAGTATTTGAAAGACAGGTCAGGTCATTACTGCGCCCCACTTGATGCAACAGCAGCACTTCCTGTTGATCACATGACAGTCAGCTGAGTTTAAGGTGTTGTGTGGTGCCATCTCTCATGTGCCAGTGTAGTGGATTCACAAAAGAACAAGAAATTGTAACAGGAAGCCGTGGCCTATTGCAATAAAATACTCATGATTTTACCAATTTTTACTCTTTTACCGATTTTACTCTTTACCAATTGTTTAATGTGTGTTGATTATGATTAATTAGCAAATCAGGGTATTGGTGTGCATGATATGATAAATATGAAGGCAAATACGTAATTTATAAAGTTGCGATAAAAGGTTTCAAATGAGCTGTGAAATATTTCAATTTGGGCAACGATGCACAATGTCCTCCACAATTATTGGAAAACTATTGAATAATATTTAATTTTATTTCTTAAATATTATCACAGTTATGTGGGCTGTTGGTGTAGCTACATTTCTACATAATTCTAATTTACTTATTGTAATTAGATATTGAGAAAGTGGAAAGTGAAGTAATTGTCAATGTGAAACACTGCAGCACAGCACACGGTGCACACAACAAAATGTGTCCTCCTTATTTAACCCCTCACCCTTGCTGAGCAGTGGGCACCATGACAGGCGCCAGGTAGCAGTGTGTGGGGACGGTGCTTTGCGTGTCAGATCTCGAACCGTCGGCAACCTTCTGATCACTGGGCCTGTTCCTTAACCGCTAGGCCACCACTAGGCCAAACTGATTCAACAAGGGCCATACCTTTGGCTGGCTATTCCATTTAAGGTTCCTTTTGTCTAATCTAGCGATAATGATAAACTGAAAACACTTATTTTGATAATTGATTGGTTAGTTTGTTGGTTTGTCAATTTATTTATTGTCAATTTATTTTAAAAAATTATATTGGAAGCGTGACTGACATTGCAAATTACTTTCTTTGAACCAAACAATTTTCTATCTTTCAAACTACACTGGCTTCTGGTCCAGCCAGAAGAGTTCTTCCATTGATGAGTACAACATGTACACCAGCTCTGGTTTTTCCGTGCATGCCTCAAACACAGTATATTGTACATATGACATAGGGCTAAAAAAGATATATTGAAATTGAAGTGAAATCACGATTTTCCCCACACTCTGCTCCATTAGTTAATGTCAGGGTTGATGTGGGTTGGTGCATGAGCAAACATTCTGGGTTAGCTGGAGACAGTCAACGAGCAAATCAAAAACAGAGATCTGTACCTTGTTATGCTAATGAAATAACTAATGAAATAATCATAAAATGAAGGGGTAAAATTATTATGAAATGTTTGGAATTATTTATTGTACAATAATTAGCATATGTGTGGCAACGTGTGCTGGATTAATAGGTCAAAATAAATTTTAATTATTGTATGGTCAAAATGTGCCAAAAATATGAAGCGAGACACTTAACCCCGAGTGTCTCCAGGGTGACTATCCCTGTCTCCACTGATTGTCAGTTGTTCCGGACAAGCGAATCTGACGCGTCATAAAAATGTACAGTACATATCTGGTAATATGTGGCATAGTAATTCATGATATTCTACTAAAAATTGATGTAAAAAATTGACCTAAAATTAATTGCTTTAAACAAAATTGACATTAGAGTCTCAATAATGTACTGTACTTTTACTTTTGATACTTAATTACATTTGAAGGCAAATACTTCTGTACTTTTACTCAAGTAGAAATTAAAATGGAGGACTTTTACTTGGGGTAAAATTCTTCCCTGGAAATCTCTACCTTTACTCAAGTACATAGTTTGTGTACTTCGTCCACCACTACTGAATCCCACCTATTTCAACTTTGACCATGCATGCACTTAACCATTGCGCATGCACTTGCCCGCTGGGCATGAGGATGCACGTGCCCGTGTCCAATCATGTAAAAAGTGATATCAAAAATAAAAAAGTTCTCAAAAAGTTATTTAAGTAATCTTGTAAACATTTATTTAAATGTCTTTACCAACTTTTTCTCACTGCAGACTTTGCCATTACTCCGCCCCTTTCTCATTTGCCTTTGGACACAAACCTCAATGTTTGACACAAACCTCATGTTTCATGCTTCCCGTCATTGGCCAGCAAGTATTTGACTGACTGTTCCATGTCCCAGACGTTGTTCAGTGCTAGGAGTGTGAGTTTTGTGGATGAAGGCACATGATCTTGATTAATAAATGATCAAATTATTAATCAATTATGTTGACTCTGCTTGAGGTGTTTTCTGTAGGCTTGTCACAATACTGAAATTTCAAACTTGATACCCATATTAAGTATTGTATTTGATACCGAGGAGAGTACAGGAACTTTTTTTATTTATTTAATAAACCAGGAATATGTTTAATGAAGTCAGATAATATAACCACCAAATAAACTACCAAGAAAGCCCAACAATACAATAAAAACCATATAAATCTAAAACCTAATAAATAGGAAAAGGGCATTAATATTGTTAAATAAATAAAATATTTTAAACTTGTGCAAATATTCAGTTTTCTTCTGAGCCTGCTCAGTCTACTGTATGTTTAAGACATTGCAATAGTGCATGGGAACCACATTACACTTCTTTTTTTTTTTCTCATCAGAAACATGATAGTGACAACTTTGAAAGAGTTCCTGCAAACAGGCTTGTCCACTAGTCTACTGTTAGTTTCCGTAAACCGGCAGATGGAAAAAATAATAATTTATATCGATATAATGCTAATTGATATCAAACTTAATACAAAATTTTAATATTGATTTGTATATGAGTAATTTTTTGACACATTAGTCATCTGCACTATCTATGCATTATGTTACAGAGCATGGAGCTGATTTTCACTGGACACCTTGACCAGTTTATGCTTACACAGTCCCATAAAGCACAAACTGTGGTGCCCATTGTACTCTGACATCTTCCTATTTGCACAATTTTTTTTACATTTTTCAGTTAGACTAGCTCATCTTTTTGATTAAACAACAACTGGGAGCCTCTACTCTCCACATGAACAAGTGAACTTTGGTCACACATGACCCTCTCATTGGTTTGCCGGTTTTACTTGGACTGCTTTTGGCAGGTCCTGGCCAGTGCAGATGGGAACATCCCACAAGAACTGCCAGGAAAGTGGATGTAAGAATCTCACACTCAAGGCCACACCAGGGGTGTAGGGCTCCCTGTGAAGCAGTCCACTGCTCTATATGGTCAGGGTCAAAATCACAATCATGATATCAGTCAGGTAAATCACATCTAGATTTTTCACTCAACCCTCAACCGACCAGTGGCTCCCACCCCATTTTTGGGGAGACTGTCCAACTAATTGAAAGGACTACATATTTACTGATGTGCTGTGCACACCCTCTGCAAGGTATGGGTCAGTACTGCTGATGTTGCTCAGGTTAAACTGCTGCTGGCCTGGTCCCTGCATGGTTTTCTGATGCTGTTTGTGATCTTCCTGCTTGTCCTCTTTTGTAGCTTAAACATTAACAATTTCTTGCTATCTGGAATGTTGGCCTTTTTGTACCTAAACATTAAAAAAAAAAGTAAGGTAAGTAACTTGTATGTATGTATATCACTGTCCACCATGGCTTGTGGTAGCCACAATATTAATACATTTTGTGTTTCGTAGGAAAACATTCTACATTTCTGCCTGGGTTTGACACACCCGACACACCAAGTTGTAGGAGAATGCTGCCCTTGTAATTAAGAAGCAACTGACTATAAACCCCACACCATCATCTAATTGTTTGGTACTTAGAACTGACCAGGTTCTATTCTGGTGTGTTGCAGGTCTACGGTCGTCTCTTCTGCTGGCCACTTTCTTCATGGTGCTTGGCTCTGGCCTGCGCTCCCTTCCCATCACCTCCTTGCAGGTCAGGCGCTGGTAAGAATGTCCCCAAAAAAATCTTTACTCGTTCTTCCCTCCAACCTCCCTCAGTTTCACAGTGGATCTGGAGACACCATGGCTGAAAATGCATAAGAGAGCAGAAATATCATATTGTATGTAGAAGTTTACATAATGTGGTAACAGACTATTTTTTCGATGTGTGTGCTTCTCCGGAAACTCAGCAGGAATTAATTGTCAAATTAGATTAGGGGATACAAGAGCTATATTTAAATGCTTCAGATCACCTGTCTTCTGTTCTTACTGCCTGTTTCTTGTAGTTGTCCAGTCTTAAATTAATCACAGGAACAAAGCACAATTCTGACAGTCCTCTCAGATGTGTAGTCCCCAGTGAAACACAACAGGATCAGTGTAGGAATTTTCAGAGTAAGTTATCTGGAATTCTTTTAAAATCAGATACCCTGCCACTAATTGTGCTTAATAAAGAGCTCCATTCTAATGTAAGACCCAAGATAAGATAGGATAAGATGGACTTTTATTAGTCCAACAAGTGGGACATTTACATTGTCACGGCAGGAAGTAGACAGTACAAGATAAGAGTAGCAAAAGACAATAGCGGTTAATAATAATTCTGTGAACACCATTTACTTTTTGAATGCTCTGCAAAAGCACAGTGGTTTTAACACATGACGTCTTGATGTCTTATAAAATAACTTTTATTTCCCTTGATGATGTTGAAGCTGTGAACCTTATGTGTTTATGATGTGCACTTTATTTTTTAGAACGTTTGTATATAAAAGTTACTGTATATAAATGTTACTGTATAACAGATGGCCTACATTACATAACCTCATAAAAGGGTCATGCACAATAGGTACACTGCAGGTAATGTTAGATGTTACCACTGGTGTGATTATTTTCTTGGCTTTTGGTCTGCCTGATACTACATCTTGAAACTTTTGGTATTACATGCCACAGCACCACATTCTGTTTAGTATTACATATTATATAAGCCAAGTGGGTGGATGAACAGTAGATGTGTTGAATTTAATCGCATAATCGATGCATTGCGATGCAAACATGGTTGATATTGCATTGATGCAGTGCAGAACATAATCGATTACATCATAATGAAGTTGCTTGGTGATTTTGTTTTGGTAATTCTCGGTAACAGTAGTGCCGGTAGTGACTGTGGCCTCCTGATCTGAGTACAGTGCTGCTCCGGGTTGGTGTTTGACCTGACGCCACGGATGTCTGAACCAGGAATTTTTCTGGAGTTGAGGAGTCAGGGGAGTGTGGACTGAACATAGACCTTTTTTGTTCATAGTAGCAAATCAAAGTGTCCACACCGGTGTATGAGATCTTAACTCTTGTGTTTGAAAACATCATGTGACCATGTAGGGATTTTATGGGATTCATTTTAATGTATCAATATCGAGGCATTGATAATTGTAACTAGTGAAGGTTCACACCTCTAATCATAAGTGGATCTATTCCTTGAGGATAGAAAGACTATGTTTCAAAATTACCCGTTAAACACTAATATTCAGTAACATTTAATAAATAGGGTGTATTCTGGATGTAGTTATACTGTTGTAAAATCAAGATTATTTGTCTGTCATTATTATAATTTTCCAGATAAGTAGAACTAGACCAGCAGATTGTTTCAAAATCATTACTCCATTTAACCAACCTGTTAAACTTATTGCCCATAATTCTCTTTAAATGACACAAATCAGCAGAAATGTAGTAGTACAGATACAGCAGTTTTTTTTTTTTTTTTTTTTACAGGCGACAACCTTTTAGTGTTCTTCCTGTGGCTTAGTCATCAGATCAATCCATCCAGATTTAATCCATAAACTGGCAGAATTTACGCTTTCTGCACTGTGTGGCCTGAAGATTGAATCTGGCAGCTGTTAAAAAAAGCCTACATGCATCATGTCCCTGTCACTATATCTGATTGGCTTGGCACAGATGCACATTAAAAAGACTCCCACAAATCAATGGCAAGAAATTCCTCTGCCAGCAGGGGGCAGTGCCCAATCTTTTTTGCATTTTCCCAGTACAAGGCATGATTGGTAATGTTCTATCATTTATGTCATCTGTCACTAAAAAAGTTTAAATTAAGGAAAGACTACTCTACCCTGGCGAGAACTAAGTACCCACCCAGGCCTGTCATACCCAAATTTAGTGTCGCAGTTTCCCCTGGAGGCATGTTTTTTTTAACCTCACTTCTGTGGAACCATATGTGTGATTTACCGTTCTCATCTACCCTTCTTCCTGAACATATCAGCATATCAACTGTCCAGGTGTATCCAGTCTTCCATATCCTCCCTCTCTCCTCCGTTTCCCACCATTCACTACGCTCTCAGTAGCAGATGTACACAGAACATGTCCGTGAGTGTTGTTCCAGGCGGCCCTGATTAGAAACGCAGGTAATTGCCCTCTCGAATCAGACAGGATTGTGCTTCAGACCACAAATGTATGCAAATACGATGCATTGTCCCAACTGCTTAAAGAGCGTCACCAAGGATGGTCATCACTTCTGCATTATGTGGCCATGGCAACCATTTTGCTGTAGTACCTGGGGCGTCAAAGAGGCTGCTAGAGAATCTGAGGAGGCAGAATATCTTTTTTTTTTTTTTTTTTTTTTTTTTTTTTTTTTTTTTTTTCTTTTCTTTGTCAAATCAGAATGTGATCTGACACCAAATTAGAAGTGGTTTATCCAGAGAATTTCACCTGCTAAAACTCATTTTCCCATGAGACTAGTTTGTCTACTTAAGACCTGGCATTAATGTCTTTCCACAGCTTTTAACAGGCAAGAGAACGATACCTCTCAATGCAATTCTAAATGCTCCTTTCCAGTTGCAGATGTGAAAGCCGATGTGGTCTGAGTTATCTCTCTGTATGAAACAAACTGCTTGTCCTCCAGCTTTGTTCAGAAGCAACTTGAATTCTGAAACATTTTCAGATTTCTACATATGTATAATGACCTCATAGCATATTAAGGAAAGTATCAATATTAGATAGTTATAAGTACCAAAGGTATGATCAAACTTGCAGTACCTGATTTGACTATCACATGCAGTAATAACTTTTAATCATGGCTACCAATACCGAACAGTTTCAGCTATGAGAGTTTGTGAGAGTTCAATTTGATTATGGTCATGATTCGCACCAAAACCAGACACTGACACATTTCTATTTATCTTTATTTCTTGTTCAAATGAACATGGCGCTTCTCTCTGACAGCAATCATCAGTACCCATTAAGTTAATCATCTCCTGTGGAATTAGCTTCCTATAAAACCCTGTCGTTAGTATCACCAGTATCACCTGACAAAACCCAGGTGATAGTTATAAATTAAGTTATAACTTAAAACTTATAAATTAGTGCAACAACTTACTGCATAGTGTGAATCCCAGTTTTATCTTCTTACCTACATTGTGATTCACCTGATCTGACTTGTTTTTGTGGACATTATCTAATTTTTTAAATATTAATTTAGTAAAATTATATGTATACATTTTATGTTATATTTATTTGTTATATTTATTTGTGGAATCAGTTTTACATGGCTTACATGACTTTTTTTTTTGTGTCAGACTGTAATTTATCAATAACACTGTGCAAGTGCAAATGTGTTTTGTAAAGCATTAACATATTCTGAATCACAGAACATGCCAGGCACTCTGCATACTGCTAGTAAAGTATGCGAGTACATTTGGTAAATTCAGTTCTGATTTGATAAGTGATTGCGAATTTTGAAAACACTGGCTATAAGGCCTGTACAAATGTTGACCACAAGATGGTACCATAACCCATGCTTTACTATGGCACAAATAAAGATGATTATCTTTACAGTGAAGATGATCTAATCACACATATTTCAAATACTTAGTTATGTAAATATATACACCAATAAGTTAAATATGCTTCTATAGATCAGCATTTTAACCAGGTCATAGATAAGTGGAACATGAGCCTGGTGTAGTTATATAAATAATATAGAAATTACATAACTGTCAAATAGAGGACGAGATGTAAAAAATAAATAATCAATGATCAGCACAAACCTCAAGTGCCTGTGTGTGTGTTTTTCTTTACAGTTTATTTCTTGCATACGTTCATGTAGTAAAGAATTTATTAATTGCTTGACTGTTTTAATATAATTTGGTGGTTAGACAGAGGTGGTCCTATTTAAATTTGGAATGTGTAAAACCATATTACAGGTCAGGGCCTCAGTCAGATAAATCATAGAGGTGTTTTATGGATATTCACTGATTCCCCAGGTGCTGCAGACAGTACACTGGATTCTTTTTCAGCAAGAGTACAGTAAGGGGAATTATGTACAGTATCCTAAACAGTTAGTGTTGGGAAGATTTTCATTACAATTTCAAGTTACCCTATTTAAAATATAATAGTAGTTTACTTTCATACAGTAATTGATATAGTTAATGTAACTAATTTACATTTACATTTTTTTTTTTAAATTTGAATGAATAGTCCTGGCAGTGTTTACCTTACATGTTAATGTTAATACAACTTAAGACGTTGATTTACTGTAAGACCACACAGTTATAAACCACAGCTAAATCAAATATTTAACATTCAAGAGCATTGAATAATGTGAGGAACTTTATTGTTTGTCAAAGTTCCTCTGCCCATCTCACCTCTGTCCCTGTAAACCAGCACACTTTTATGGTCAAAACACACCTTACATTTTTCTCCAGTAGACTGCCTTCCTCACGGTATTGAGGTAAGATATAATTAAATCATTATAATCAACCTTTCCTCCATCTCGGTTTCAGAGTCCACTGAAGTGCTTTGTTTTTGTTGGTCATTTTACAGCGTGCGCAAAAGCTCTATTTGCCAATCATTTTATGTTTTATTTAATTGGGAGTTTTTCTCTTGACTTCATAATGCCGGACGCTGTCTATCAAAGGAAATCCTATTGCCTGTGCTTTTCTTTTATAATGGCAGACACCAACTTTAACCCTTTAGTAATTGGTGTCAGTATACAGTATACGGACAGTCCAGCTCCAACATCCAACAGACTGGGGCAATGTCAGGACTGGCGAATCATCACATTTAACTAACAAGCTCCACTTGACAGGGATTTTTACTGTCCACACTGCTGACCGCTTCGCTTATCTAAGTGCAGCGCCAGCCTTGCCGCGTTCAGTCTCCAACTGATTTAAGTGCGCAAAATATATTATGGAAATGTTGCATGAAATATCTCACAGTATCTGTATTCGTTTGGTACTTTAGGGGGGCAGCAATCACCTTGTCACACAGGGCCATGTAGGTTTGGATTTTTTTTCTCCTTAATAATAAAAGCCATAACTTAAAAACATATATCTGTTGTTTACTTGACTAATTTAATATTTAATATATTTAATCATCTGTAACATTTAAATTTGACTAAAAGAATGATGCAAACACCTTTTCACACCATTGTATAATGATAGAAAAGCCTGTGTTTTGAGACATGATGATCAAGTCACCAGATAGGAAAACGAGTTAATTTTGGATTAACACATCCAAATTATAAACCAGCTAGTGATGATAAGGCAACTGATTTTAATGTAGTGTATTTCCTGGGAATGATAATGCTAAAAAAAGCATTATGCCTCAGCATGAGTAGTGTTGAAAGACGCATGTGAGTTATGCAGGTTATCTTCCTAGACCTGAGCCTACTTCCATGCAGTACAATGGTACAGTTGGTACATTTCTTGCACACTTACAGTATTCAACCTCTTGCATGTTGACTCAACTCCTCCCATGTGCCAAACTACAATTTAACCTTTCCCACATAGAAACTCTCTCTTGTGTTGACTTTCAGCTTCTGTCCTTACTGCATCTATTATTATTTAAGAGTTATATGTGTATTTATTATGGCTGTCAGTAGGTTAAATATTTAATCGCGATTAATCTCATGTTTGACAGTTAACCTGTCCAATGTGTAGATGACCTGTCCAACCATTTGTAATAAAATAAGAATGGAACATTGGAGAATTTAAATTTTAAGACTGTGAATGTCCAGTAATCCCTGGTGAGGACCCTGGTCCTCCATAATGTAAATCGGTCTGCAAGATGTAGCTTCTGTCTGTTGCTTCTGATATTGCAAAATCATAATTTTTTTTTTTTCCCAGTTAAATCACGATTTCGATTGTATCCCGATTTTTACATTGATTTGGAACTACAGATTTTTAAAACATTTTTTGCAAGTTACTGAACAGTACAGAACAATATAGTACAATCTATTATCCTTTTTAAAAATATAGTCTTAAAGAACATTTCTGAACATATTTTAATCATTTTGTGCAATTTTGCCAACATGTTTATTTAAAGCTAAGAATGTACCATCAGAACAAAAAACACCAAGAACAAGTCAGTTTCAAGCAATACTTTGACTTGGGAAATAAAAGTAGCTCTTGTGAACTAATGCAATTCCTAAACTATTACAGATTTATTCAACAGTCATTTTAACATGACATGACAATACCTCCTAAGGTTAAACTATAAATAAGTTCTTAAAAGGGTGAATAAAGGGTATAAATAAGAACCTAGAGGTACTTAGAGGAAAATATAGTCAATACTGTAGAATTACTTGCTGGAATGCAAAGATACTTTTGATCTAGTTGGCTAACCCTCAGAAAGTTTCCCTCAAACAGTCTCTAGCATTGAAGAGGCTCCATCCAGATCACGGCCAGGCGAGGTCATTCTTCGCATGCTGTGACCCCGTGACCTCGCAGTGCATGACTTTAGCACACCCTAATGCACTTCAGTTGGTTGAGCGTTGTTTCTATAATTAAGCGGACTAATAAATAATGTGATTTGACTGAGGAAAAAAGGGCATAGAACCACGATAGATATAGATGATACTATGATCTCTCTGCACCAACTGATCGTATACACATTGATCATTTTCAAAATCTAATTAGGTCATATTGCCCACCACTACTTTGAATCTGAACTTTCCAATTAAAAGGCATAGCTTTCTGATAGGAAAACTATGGCCCATGCAGAGGGACAGAGTAATGCATCGTGCATCAAAAAGATTTGCGCCGCTAAAATAATTTTGCATTAGTGCTTTATTAACGCGTTCATTTTGCCAGACATAGTATTCATTTAATTTATTCAGTTTTTTTATTTGTAGTGCTCAACAATATTTTGTTATGAAAATAAATCAGTATTGGCAATTGGACATCAGTATTGGCAGTTGAAAATTGAAAAATGGAATTGGCACAGAAAATTGCAATCTGTACATCGCTAGAAAATAATGCTCAAAAATGTGCTCAAACTTAGCACTGTTACCACATTTACATGTTCCCACCTTAACTAATTAAGTGCATGCGCAGTCAAAATTCAGCCCTCAGTCTCCAAAAATCGATTTTTTTAAAAGGCATGTTTGGCGTAGGATCAACTTGCATGATGTGACCTCAACGTATGAATCCTGCCTTGTTTGTTTGAAGTTTGCATGCTCTCTCTATGTCAGTGCAGGTTTCCTCCCACCATCCAAAGGCATGCACATAAATTCATGACTCTAAATGTGATTTTTATTTATTTATTTATTATTATTTTTTTGTGTGTGTGTGTGCACATCCTGCCCTGTTGCAGGATGTTCTCTGCCAGCCTGATTAGGAATAAGAGGTTTTGTATAGTGAGTGTTCTGGTGTTTACTAATGTGACTCCCTATTCTGAATCCACAGGTTAATCCATGGAGGTCAGCTGCTGAATGGTTTGGCTGGGCCAACTATCATGAGTGCCCCTCCTCTGCTCTCCACCACATGGTTTGCTCCAGACCAGAGAGCTACTGCCACGGCTGTGGCCTCTCTTGTTGGATACCTGGGATCAGCTTGCTCTTTTCTGTTTGGCCCTCTTCTGGTGCCGGCCCCCAACGAGACCACAATTTCCCCGAGCCTCTTTAATCAAGTGGTCAACTGGGACACCAACCATATCCGTGACAGGATCCAGCTAGTTCTCTATGCTGGTAAGCAACTGACATGTGCTCCTAGCATGAATCAATACCAAGAGAAATTAAGAGCTACACTACCAGATCCCGAACAAAACCAAAGGACTATGTAATAGAGCTGTAATCAGGTGTGAAAGGTTAGGCCCAGCCTGGCCTGACCCAACAAATACATCTTTTCATGCGTTACAAGCGTGACCAGAAATGTGCAGAGAAATGTTTAAAACAATTGTCAGAGGCTAACCTCCATTTCACCTCCTCAGCACTTTTATCAATCAAATCATATGGAAAGAATAGGTGCTATAGACTGGATATTCGTGTCTGCTGACTGATCATTTACCACATGAGAACTTTGCTTTCACACAACAAATAATATTTTTATACACATGTGAATCGTTTGAATACAAAGAAAAAACTAAATTACACTGAAAAAAGGGGAAAAAAAGGTGTATTGAATGCCTGGTTCCCGTACATATTTATGTGTAAGTCTGTGTTTAATGTGTTTGTGTGGGTTTGATCTCATCTGATGTCCTGATTGCTGTAATGTGTTGAGTAATGACTACTATCTTGTGAGTGCTAATTACACTAATGGCACCAACTTTCCTCCATTCAAAATGACATAAAGTGAGGAAGATTTGCCTGTTTGGTGCTTCTCGTTGACCTCTATCTGCTGATTGTGCTAGTGATGCTGTGGACAGAGTAATGAAGGTGGCTGGATGTGATTTGCTCTTGCAGAGTTCGCCATGATTGCTGTGCTCTTCACTGCAGTGCTGCTGTATTTCCCCTCGCGCCCGCCGCTGCCACCCAGCGTGGCTGCTGCCAGCCAGAGGCTCAGCTATCGGAGCAGTATCTGCAGAATGCTGAGGTAGGTTTCTGAACACCACTCTTGGTCAGTGGTCCACCCCCCAGGGGTCACATTAACACGAACACAAATTTCCGGTCTATAGTACCTATCCTTTGGTAAAGGGATTGGTAAAAGTGTTTCACATGCTGGAAATTTGTTTTTTAAACATTTTTATTAAATGTTTTTGGAATTCTGGGCCACCATAGTCAAGGGATTCATTTTAATTATTGCAAGAGAGATGCGAAAATGGAGGCAGGGGTGCTTCAGGCTTCAAACAATTTGGGAGCCTTTGGTCTTAATAGTAATCAATGTGTCCAAATTCTGAAGCTGTGTCCAATTTACAAACAATAGTTAAAACAATTAAATATAGAATAAAATAGAGAACAGAGTAAAAAAAAAAAAGTTCAAAACATGTACTTTTGCTTTATTAAAAAAAAAAAGTTTTGAAATGGCGCAGCCAGAGCCCAAACACAAATTCAATTGAAAATGATTTTTTAATGTTTGTATTTTACCATTAAGAGATTTTAGTGCACATTAGTGCACGGGACAACAAATCAATACATTGATTTTTAAAACATTTTTTGCATGCTACTGAACAGTACAGAACAGTATAATACAATCTATTATCCTTTTTAAAAATATAGTCTTAAAGAACATTTCTGAACATATTTTAATCATTTTGTGCAATTTTGCCAACATGTTTATTTAAAGCTAAGAATATACCATCAGAACAAAAAAAAGAACAAGTCAGTTTCAAGCAATACTTTGACTTGGGAAATAAAAATAGCTCTTATGAACTAATGCAATTCCTAAACTATTACAGATTTATTCAACAGTCATTTTAACATGACATGACAATACCTCCTAAGGTTAAACCATAAATAAGTTCTTAAAAGGGTGAATAAAGGGTATAAATAAGAACCTAGAGGTACTTAGATGAAAAAAAAATATATAGTCAATACTGTAGAATTACTTGCTGGAATGCAAAGATACTTTTGATCTAGTTGGCTAACCCTCAGAAAGTTTCCCTCATACTTCAGAGTGTCTAAAGCCCACTTAATAGCTTAACACTCCTTCTGCCCCATCGAGTATAGAGTTTCACCAGGAAAAAGCTTATCACTAACGTATTGAATCGGACGTCGGTGCACTCTCTCCCCTGCAACAGTACAGTTCCAAGGCCAAACCCTGAGGCATCAGTCTGGATCGTAAAGGCAAGGTCGAAGTTGGGACTCTGCAAGACTGGACAGTCACACAAACAGTTCTTAAGATCCTGAATAGCTTTTTCGCATTTCTCCCACCACTTTATTAGGGCTTGCCATGCGTGTCAGATCAGTCAACACCTCGTCCTGTATAGAGATGTTTGGTATAAACATCCTATACAATCCCCCTACTAAACCCAAATAGGAACTTACCCCCTTATTTGTAGTGGGTAGAGGACAACTCTGGACCGCTTCCACCTTGTCCACCTAAGTCCTAATGTTCCCCAATCCCAGAATATACCCATATAACACATTTCAGACTTAGACAGTTGACATTTGTGTGCATTCACTACCAACCCTGCCTTCTGAATTATCTCAGGTGATCAGTCCAAGATGAACTATATATCACCATGTCATCGATGTACACTGCAGCACCCCTCAACACCACATCCAACAGGCACTGAAAGGTTGCAGCAGCACCATGCAATCCAATAGGCATGGCTGTAAAAGGGAATAATCCAGTAGGAGCTCCTGTTCATAGGCGAGTGTGTTACCCGCTAGGCTACTACCACCCCCTACTACCTTACCCCCTACCACTGAGAGGTAAGTAGCTTTACCCAGTCACTTGATTAACTCATCCACCTGGTACATCGGGTATGGGTCAAAAGCAGAGATGGGGCAGCGGTGGCCTAGCGGTTAAGGAAGCGGCCCTGTAATCAGAAGGTTGCCGGTTCAAATCCCGTTCCGCCAAGGTGCCACTGAGGTGCCACTGAGCAAAGCACCGTCCCCACACACTGCTCCCCGGGCGCCTGCTCAATCAGGGTGATTGGATAAATGCTAAGGGCAAATTTCACTGTGTGCACCGTGTGCTGTGCTGCTGTGTATCACATGTGACAATCACTTCACTTTTTTTTCTTTTTTTGAGATGCCATTGAGTTTTGAAAAATTCACTCAAAACCATAGCCCCCCATCCTTCTTTGGGACTAGTACCACCGGGTTACACCAGAGGACAGAACAATCACACCAATCTCCTCAGCCTCCTGCTTCAAGGCGGGGATTACTTTTGTCTGCACCCGGTAGGACATGAGACGAAAGGGCCCTGGGGTGGTCATTGTAATGTCATGCTGAACCAAAGTTCACAAAGAGATCACCTGCCGTAACTCCACTTGATACCTTTCTGCCAGGTGCCATCCATCTGTGGGTGGGAAGGCACGGTTCGAAGACCCCAAATCCCCAACAATGATTAGACCTGCTTCATAAACCGCGATGTGACGCTGGTCCCATGATCAGTAAGGATCTCACAGGGCTCCTCCACCCTTGAAAAAACTGAATTTAAACAATTAGTCACTTGCCGAGACTTAACATTTCTCAAAGGGAAAGCCTCAGCATTGCGAGTAGCGTAATCATGTCACTAACATGTAACCACATCCATGGCAATTCGGGTACGGGGGACATCAATAATAGGAAGGTTCACTAATGGCATATTAAGACCCCTACATGTGCAGGTGGTTTGCTGGCACCCCGGACATGATCTTAAATAATGACTCCGGCAACAACTCCTCTCCCTCTGCATTCACCCTCGTCATCCTCCCCTCCTTTACCACTCTCTGCTCCCCTCACAACGGCGCTTGTTACCTGCTCCTCCTCAACAACCATTTGAAACCATGCAAGGTGGGGTCAATCTTCTGCAACTGCCTAAATTGACCATCCTCCTACAGTCTCCTAATAAAAGACAGTTTTCAGACATCAGCACATGCTGTCAGCAAAGACGTGGTGCAGTTCTCTAGCATTAATTATCACATTTTAACTGTGCAACTTGACTGGGCCGCCCTGTCCTGTGCCCTGTTATGGAGCCAGGATGACCTTTGTTTTCAAGCTGACTAAAATATATATGTTTCCTTGTTTTTTTTAAGTGGACTCCAGATGTATTTTTGTGACAAACAAGCTGCTGCAGATGTTCCAGTGTAATGCAAGGTTCTGTTCTTATGGGAACTGGATGCTTTTCCCCACAGTTTTATTCTCTTTTATTCATTTTATAAGAGGATAAAGTGGGGGTGGACAGTGTTTGATGATGTAACATCCAACTGTAAGCTAGGCGCCTGCTGATAGGCAGCGCTCCAGCCTCGTACAGCATCCACACAGAGCCCCAGGGGCTGGCCATGATCATGCATGCAGGACAGGCCTACAGGGCTAGAGCTTTTTCTGGCTCCGTGGTCTGTGCGAGTGTGTGTGACCTGTTTAGTTCCCTCTGGTGGGACCTGGTGCAACCCATCACAGCCCCAGCTTCTGCCATGGGTGTTAAAATTCTGTGGAATTTTCTGGTCCACAGGGTCATCAGCCACATAGCTATTGATCTTATTTAATCATCATATTATATCATATTATATCATCCCCAACCCTGCACTGACACCATTTGCAGGCTCACTCTACCCTGAAGGGGGTCCCTCTCTGTATCACTCCTTCCCAACGTTTCCTCCTTTCTTTTTTTCTCTCTCCTAGAGTTTTTTTTGTGTGGAGTTTTTCCTTGTGTGCAGAAGGGTCAAGTGTGGGGGGTGTCAACTGTAGGGCCTGTCAAAGCCCATTGAGACATACTGTATGTGATTTTGGGCTATATAAGAAATACATATTGTTGTTGTTGTTGTTGTTATCTTAGCATTTTCACAGATTAAGCATTTCCTTCTATTTTAGCTGAAAAAACTAACATATAGGGTCAGTTTCCCATTGTGAGTATTGATTTTCATGCAAGCTGCAACATTATTTAAAAGAGGAAATACAGATGTAACACAAATACTGTATAGTGGTTGCTGTTTTCCCAACCAGGGACTAGTGTCATCTAAGAGAAGTGCATGCCACTGTCTTATAAGATGAACAGATCGAAATTTTGTGTCCTCTGTCAGACAGTACAAGGTCTTCTTTGTTGCATGCCTGAGCTCTTTTTCGTGATGATATATGACAAGCCACAATAGAACAGAAGAGGGAAATATGCTACTCCAAATCCAACAAAAAATTAGATACAGACATTTTAAAACATTGGCAAAGAAGTATGCTTATGAAGTCTTATTATTCAAACATGGTTATGTTGTGGGATTTGCATCCACCAATATGAGCTCACAGCCACAGTGAGACACACAGTCCAGCAGTTTTGACTCCTTATAAACAATTGTTGTTGGCAGAACAAGGTGACTTGTCAGAATTCTGCCCGTGTGCCATGAGCCACAAGGTTCTTTTTCAGATGATTGTAATTGTGAACATGAGTGATTTGGAGGTAGATTAAAGCCTCTGCATAGTGACAGGTGTTAGACATGGCGTGTGGATGCCTAGTGGAGCTGATTGCTTTTCACCCCCCACCCTCATTTGCCTTGTGGGAGGTTCAAAGGCTGAATTTGTCCAGTCTCAGCCCTGTGGATCTATGTGAAGTGGGCAGCAAGTTATAGGAGACACAACCAGGCTATGTTGCACATATTTGTGCCCTTTTAAAATAATAATAAATAACAGCACACTGTTTTTGGTATTTTGTAACTGGCTTAAGAGTTGAGTACATTTAACAGAATCAGAATCGTTTATTTCCCAAGAATGCGAGTGAACACATACAAGAAAAAAATAATACATAAAGTATAAATAGTACATAAAGTGCAAGGTGTGTGACAATTCGGCTGTTTATCAGGGTGATGGCGAGGGGAGAGAATAAAAAAAAAAACTGAGTAATGCATGTTGCAATGTTTTTCTGCCCTTTGCAGTAACCTGCGGTTCATCATGATTGCACTGGCCTATTCCATTCCCACTGGGGTGGTAGCAGGCTGGTCTGGTGTCCTGGACATGATCCTCACCCCTGCCCGTGTCAGTCAGGTAAGGAAACCCTCACTCAACACAAGGAACCAAGCCACAGAGTAATTTTGCTGCTTTTCATTTAAAACCCATTCAATTCATTTCAAGCATCATTATGTTAAATATGAAGTTATTGGAAAAGTTAGAGAAGTATCGAGATTACTTTTTCCCCTGTTGAAGTTACCAAATCTTTTTCAGTGGAGAATTTGTTGCTAATGCGTGTGACCACTGGCATTCATGTGTTAACTCAGTATTTAATGGGGCTTGTTTTAAAAGTGTATAGGAACCCCACCCACATTGATCAGTATATGATGTTTCACTCAAGACCCTGCATCATAGAGCAGAGAATGTTCCCACCACCACAGAAGCCAAAAATAAGGAAGACAGGCATCTGAAGACAGCCCTTAAATCATGTGGATATCCCAAGTGAGCCTTAAACAAGGCAGGACACTCTTCTAGCAAAAGGACCACAGAACAACCTTATTCCATATATGTCTGGTGTGTCTTAAGGACTGAAAAGGATTTTTGGAAAACACCTCATACCTGTCCACTTCAAAGCCACTAACACACTGAGACAGAGGCTTGTCCATCCCAAAGACCAGATACCAAAACAGAAGAAGAGCAATGTAGTTTATGTTGTTCAGTGCTGTGAAGAGTGCTCTGAGCTGTACATTGGAGAAACCAAGCACCTGCTACACAGGAGGATGGCCCAGCACAGAAGGAGCAACACCTTGGCCAGAATCAGCTTTGTACCTTTATCTGAAGGACAAAGGACACTAATTTATGGACCAAAACTTACAAATACTGGCTGGAGAAGATTGGCGGCTTGAGATTGGGGTAACTTTGAGCTAATTGAGGGAAACTTTGGATGTGCAAATAAACAACCCAACAACGTGGAGGCCTTCAATCTACCATGCTGCCCTTTCATCCATCCCCAGGAAGATCAGGCCCAATTTACACGTCCATCAGGTTGGTCACACTTAATGGGGGCAGGAGGAACTGCCAGGGGTGGAGCTGTTACATCTTAAAACTTCCCTGCACCCCCAATTCATCGTCCCAAACCCTTTTTAAACAGTGTCCTGTGTAATCTGTGGGGTGGTTGTAGCCTAGTGGGTAACACACTCTCCTATGAACCAGAAGACCCAGGTTCAAATCCCACGTACTACCATTGTGTTGAAGTTGGGGGTGCCTAGTGTGGCCCTTTAAGCCTGGCAAAAGATGTTAACTTTTAGCCTCCAACTGTCACAAGTCGCATCCCCAAGTGACAAGGCAAAAGCGTGGTTATGACTAACTGGAGGATGAATAGAGGTACATAGCAGACCGCAGTACTTCTTAATTTGTTGTCATACTGAGTGTCCAGTTAAGAATAATTTTCTTTTTGTGAACTGACTCCACTCTGTTCAGTGGCAACTCAAGTAGGGGTGTCTAATTAGGCCCCCCCATTTTATTCTGCATCATGCCTAGCACCAAGTGACATACATTAACGTTTGTGCCAATTAACTGTGTATCCTGAGACTTCATCAAAATACTTTATTACGTCTAGTAAACTGGGAGGCCGGGTTGAGATCGAACATGCCCCCACTTGTATAGTATGAGAAAAGATGCTGGTCCTGCATCTGATTAAATAAGATTGTATTATATTCATGGGGGCAGTGGTGGCCTAGCGGTTAAGGAAACGGTCCTGTAATCAGAAGGTTGTCGGTTCGATTCCCGATCCGCCAAGGTGCCACTGAGGTGCCACTGAGCAAAGCACCGTCCCCACACACTGCTCCCCGGGCGCTTGTCATGGCTGCCCACTGCTCACTCAGGGTGATGGGTTAAATGCAGAGGACAAATTTCACTGTGTGCATCGTGTGCTGTGCTGCTGTGTATCACATGTGACAATCACTTCACTTCACTTTCTTTTTTTTTTTTTTATATTTCAGTTTACGAATGTTTGGTAATGTGGTGGAGGTGGAGGGCAGTGGTGGCCTAGTGAGTAAGAAATAACCAGGGTTGCGGGTTCAATTCCTATTCCAGGTTCCACCGAGGTACCCTGATTTAGGGTGCAGAGGATGCAGAGGAGTGCAAATGGTGTTGTGTGCACCATGTGGTCTACAAACAACAGCACAACAACAAATAACATTCACTTTTAAACAGATTCCAATTGTGCTAATTCATTTTCAGTTTCCAAAAGTTTTTTTTCTTTACATTACTTTATTTTATTTTGCAGACGCTTTTATCCAAATTTTATCCCTTTTATCCATTTTTTCGTTACTCATTGAGGATTCAAAAGAGATTGCATGTCCCCTGGTCACAGTCTTGAAAGCCTCCCACAAAGTCTGTCACCTCCAGAATTATCATTGGTTTTATGGAATTGCTTAGAGAGATCTTAGAGGAAATAAACTGGTTACATGGATAAGAAAGCAATGAGTTATGGTAAATATTGAGATGTTCAGAAATCAAAATATTGTGATATGCAGAAGAGCAACAAAGCGGCACAGTAATCAGAAGGTTGCTGGTTCAAATCCCGATCCGCCAAGGTGCCACTGAGGTGCAACGCACCGTCCCCACACACTGCTCCCCGGGCACCTGTCATGGCTGCCTACTGCTCACTCAGTGATCGTTTAAAAGCAGAGGACACATTTCGTTGTGTGCACCATGTGCTGTGCTGCAGTGTATCACAATGACATTCAATGACATTCACTTTTCAGCATTAAATATTTTCCTCACTATGTGGATTTTCTTCCTGATTGTATACTTGTAAAATGGTAATGCTTAAGTATTTTATTGCATTTTATTTAAACAAATACAAAATTTGTCGTATCACATGTTTAATTGTATAAAAATGGCTTGTGGAAGGTTTCATGTTCTCTTTTTTATTTTTATTTTAATACCATCTGCCGTTTTAGCATCTTCATGGCTGACGAGTCCTCAGACATGACAAGCATCCCTCCCTTCCTGTTTACAGGTTGATGCAGGCTGGATCGGATTCTGGTCTACTGTTGGGGGATGTGTGTTCGGAGTAGCCATGGCAAGGTAAGCTGAGTAAAAGCTCAGTAATTCACTAATGTCCTGAGCTCTTCTTAACAACTCATAATCAAATTCAGATCTGATTTGCTTCAATCTAATTAGGTAAATTTGGCTTTTATAATATAAATGTACTGATTGATGGACGCTTTACTCAGGAGGAGAAGTGTGTAGTCAACAGTAGGTAAGAATCTGCTTACAAAAGCGTGAAGGTAGGTGGTGCTCAGCAGTTGGAACATAGCATGACTGATTGATGGCTACAGACATCCCTCTCTTGCCACTTCACTGGAGGCAGATGTGGGGAAAACAGAGAATTTTAAAAAGCAGCAACAGAACTTATTGGTGTCTTTTTTTATGTGAATGAGATTGCGAGGTAGGAAAAGTTGGCACAAGATGCAAATCAGTAATTTTAGTCCCATAATGTTTTACACATTAGACAGTTGAACCAAACAGGGCACACAGATTGTGACCAGTTTGGTCTCACATGCAATTTTTTGATTTTGTGCCACTAGTGTTGTTTTTGTGACAAAATATGTCAACCAATCTTTTTAATGTAATGAAGACGAGAAATAAATTCTGATCATGTGACTATAACTTTAACCAATTCTATCATATTTGTCAATATTGTTGACAAATAAAAGTGAGACTAAATATGGTTTACAAGATAAAATAAAGTGTCCCTTCATTTTTTCGTTGACGAGACCTTATTTCCCCTTGTTTAATCACATTTTTGCATTACAGTTTCTGTTTCCTCTGTCTCCCATCCTGTACCCACCCAATACCCAAATGCGGCATTAATTAGATTTCTTTACAATGTGTTCTCAAAAAACAAATCAGCACATCCTCATTGTCTAGAATGAATGTAGAATGTTCTTGAGCCTATAAAGTAGCAATAATAATAATTTATCAGGGCTCTCAAGTGTCACACATTGAGCCTGAGACACATGCATTTCAGCAAGCTCACATGCCACAAATGCCATTTATCATGCTTAGAAATTATTAACTTTGTCGCACAGAACTTCCTACAGCGTGTTTTACAAACAAGCTTTCAGCTTCAACCATGTGTTCCATGAATGCTTAGCACTGCTGTGTGATTCGTGAATCACCTGGATCCATTAAATAATTAATGTCACAATTGTGAGGTCTCCATTGAGCCGAATCCTTTGAGTCCGAATTACACCATGTCTAAATTATAAAGTCTGTCACATAAATACATATAATCATTATATCTTATCATTTAAAACATCAATTATTCCATAATATTGCATTACTTAGTTTCTTAGTGAATTGGGATCGCTATGAGAGCGGTTGGTGAAGGTCACAATCATTAAACATGCCTGTGTGCAGTTAACTATAAATAAATATTTAATTAATCTAAAAATAAAAACCAAAAAATGTAAGTTGATTGTATAAGACCTTTTACCGTTCATATCCTGTCACTCTTAAGATCTCCCAGGGTGCATTGATTAAGGATCGTTTCTGTTTCCATTTGAACTGTCCCTCCCCTATGGCTTGAATAAAATTTGGTTTACAGCTATGGTGTTCACTGCTGATCTCAGTGTTATATGAATCAACACAATAAAGTACTTGAGTATTCTGTGCTTGATCAGTCAGAGCTACCATAAACATATCACATAATAATGATAATGATAATTCTTTGGTATATTGAGCTCAGCTCTGTTATTCACATTTTCCATTTCAAATGAAATGGAAAGATTTGCAGCATGTGGGGTCTGCACTGGCTGAGCAGGAACTCTATGTTCTAGAAAACAAGTGAGGAGGTTTGTTACAGCCCTGACTGCTGTCCAGGCATCAGAATTGTGAGTTTTGCTCTCTGGTGGTGGTGTATGAGAGAGAATCTTTCATCAAGCAGCTGCCTGCCTCTGGCCTTGGGATTAATGACTAAATCCCTCACTTCCTTTTGATAATCCCGTTAAGATAAAAAATGAACTAGGATTCCACACTGAGTTCTGCTGAAGCAGTGGCTTGCTGCCTAGTTGCTTTGGCAGAACATATGTTGCTGGTGGGAAAATAACATATTTGTTATTCATATAATTGAGTCTCTTAATATCCTCATAGCAGATGGGCTGAAATACATATTTCTGACCAGTGGTCTTTCGTTACTGCACTTGCAACCAGTATAGGAAACCACAGTCATACAGAATATGTAATACCTCAATTACTCAATACATTTTTTGTACATGTCTGCTGAAATAAATCACACAGTAGTTACACTAGGTCCTCATAAATTTTTTAAGAAGAAAGGATGACAGATTTTATTATGGTAATGTTTTTTAGAGCTTATACAGACTGGGGGAGGTATAAAAATCTTGTTCTGAAATTAAATATCTCACCTACAGTCTCATTTCCCATTTTTCACAGAAAGTCGCCCAACCTATGACAAATTCAAATTGGATTTCAGGTTTTTTGCCTGGCTTCTGTGGCCTCCAGTTCTGTTGCGTCAAATTTTTTTTTATTACCGAATGCATTAGATGTTGACCTGTCACTTGTTTCATGATTTAAAGATGTGTTTTTTTGGTGATTGTTCTGTTGAAAACCAGATGGGATGGCATGTCAATACAGAATAATGTGGTAGCCAAGCTGGTCAACTGTGCCTTGGATTGGGTGGATCTGAAATTTGGACAGATTTCCATTGGTTTACCATTCCTTGTGTATTTTGGCCAAGCAACTCTCTGAAACATTTTCTGGTTTCTACATAATTCCATATGTGTTTCTTCATAGTTTGGAGTTTGTCAGTCTTCATTTACAATGTGGAAAGTAAGAGAAAATAAAGGAAAAACATTGAATGATACAATGATAAGGGGTGTCCAAACTTTTGACTCATACTGTACATTGTCCACTTCTCATTGGCCACTGTCAGATTTTCATCTTTCTACATAATAATTTTGAACAAGATAATCAAGGATCCTTTGTATGAATGTGTTTGCTTGATAGTGTTACGACTCTAATTCATTTCTCCATTATTCCTTTCATTGCGCTATTAATGTTACTGAGTTTTTCTTCTTTTAGGTTTGCTGACTCCATTCGGGGAATGCTGAAGCTCATCTTGGTTCTGATGTTGGCAGGAGCCTCACTGGCAGCTACCTGGTTTACCCTTACCTGCTTGAGCAGTGTAACTCACTTACCCTTAACCAAAGGTATGCAGAGGGAACAGCAATCGGGTGCAGAAGATGTGGCTATTTCTACCCTGTGACTGTTAACAACTTTTGTTAATTATGCAGAAGAGCACAGCACAGCATCTCTAATTAGTGCTGGAAATAACAAACAGCTCAAGGCACGAAGCAGACACAGCCGAGATTCAGAAATGAGCTAAATGTTCTGAAAGCTAATTTTGTAACACATATTGTCTTAATTGGATTTTTTCTCAATCGTTGAGTTGAATGTCAATGATATCTATACAGTGATCACTTTGAAGTCAAAAAGAATGTTGTGACCCATTAAACCCTGTTAAGTGTCACCCCTGTTTTTTAAGATTCAGCTCAGATGGACAGACCCAAATTCAAAAGACCACAACTGCCACATGAATTGGTCCTTGTAGTATCTCAAAGTATCAGAGGGTTAAATCTGTGAACTGTGCATTACCTTTCTCAACCTGTAGTTGGGACCATAAAAATACGTAGATCACAGACACAAAATTTAAGTTTTTAAATGGTATGCCATGTTATGATTTTAGTGAAGGTATGGTGCTTAAAAATAGTTCTGAAAATAGCTTTGAAGCCCTCACTGTGTGGTGTCCTGTATATACAATGATAAAACTAAACACGTTTGAACTCCCCTTCTGTCTTCTGTCCCACAGCCACACTCTACACTTCCTGCATCCTTCTGGGCATCTTCATCAACAGCAGTATTCCCATATTCTTTGAGCTCTTCATTGAAACGGTCTACCCAGTGCCTGAAGGGATCACCTGTGGTGTGGTCACGTTTCTCGGAAACCTCTTCACAGGCCTTCTGCTTTTTTTCCTCACGTGCTACCCCACAGGTACTTAATGTTTTCCCATCCCATTTTTGTTGTATGCAGAATGAGCTAATCAGTCATAGTTGCACTGTGAAATGTAGGTATAGGTGGAGAAGAGTGCATTGGGGCAGTGTTGGCCTAGCAGTTAAGGAAGCGGCCCCGTAATCAGAAAGTTGCCAGAAAGGTGCCCACTGCTTCCTGGGCACCTCTCATGGTGATGGGTTAAATGCAGAGGAGGATTTCATTGTGTGCACTGTGTGCTGTGCTGCAGTGTTCCACAATGACAATCACTTCACTTTTACTTTCATTTGTCATGTTGATTTACAAACTAGTTTTCTAACCAGGAGACTTTTAAGTCTCATGTAGCATCAAGATGATTTCAGATTTAAGTACCGGCCTGCCGCTGTCATGTCAGAATAGTAGAGCTTAATGCCACCCATAACTGGCCTGTCATTACTTTTCTCCAGGGTGGTAGTAGCCTAATCACAGGTTCAAACCCCACTTACTATCATTGTGTCCTTGAGCAAGACTGTGGTAGAAATGCTAATTTTCTAACGCTACCCTTTCTTTTTTTGTAGTTGAATGTTTTCCCTGTAATTTGTCATTTCTAATTTCCCCAAAGTTCCATGTTTTAAAAATGAATTGTGATATTGAATATAGCAGATTTGTACCAGCAAATCTGTTATGGTGGCTAATCATCCCTTGATTAAGCCATGTGATGAATGCACTATAAAGTATGCAAGACGTTGTAGTAATAATGAACTGACGTTATATGTGCTGTTGCAGTCGCTAGCCTTCCGAATTGCATTTCTTCTATTTTATTGCGTCAACCTATTGTTTAGAAAGATGGTAATATCATGTATGTGTTGGCGACAGCATTCTGCCTGTATTATTGTGTGCGTACTTACTAGGTAAGGAAGCAGACTCGTAACCGGAATGTTGCAGGTTCGCATCCTGAACCGCCAAGGTGCCACTGAGCAACGTCTCGTCCCCACACAGCTTTATTGCTTCTTTAATCAGCACAACTTATTCAGCTCTACTAGAATAATTAAGAGGGGTTTTCTAATAATGAATGAATCTATTGAGGTGACAGACATGGGTTAATGAACACAGCATTTGACAGGAAATCTAGACTTATTATTGCTGATAAGGTGTCACTCTACGTGTATGCAGATATCAACAGTGTCTGGACAGTTTTAATGTCTTTTTAAAAAATAACATTTCAAAATGACCCTTAATTTTTAAATGTTAATGCATGTTAGTTCCTGGTGCTTTTCAATTTCAAGTGCGAGAGAACAAAGTGGAAATCCGCTCTTCGAGATGTTGGCTTAATTATTTATGGAATTGAACCCAGTTGCCCAAGGCTTCAGAAGGGAAGAGAACTGTGTGTGCTCTTTCATCACAATATGTCATAGACATCATAGTGCACAGAAGGGTTTGAAAGGTTTTTAGGTGTCTCTTTTTTCGTCTGCTATCTATAGTCATTGTTTGGAAACGTCTTGTGAAGGAATTTCTGCCGTGACAGGAATATTCCCACTGCCAACAGCATCAGAGAAGTTTATTACAGGTGACTGTGTCTCTGTGTGTGAAGGCTGATCTCTGCATGTGTGCATCTCTGTGTCTCCTCAGATCTAACCTGGCTGAACTGGTGTCTGACTGGCTCGTGCGTCTTCAGCCTCCTCCTCATCCTCTTTTTTAGGGAGTCTTATGACCGCCTCTACCTGGATGTCTTTGTTTCTGTCTGATGTGACTGGAATTTTTTATAAAAAAATAAATGTAAATTACACAAAGAAGAGAATCTATAAGAGGAAGCGAGTGGGCGTCCTACAGTTTTTTAATAACAGTAACATGGTAGAAGAGGTTGGACATTTTACTCTGCCTGTCCCAGGAGCTCAGCATGCCAACATCATCATCATCTCTCCCAACTCCTCTGGGACTTTGAATTGACAGGCTTGGAACAACTTCCTATTTAGTTTTTTTTTTCTGTCATGGATTTTTTTTTTTTTTTGTAGTAAGGACACTTTAAGTGTGGGAACAGGGGTGTGGTCAGCAGATCCATTTGTTTTTGTACATTTGTACATGAACTCAACCTCACATTTGATAAGCCTTTTTCATATTTTAACCTTGTTTTTATATAATAGCTGTAATTGTTCTTACGTTATTTATTTGAACGAGCCAAACACTAACAATGCCAGTGACAATGTAGGCTGTCATTTGGTGCCATCTATTCTGACCTGAGTTTGGAGTAAGGGTCTGGGTGTGGCTTCTTTCTCACCCCACTTCAGTGAATCATCATTTCCCCCTTTGAAATGAAACTTGTGTCTGGTGTCCTAATTTAAATGTTGCCTTAACTTTGACTCTTTCTTTCTTTATCTCTGTCCCATTCTTCACCAACACCTTCATTGTGACCTTGCTGTGTCCGGTTCACTCACCTGTGGTTTTGTTCTGGGTTGTTTCGTTGTCTGTGCTCTTTTCTGCTAGATTGCACCTTATTGCAAAGACCTTTTGTAAAATAAAAGCAGTCTTATTTCATTCCTTTTGTTTATACCTTTTTTTGTGAGGAGAAATATAGTACAAATATTAACAAGTATATTCTCAACACTATATACACAACTAAATATATACACTGTATGGACACAGGTATTTATTGATTGTTAATTATTGAATTCAGGTGTTTTAATCAGAGCAAATGCCACATGCGTGTAAAATAAAGCAAAAGGCCATGATCCCTTCTAAATATTCCTGAGTAAACTACATTTACATTTACATTTACAGCATTTATCAGACGCCCTTATCCAGAGCGACTTACAATCAGTAGTTACAGGGACAGTCCCCCCAGGAACAATTTAGGGTTAAGTGTCTTGCTCAGGGACACAATGGTAGTAAGTGGGATTCGAACCCGGGTCTTCTGGTTCATAGGCGAGTGTGTTACCCACTAGGCTACTACCACCCAAACTAAGCTTAAAAGCAGTTCCTCTTGCATTCATGTATATGACTTCTCACCTTTCAGTGAATTCATACTGTTGTTTGGACTTTTAGTTTGATTTTATTTGCATATTTAAATATAGTATTGACTATCCTTGATGGCCACAGTGGAGTGCCTGGTAATATGAACATTTCCAGGTCCTTGACTTATCATGTGTCAATGAAGACCTCACACCTCCGAGCCGAACAAGCACTATCAAGTGGCAAAAAATGCCAACATATTGCCTGAAGTGCCAGGTTGGGACTAATGGGATAATCAGGGATTCTCTCTGGACAAAGTCAACAACAACATCAAAGGACAATCTGATTGGTTTGTAATCCTAAAGTCCAGTTTAAATGAGGGGTTCAAACCTGCTGGTTCTTCTCTTCTACTTTCTCTGCTTTTTTTTTTCTCTGATTTGGGGTTTTATGTAACATTTTTACATACAATATGTAACTTCAATAGGACTATTCTCTTTGTGATTCATTTTGATAACACAAGTTACTTTATCCCCATAAATAGTGGTCATAACTATGAACAAGTGTGACATGTTTTACTACTGGGTAACTTATGACAAAAGCTATACTAGCAGTTCGAAAACTTTTCATGTGATGCACGGGAAACGGAAAACTAGTCTCACTTGTTAAAACATATAATCGCCAGTACTAAGAGTTAAACTGTGGTGCGTAATTAAGCCTGATTCAATATAACATATATAAACTGAACTAGGAATATCTGGGATATGATCATTTGCTTTGAATTTCATTCAAATTTGTTACATCCTTTGAGGTGACAGTGTGTCAAATGTCTGCAAAAACTTCAGTTTTTTTTAAATACATTGAAATTAAATGATGCTCCACACTTTCCAAGTACCCATCTTAAATACTAGGACAAATAAAAGTGTAAATATTACCGTAAATATTTTATCATTTTGGTTTCATTTTCCAAAGAATTGGCAAATAGTAATCTACCAAACATCAGGTGAGTTTAAATACATTGCTATTAATGTTCACTTCATTTTTGACAAAGTGTCAATTATAGAGTCCAGTTTATCACAGTGTGTCACTCCTTCCCAAGGTTTCTTCCTTTCTTCTCTCTCCTAGATTTTTTTGTGTGGAGTTTTTCCTTGTGTGCAGAAATGTCAAGTGTTGGGGTGTCAACTGTAGGGCCTGTCAAAGCCCATTGAGACATACTGTATGTGATAATGGGCTATATAAGAAATAAATGTTTTTGTAATGTTGTTATAAATTAATGGGGTCAACGCAATCTCTGATGTCCACCCTTCACTGCAGATTTGGATTATGTTCTTATAAAAGCTTTTTACAGCCTGAAGTAGAGAAAAAATTAATTTGAAGTTGAAGTGATATATGGTCATGGCAAATCAAATTTGTGCCAGTAGAAATTTGAATCTGTATTGCACAAAATGAAATTGAATTGTATGAACTGAACTGCTCCTCACCAGCCTCATGATGTTGTTCTGAGGCAATGTTCTACAGGCAGTTCTGCATGGGTGGGGTACAATCATTCAGTCTCTGCTTCAACTGGACCTTAGGTACTGGTCATGATTCCGGTCTTTCACTCATGGGGCTCCACTCATGGGTCTGTCATAAACTCTGCTAGTAGTTCTGTGTCTTGATGCAAGTCTGATGACACTTTGATACACACCAAGAATTGTGGTATAAGTTCACGAGCAACATCTGACTGCCTGCCACCAAGGTGCGCCATGGCCAGGTGACGTTCATGGCTGTTTGAATGATGAACTTGGGATGATTTACTGACAATACCAGCTTTTCATACCCACCAAATGTTGAAATTGATTCCATATTGAGAAAGATTGTCTCTTGGTCTTGGCCACAATATAAAGCACACCTGTATACAATGAGACCATTACATTGAAAACACAAAATGCGGTGTGTCTGTCACCCCAATACAATTGCCTTCCTATCCCAAAAATGTCTGAAGTGAAACAAACACCGTATGTATGACATCCAGTAAGTCTCTCACAATATCCCTAACTTATTAGTAGAATATATTCAGTTTTCACTATACATAGTTTCTATATACACACTATACAATATACACTATACACAGTTTCCATATATTCAGATTAATTTTAAATTCAGGTCCTTGAGACAAAGCAGTCAAGCTCAGACTCCCCACAGCGACACAGTGAAATTTCTCCTCTGTAATTAACCCATCACCCTGATTTAGCTGTGGGCAGCCATGACAGGGGCCCGGGGAGCAGTGTGTGGGGACGGTGCTTTGCTCAGTGGCACCTTGGCAGATCGGGATTCGGGCTTCCTTAACCGCTAGGCCACCACTGCCTTTACGACATCTCTACACCAGGCTGGGAGTTGCCCACGTCACGCCGACTTGCTTGGTTCCTTTTCGGCGAGTCTGTGGAGGAGCGTGATCAGTCGCAGCTTCCAGAATGCTGCTGCATTATAGATCGTGTCTCGAATCCTGAGTGGAATCTTTTCACATTTTTATATTTCCCCCGACATTTAGCCCCCACCAGGAACTGTGTTTAAGAAGCATCGATAAAAAAAATAAAAAAAAATAAAAAATTGCCAATTTCTTAGTTGCCGTCAACATAACTGCGTAGATGATCAGTAACAGTAATATTCTTCTCCCTACCCACAACCTGCAGAGCTGTCGGAAACAAAAATCCAACAATTCAAACAAAAATTCAGGTCTTTTAGGAAAATCATATGAATTCAGTTCATAACTGTTCATAATTGTTTACAAATGCGCTGCACACTTGTCAGCACATTCACTTCTGAACTTTCAAATACTAGCTTTAGTGTTTTCAGCAAGTCATTTCAGCAAGTCAAGTCAAGGCCATCAATATCACGTCTACATGAAATATGTTTTACTTTAAGAACAAGGTTTTAACAGATTCATCAGGATTAATTAGTTCCCCTTTTTAAAAACGAGACAGATCCAGAAACAATGCTGTTCCATCTGCGCAGCACTGTGCTATAAAAATGAATTTAAAGCTATAAAATGAACTTTTTAAAAAACTTTTAAAGACTAAACCATTAAACTAAACACTCCAAAGTGACCCTGCATGGAAAGTTGGAGCTGCAGTTGCAGAGGGACGTTCACGCATTGAGGTATGGAAGAGCGTTGAAGCGAATACCTAAATCTGCTGATCAAAGCAGGCTTTTGTTCTGTTCTTGGCTTTTTCTGGTCCAGACAAGCATATAAAGTGAAAGGCGTCATGCTTCTCCATCTTATAATGGTTAAGGTAATATGCAGACCCCAGTGTCATTGTTTTTTTCCTGACTGTTTGATCAGATTACCTGTGAAATTCCGAGCTCTGACATGCTGGAGATCAAAGAAACAAAGTCCCTGTTGGTTTCTGTACTAGCATTGTTGGCCAGCGTTAAACTCAGCAGCTCTGCAGGGTTGTTCCATAATTTTAAAGCAGCAGACTTCACCAGATGAATGGTGGAAAGTGAATGGAAAGTGAAAAAAGTGAAGTGATTGTGAAACACTGCAGAACAGCTCACGGTGACACAGTGAAATGTGTCCTCTGCTTTTAACCATTACCCTTGGTGAGCAGTGGGCAGTGTATACAGGTCTTATAAGCAACAACACAGTGAGGGAAGGCAAGTGTTCAAATTCAGGTCTGAATGGGCAACACATTAGTTATGAAAAGACAAGGATATGGTGATCAGGGGCAATGTAATATTACAGAACATTTAGCCGTTTTGAGCTCATTTGTAACAAGGTTGTGGAAAAGAATGACCAGAGGACACTGCTGAATGAAGAGAATAATGAGGAGGAGGAGGAATCAGGTCGATAAGAAGAGAAAAATAATAATGTGATAGATCCAACGTACAGAGCGCATGCTACGTCTTCCTCTGAAGAATCCCCAACAGTGCCTGCTGCAATGTGAAGAAGAGGACAGCTGAGACACAAGAACAGGGATAAATCACAATAAAGAAGGTATTGATAGCTTTGCAAGGTAATGCACATGTATTGTTTGTAATAATTATAATATTATATATGGAAAGGATAATGCATTGAATTTATATGTAAAAGAATGACAGCCGGCTGGACTCTCGTTGTCTTCTACAATGATTGTGTCTCCATGTAACTCATCTGCCTTGAGCCTGGAATCGGGGGAAGTAGAACAGGAGGAGGCTGTTCATGTAGGAGCGTGACACCTCACATCATTCTCGTCTGAACTATTGTAATGCCGTATTGTTCAGTTTTCCCACCAAAGTCACTGTATGTGTAAAACTCGGCTATCAGCGTTTTTCTCAGCTTCTCACTCCCACCCCCCTGCACAGGTTACTTTTCAAGTTTTGTATCTTTTTAATAATAAATAATAGTTTGACCTGCCTTGAGGGCTACACAGTAGCACGACAGTTATCTTCCAAGGTTTACTTTGAATCCTGGCTTGGACCTTGTATGGGCGTAGTTTACATGCTCTCCCCATGTTGGAGCAGGTGTCCTCCAGGTTCTCTGGCTTCTACCCACCCTACAAAGGCATTTCCATTAGGTGAATTGGTGACTCTAATGTGGGTGTGCGTGTCTGGGCCCTGCAGTGGGCTCCCCGCCCTGATACCACTGTCCAGAGATGGACCCTGTGATTGACTTGACAGGTTATTCCCTGCACACCAACCACAGCCACATTTGTTCTGGTTATTCAGTAGTTCTGCCCCAGCTCTACCTCTGCAGCAGCCTTGCCCTTTAACCAGCTGCCACGCACCCAAAAGGAAAACTTCAAAAACATGCAACGCATACATCTGCAAAGATCATGCCAGTACATTACTCCCTGTACATTACTACATACCAGGGCAAATTCAGTTTGTTTCTATTCTGAAAAGTACATTTTGAAAGGTTAAGTGTTTCAGAACTGAATGAGTTTGGGGAAAAGTTGACTAAAAAGTGAAACTTTATGCCTTATAAACAATCAAAACCAGTGATAGGGTTCTTACAAACTTTTACGAAAGAACCCCTGTCTGATAGTCACTTGCTGGAACTCTTACACGCTCCCTGGATGCTAATTCATTATACACAAGTGGACTGCAGTAACCTTCATATTCCAATATTTTATAGATGTATTTCATTGTAATCCAGAGCTGACCGGAGGAGAATGGGTTCCTCTTGCTGAGTCTAGGTTCCTCTCAAGGTTTTCTTCCTGTTAGAGGGAGTTTTTTTTCTGTCCGTGCCACTGTTGCCTCTGGCTTGCTGTCCTGGGGCTTTGAGCACTGTTCTACAATGTACATTGTAAAAAGCGGCATATAAATAAAGATTGTTTGATTGACCCTCTGTACAAGATTCAAGATTGGTTTATTGTCAGTACAACATTATACTGAAATATTGAAATATTGCACACAGACCCCCCATAGTGCGATCATAAAAGAAAACTATATATGTATATTCATACTAAACTAAACTATATTAACTTAAACTAAAACTGAAATAGTGTACATTATCTCTTTAAGAGAAAAGTACAACGTTTCTGTACAATGAACAGGTTGAACAGGACATAACTGGACATCATGTAGGATATTTCAAACAGGACACACAAGACAAGACAAACATGAGCAAAATGTGCAGAAAGGTGTAAAAAGAGCTGAGATGTGCAGAGATCACATCTCAGAGACAGGGCATGTGAGGGGTGGTGAGAGTCCTTCATTATGTTCCGAGCTGGATGGATGAGGTGTTTCTGTTAGAGCTGGGAGATGGTGGAAGTGGAACCGTGATGATGCGCTCTGCTGTCCTCACAATCCACTGCAGGGTCTTCTGCTCAGCGACAGTGCAGTTCCTGTACCAGACAGTAATGTAGCAGCAGAGAACATCTCAATGGTCCCTCGGTGAGGATGATGTGAGGATGGGAGGAGGAAGGTTGGCCTTCTTCAGCCTCCTGAGAAAGTGCAGATGTTGCTGGGCTTTCTTGGTGGTGTAGGTGGTGTTGAGGCTCCAAGAGAGGTCGTCTGTCATGTGCACACCCAGGAACTTCACGCTGCTGATGATCTCAACAGCAGATCCATCGATGTGCAGTGGGGTGGGGACAGTTGGTTTCTTCCTGATGTTGACAACCATCTCTTTGGTCTTGGTGACATTGAGAATCAGGTTGTTGCTCCGGCACCAATCCACCAGATTTTTTTATCTCCTCTCTGTAGGTAGACTCATCGTTGTTGGTGATGAGCCCAACTACTGTTGTGTCATCTTTGAACTTGATGATGTGGTTCGAACTGTACTGTGTAGCACAGTCTGTGTAAGTGTCTTTCTTTGTCGAGGTGGGGGAGGGTTGTGTGGAGGGCAGATAAGATTTCATCGACTGTGGAGCGGTTTGGCCGGTAGGCGAACTAAAGTGTTCCAGATTCTGTGGAAGTTGGGTCTTCATGTGCCTCAGAACCAGCCTCTAAAAGCACTTCATAATGATGGGTGTGAGGGCTATGGGCCGGTAGTCATTGAGGCAGGACACAATTCAATTCTTTGGCAGGACACAATTGACTTCTTGATCAACCTTGAACTCTATGAATGACTCCACTCTGGGGCATTGTAGCTAGTATAAAGAAGATGACGTGTGGTAGGGGCTTAATACATGTTTCACACTGGACTTTGTCTGCTGTCTGGGAGCTGTGGAGAGGCAGGGCTGAGCCCAGAAACGATCGACCAGGACCTCTGACAGTGGCAATCCTGACATGAAGTCAACTGAGACGTGTAACCAGGGACAGAGTGCTGGAGGGGATCAAGGGACAGATTGGACAGGCAGCCACATAGGTGCAAACCTCAGATGGGAGGGTGGCCAACAGAGGTATTGTCTGATTAGATCCAGGGTACAATAGTACAATGACCCCAGTGTAGATGTCATGCCCTGAGGTCTCAACACAAAGGGTCCCTCTGCAACTGCAGGAGGGAGGTAAGAGGTGCAGACATTGTGCAGGATTGTGCTGGCCAGTCCAATACTATGACGACCTTCTCATATGAGGAGAACTCGAGGACGACTTCTAGGATGTCATCAAGGTATATTTAGAAAGGTCCAGGAAGTCACCAGAGGTCATCTTTTTCACCCCCTGGAATACATACTGGGTGATAGGCATTGTGTGGGTCAGGCTTAGTAAAACTGTTGACTCAGCCAGTGTTGAGAAGTGGAAGAGGGTTCTTGGTCTGTAGTAAGCTGACGCTGGTAAAGTGATAAAGTGTGGGTGGAGGTTGCCATCTAGTGGAGAATCTGTGTAGTCCTGTTATATAAGTGAGAGGTGATTTCCAGCTGTGTTGTGTTGAAGTTCATTTTACATTTACATTTACAGCATTTATCAGACACCCTTATCCAGAGCGACTTACAATCAGTAGTTACAGGGACAGTCACCCTGGAGCAACTCAGGGTTAAGTGTCTTGCTCAGGGACACGATGGTAGTAAGTGGGATTTGAACCTGGGTCTTCTGGTTCATAGGCAAGTGTGTTACCCACTAGGCTACTAGGCTTGTTCAAGCCTGTTCTGTAAAAAAGCCTTATGCCAGAGTGTGTGCAGAAGTAAAAGGATTTAACACTTTTTCCGTGGATGAGTCTACCATTACTACCATTGTGTCCCTGAGCAAGACACTTAACACTGAGTATCTCCAGGGGGGACTGTCCCTGTAACTACTGATTGTAAATCGCTCTGGATAATTGCATCTGGTAAATGCTGTAAATGTAAATGTAAAAAAATGATAGGAGGTGGAGGCCGTCATCTTTCTTACTGACAAAGAAGAATGAAGCTGATGCAGGGAAGTGGAGGGCCAGAGTCCATGCTCAATAGAAGTCAGGATGTATTGTACCATGACCCAAGTCTCTGCTTGAGATAGGGAATACAGTTGACCCTCAAGCGGTAGGGTTCCTGGGGACAGTTGATGGGGGGAGATTATGGGGGGTAAGCCTCTGACCGATGACTTCGGTTGGGGATTAGGAGGTTGCACCCATCAATAGGGGGTAGGGTAATTTAAGTGATGTGTGACAGCATGGTGGCCATTGCACGCTGGACCCAGTCTGGACCAGAGACCCAGTCAAACACCGATGGTGTTCCATCCTAGCACAAGATAACCACCTGTACCTTCTTTCTCATGGACAATTTAGACAATTTTCATGAGCTCAGATCTGAACTCAAAAATCTGAAATATTTTCATAATACACAAAAGACCCATTACTCTCAAATATTGTTGACAAATCTGTCTAAATCTCATTTCCATCCCACCTCACAGGCGTGGCATGTCAATGTGCTGAATCGACAGCAGACTGCCCACAGTCTTGCTTTACTGGGGGTCTGAAAACCAGTCAGTATCTGGTGTGGCCATCATCATGCAGCTCAACATGTCTCCTTCGCATAGAGTTGATCAGGCTGTTGACTGTGACCTGTAGAATGCTGGTCCACTCCTTTTCAATAGCTGTGCAAAGCTGCTGAATTTTGGCAGGAACTGGAACATGCTGTCGTATGCACCAGTCCAGAGCATCATAAACATGCTCAATGGGTGACATGTTTGGTGAGTATGCTTGCCATGCAAGAACTGAGTGTTTTCACGTTCCTTGCAATGTGGTGCAGTGCATTATCATGCTGCAACATGATGGTCGTGGATAAATAACACAACAATGGGCCTCAGAATCTTGTCATGGTATCAATAAAATGCACTGTGACCATAACATGGTCCAGCATGCAGATGAACTTCCCTGAGACGGTTTCTGACAGTGTGTGCAGAAGTTCTTTGGTTATGAAGACCGATTGCTGCTGCAGCTGTCTGGGTGGCTGGTCTCAGATGATCATGGAGGTGAACATGCAGGATGTGGAGGTCCTCGGCTTGTCTGTTTAAATGTGACTTAAGCTGTCTTAAGGTGTTGGAGGCAGTTGTGACCCTCTGGCCCTCCTAGTTGAGATTAGGGGGACAGTGAATTTTATCGTTTATCAGACTATTTTTGTGCACATGGTGGGAGACCCATTTTATTTTGTTTAAGCAAAAACATAATTAATACATTCTACTGTCCTAAAACAGAACGCATGGTGTAGATGTTACATGTCAGATATTCAGATTTCCTCCCAAAGCAGTCCGGTTTTAAAATTTTATTCAAATATGTGCTTCCATCTGATTGTAACCTTCTCTCATGGCTAAAAGTGTCTCTGCTACAGTAGACTATCTGATTCCTCCTCGATATGATTAATGATGTTTTTACTGCGCTTGCACACAAACGCTGTATAGAATTTTACCACAAAGCTGTGGATTATTTTTTTTATCTTGTTACCTTTAATAATGTGTCGTGAGGGGAGAGGGGGTGCCGCAGTGGTCTGATAGGAAACTTATCATAATTATTATTACTACTACTACTACTACTGCAGTTCTTCAGTATTTGGGCTCTTAGGACACGAGTCTTTGACCTGAGGGACCCGGGTTCGATTCTCACCTGGGATTTGGGAAGGAGTGGCCTAGCAATCAGAAGGTGTCAACTTCTCCCCGGGCACCTGTCATGGCTGCCCACTGCTCACAAAGGGTGATTGGTTAATAGCTAAGGACATTTCAATGTGTGCACCGTGTACTGTGTTTCACAATGACAATCACTGCCCTTTTATTAGGTATGCAGGTAAATTCATGATCTTTTTCTTTCTTGTTCTTTTCATATTAAGACACATTAACAACAACAACAATGACAACAATTATTTCTTATATAGTCCATAATCACATACAGTAGGTCTCAATGGGTTTTGACAGACCCTCTCTAGGAGAGAAAAAACGAAAGGAAGAAATGTTGGGAAGGAGTGATAGAGAGAGGGACCCCCTTCCAGGGTAGAGTGAGCCTGCAAATGGTGTCAGTGCAGGGCTGGTGATGATTTGTCCAAGAAGAGAAAAAGTCCTACATTTGTAGTGGTGGAAAAGTCCAAAGTGTAGTATAGAGCATCAGTCCATATAAATATATAAATACATTATAATTTTTCTTCGTCTAGCACCTAACAATCTCTGAGCATGCTCTTCACTGACAAGTCTGAGCCTTATCAGGGCTCTTAGTTTTGTAAACTCAATATTCTATAGAAATCGAACAAGAATTGCTGGTGTCTTCCTCTTGTAAGTCGCTTTGGATAAAAGCGTCTGCTAAATAAAGTAAAGTAAAGTCCATGTTTGAAGGTATTGGACAGTGCAGAATGTTTAGTTCAGTGTCATGGTGTACATTACATGTCCATTATAATGGACAGGGTGCTAGTAGCTTAGTGGGTAACACACTCGCCTATGAACCAGAAGACCTGTGCGATTCATGACTCACCCGGGTTAATCACCCGGATCCTTTAAATGACTCATGAGTCATGAATCTGAAGTCTAAATTGTAAACTCCATCACATAAATACATCTTATAATCATTAAAACATCAATTACTACCATAAAAGTTACATAACTTCCAGTTTCTTTGCACGACCACACTTATAAAAGGTCTGTCCTAAAAACCTACAAACGTCCCGCAAAGTTGAATCCTCCTAGTGGACTCCTTGTGTACGGCAGAGCCGAAAACAGCCCTGCAGGCGAATCAGAATCGCTCACAGACGGGTTAGCGCTCCTGTAGCACAGGCCAGAGCCACGAGTAAATCCACCAGTTACCTTCCTTTACAGCCTAATACTGACTCAAGTAACTCACGCACCCGGATCAGAGAGCGGGTTAGCGCTCCTGGCGGTTAACTTCCTCTACAGCCGGACTCATCTAACCGAATCTGAACCGCTCAGAGAGCGGGTTAGCGCCAATACTGACTCAAGTGCCTCAAGTGACTCACTCACCCGGATCAGTTTAGTGAGTGACTCAGAGGGAACCGAATCCTAAAAAGGATCTGAGTATTACAGCTCTATTATCAACGCTGATAAACTCACAATCAGACCCCGCTGAACTAGACCAAGCGACCAAATGTCTAGAATTAACACTGCGTAGTACGTTAGATAAAGTCGCTCCCCTCAAAAGAAAAGTAAGAGATAAAAACTTAATTCCTTGGTATAATGATCACACGCGCTCGCTTAAGAAGACCGCCCGGAAATTAGAACGCAAATGGCGTCAAAGTAAATTAAACATATTCCGAATAGCGTGGAAGGAGAGCCTACTTAACTATAAGAAGCGGCTCGATCAACGTATCTGTCCTCGTTAATAGACAAAAACAAAAATAATCCCGGATTCCTGTTTAAAACTATAGCCAAGATAACGAGGAATAAGACATAAACGGATACGACCACTTAATATAATCATAGTAGCGATGATTTTATGATTTTTTTTTAATACTAAAATTGTCGCGAATAGAGAGAAGATTAAAAGCACAACAAATAGCTCCACTGATATTTCAATGGAAAATAATCTTCTAATAGACGACCACCGATTAGAACGATTCAACCTTATTAAAGAGCATGAATTAATTAAACTAATCTCGTTGTCAAATCAATGTACTTGCGCTTTGGATCCGATTCCAACAAGGCTCCTTAAGCAAATAGCACCCAATGTTATAAATTCTATCCTCAAAATTGTTAACTCGTCGCTTAGCACCGGCCACGTACCAAGTTCGTTCAAGGTAGCAGTCATTACACCCCTGATTAAAAAGCCGGATCTTGATCGCAGTCAGCTTTCAAATTATAGACCGATATCCAACCTTCTGTTCATTTCAAAAATCTTAGAAAAAGTTGTAGCCCAGCAGCTGAGCGCATACCTAGACTGTAACAATATCCATGAAGTATATCAATCAGGATTTAGACCTCATCATAGCACTGAGACAGCGCTGGTTAAAGTGGTGAATGACCTGCTGTTGGCCTCTGATCAGGGACGCATCTCGCTGCTTGTCCTGCTTGATCTGAGTGCAGCGTTTGACAGTATTGATCACGCTATTCTCCTTGCCAGGTTAGAGAATGTTATCGGGATTAAGGGAACAGCCCTTGAATGGTTCAGATCATATCTGACCAACCGATATCAGTTTGTGGACATCAATGGTGTTTCGTCTTCTTCACATAGTAAAGTAGAGTTTGGTGTTCCACAACATTTACATTTAGATTTACAGCATTTATCAGACACCCTTATCCAGAGCGACTTACAATCAGTAGTTACAGGGACAGTCACCCTGGAGCAATTTAGGGTTAAGTGTCTTGCTCAGGGACACAATGGTAGTAAGTGGGATTCGAACCCGGGTCTTCTGGTTCATAGGCGAGTGTGTTACCCGCTAGGCTACTACCACCCTACCACCCACAAGGTTCTGTCCTAGGTCCGTTACTTTTTTCTCTATACATGTTTCCTTTAGGTGACGTCATCCGCAAACACGGTATTAGCTTTCATTGCTACGCTGACGACACACAGCTGTATCTGTCAACAATGCCAGATCAGAGGCAGCAGCTGAACAATATAGAGAATTGTCTGAAGGACATTAGACAGTGGATGCTCACCAACTTTCTCCTGTTAAACCCTGACAAGACAGAAGCTCTTGTACTTGGGTCTCAAGCAGCCAGACATAAGCTGGCTGACTACATCATAACCCTGGATAGCCTTTCTATCTCCAAGTATTGAAGTGAAGGATCTAGGTG